>NW_027361671.1:19592500-20030000 GCF_039654945.1 Dendrobates tinctorius
TGAAGGCATCAGAACTATGAATTAGCACATGTGGAATTATATAATTAACAAAAGTAGCCAAACAAAATTTCTTAAAGTAATGATGGCCACTCGTTTTTCTTTACTTAGATGCTTTTTTCTTGCCATAATACAAATTCTAACAGTCTATTCAGTAGGACTATCAGCTGTGTATTCACCAGACTTCTGCACAACACAACTGATGGTCCCAACCCCATTTATAAGGCAAGAAATCCCATTCATTAAACCTGACAGGGCACACCTGTGAAGTGAAAACCATTTCCAGTGACTACCTCTTGAAGCACATCAAGAGAATGCCAAGCGTGTGCAAAGCAGTAATCAAAGCAAAAGGTGGCTACTTTGAAGAACCAGAATATAAGACATACAGTATTTTCAGTTGTTTCACACTTTTTTGTTAATTATATAATTCCACATGTGTTAATTCATGGTTTTGATGCCTTCAGAGTGAATCTACAATTTTCATAGTCATGAAAATAAAGAACTCTTTGAGAAGGTGTGTCCAAACTTTTGGTCTGTACTGTATATATGTAATTGATATTACATAGTGTATTACATATTTACAATTTATTACAGTTTTTTGTGTTCTAAAGTTGTATTCCAATAACTATATATTATGTTCTATCTAAATATCTTGATTATTGTAGCATGAAAATGATTAAATGTCTGTTCACATTGTACTACAATAAATTTTTCACTTAAAAATAAGCAATATATGTCGGAGTCGTGGAGTCGGTGTAATGGAAATTGAGGAGTCGGAGTCTAAGTCGCAGGTTTTGCTTACCGACTCCACATCCCTGCTTCCTAGCGCTTATCTGAGGTACTTGCAGTTCTGAGTTACACTGAAGTTCCTCTTGCTTGCTCTCTTTTAGAACTCCCCTCGTATGGCAGGCAGCCGTAGCCTCCTCTTTCTGGCTCACACACCATGCTGCTGTGCCTCCGAGTCTTAGTTGGGAACAGAGCATTTACAGCCTCTTGTTCCTCCGGTTTTTGCTGCAGGATCATCAGCATCCATACAACCTCGGATACCGGACTCCGGACAATGCGCTACAGCTAGAAGTGAGCCTGACTTCAGCTCAATCCTCCAGCTCATCTCTCCCACGTCCACACACTTTGCCTTCTCCACACGAACTCCACTAACTTCCCTTTCCTGGCCACAGAGAGCAGCTCCTCAGCAGTTTGGGTTCAGAGCTCCCTCTGCTGGCCTGGAGTGGAAACTGTGCTGCGTGCTGGATTTACCTGAGAGATCCTTCATTGCTTCCAAGCATGACATCACCCTCCCTAGGAGGAAGGTAATGCCACTGTGGCGACTATACTCCTGGGTGCACCACACACACATGTACATACACAAACACATGTATGTACGTACATACACACAAACACGTGTGTGTACACACACGTACTCACATATACACACGTGTACTCACATCTCCAGCACAGGCCGCAAACCACCCACTTTCCTGCCGACTGTGACTGTACGGAGGTGGGTGGGCAGGCAGCTGCGGGACATACATACATACACACTTCCCTTCTGATGCGATGGCATTGGGCACACCTCTAGTAAGTAATATTTCCTCTAGCCTGCCATGAGCTGGTGTAACAGACCAAATTTAAAACTGGGTATAGTTTGGCCCAGGCCAGAGGATGCTCTGGGGATAAACTGTCCTAGGCCACACTACACCCGGGGTGAAAAATAGCCTGGGCCAAATTATGCCCAGGGCCGACATCAGGGCATTACTGCCCTTACTGGCTTATGGAGCCCGGCGAGCAGGGGGGCCTGGTACGGGGCCACCTCCTCGCCGTGCCCCAGGGGCAGGATTCAGGAACATGAAGCGCCATGGCAAGGCAAACTACATGGGATGTACCATCGGCAGATGATGGTGGCTGACATGGAGAAATCATACCAATGGCTGGAGAAAGCTGGACTCCGAGACCGCACAGAGGCCACTAATCATAGCTGCACAAGAGCAAGCACTAAGTACCACATCCATAGAAGCAGGAATCTATAGTCATGGCCAAAAGTTTAGAGAATGACACAAATATTTTTACAAAGTCTACTGCTTCATTTTTTCTAATGGCAATTTGTATATACTACAGAATGTTATAAAGAGTGATCAGCTTAACAGCAATTACTTGCAAAGTCAATATTTGCCTAGAAAATGAACTTTATCCCCCAAAACACATTTCAACATCATTGCAGCCCTGCCTTAAAAGGACCAGCTAACATCGTTTCAGTGATTGCTCCATTAACACAGGTGTGGGTGTTGATGAGGACAGGGCTGGAGATCAATCTGTCATGATTAAGTAAGAATGACACCACTGGACACTTTAAAAGTAGGCTGGTGCTTGGCATCATTGTTTCTCTTCTGTTAACCATGGTTATCTCTAAAGAAACACGTGCAGTCATCATTGCACTGCACAAAAATGGCCTAACAGGGAAGAGTATCGCAGCTAGAAAGATTGCACCTCAGTCAACAATCTATCGCATCATCAAGAACTTAAAGGGGAGAGGTTCCCTTGTTGCCAAAAAGGCTCCAGGGCGCCCGAGAAAGACCAGCAAGCGCCAGGACCGTCTCTTAAAAGTGTTTCAGCTGCGGGATCGGGCTACCAGCAGTGCAGAGCTTGCTCAGGAATGGCAGCAGGCAGGTGTGAGTGCATCTGCACGCACTGTGAGGCGGAGACTCTTGGAGCAAGGCCTGGTCTCAAGGAGGGCAGCAAAGAAGCCACTTCTCTCCAGAAAAAACATGGACAGACTGATATTCTGCAAGAGGTACAGGGAGTGGACTGCTGAGGACTGGGATAAAGTCATTTTCTCTGATGAATCCCCTTTTCGATTGTTTGGAACATCTGGCTAACGGCTTATTCAGAGAAGACCAGGTGAGCGCTGCCACCAGTCTTGTCTCATGCCAACTGTCAAGCATCCTGAAACCATTCATGTGTGGGGGTGGCTTCTCAGCCAAGGGAATGGGCTCTCTCTGTCTTGCCTAAAAACACAGCCATGAATAAAGAATGGTACCAGAATGTCCTCCAAGAGCAACTTCTCCCAACCGTCCAAGAGCAGTTTGGCGATCAACAATGCCTTTTTCAACATGATGGAGCACCTTGCCATAAAGCAAAGGTGATAACTAAATGGCTCAGGGAACAAAACATAGAGATTTTGGGACCATGGCCTGGAAACTCCCCAGATCTTAATCCCATTGAGAACTTGTGGTCAATCATCAAGAGACGGGTGGACAAACAAAAACCTTCATATTCAGACAAAATAAAAGCATTGATTTTGCAAGAATGGACTGCTATCAGTCAGGATTTGAGCCAAAAGTTGATTGAGAGCATGCCAGGGAGAATTGCTGAGGTCCTGAAGAAGTAGGGTCAACATTGCAAATATTGACTTGCTGCATTAACTCATTCTAACTGTCAACATAACCTTTTGTTACTCATAATATGATTGCAATTATTTCTGTATGTGATAAAAACAGCTGACAAACACACATAAAAACCAGAGGCCAGCAGATCATGTGAAAATATAATATTTGTGTCATTCTCAAAACTTTTGGCCATGACTGTACCACACAAAACAAGACCCAAGGTGCAAAGAAACATCAGAAACAGTCCAACACATAGTGGCAGGAAGCAAAATGCAAGCAGGAACTGCGTATACCGAACGCCACAACCAAGTAGTGGGAATTGTATACAGGAACATCCTCACAGCATATGGGCGAAGTGCCCCTAAGTCCAGGTGGGAGACCCCACAGAAAGTGGTGGAGAACAAAAGGGCTAAAATACTGTGGGAGTTTAAGATCCAGACAGATAAGCAGGTGTTGGCTAACCAACCAGACATTGTGAAAGTAGACAAAGATCAGAAGACAGCACTGATAATACAGTGCCTTGCGAAAGTATTAGGCTCCCTGGAAATTGTCAACCTTTTCCCACATATCATGCTTCAAACATAAAGATACCAAATGTAAATTTTTGGTGAAGAATCAACAAGTGGGACACAATTGTGAAGTTGAACGAAATTTATTGCTTATTTTAAATTTTTGTGGAAATTCAAAAACTGAAAAGTGGAGCATGCAATATTATTCGGACCCTTTAACTTAATACTTTGTTACGCCACCTTTTGCTGCAATTACAGCTGCAAGTCACTTGGGGTATGTCTCGATCAGTTTTGAACATCGAGAGACTGAAATTCTTGCCTATTCTTCCTTGGCAGACAGCTCGAGCTCAGTGAGGTTGGATGGACATCGTTTGTGAACAGCATTTTTCAGCTCTTTCCACAGATTCTCGAATGGATTCAGGTCTGGACTTTGACTTGCCCATTCTAACACCTGGATACGTTTATTTGTGAACCATTCAATTGTAGATTTTGCTTTTTGTTGGGGATCTTTGTCTTGCTGGAAGACAAATCTCCGTCCCAGTCTCGGGTCTTTTGCAGACTCCAACAGGTTTTCTTCAAGAATGGTCCTGTATTTGGCTCCATCCATCTTACCATCAATTTTAACTATCTTCCCTGTCCCTGCTGAAGAAAAGCAGGCCCAAACCATGATGCGGTCACCACCATGTTTAACAGTGGGGATGGTGTGTTTAGGGTGATGAACTGTGTTGCCTTTATGCCAAACATATCGCTTGGCATTGTTGCCAAAAAGTTCGATTTTGGATTCATCTGACCAAGTCGTCATCTTCCACATGTTTGGTGTGTGTCCCAGGTGGCTCTTTGCAAACTTTAAATAACACTTTTTATGGATATCTTTAAGAAATGGCTTTCTTCTTGCCACTCTTCCATAAAGGCCAGATTTGTGCAGTGTACGACTGAATGTTGTCCTATGGACAGACTGTCCCACCTCAGCTGTAGATCTCTGCAGTTCATTCAGAGTGATCATGGGCCTCTTGGCTGCATCTCTGATCAGTCTTATTCTTGTTTGAGATGAAAGTTTAGAGGGACGGCCGGGTCTTGGTAGATTTGCAGTTGTATGATACTCCTTCCATTTCAATATGATCGCTTGCACAGTGTTCCTTGGGATGTTTAAAATTTTGGAAATCATTTTGTATCCAAATCCGGCTTTAAACAGCTTCGCAACAATATTATGGACCTGCCTGTTGTGTTCCTTGGTCTCCATGATGCTCTCTGTGCTTCAAACAGAACCCTGAGACTATCACAGAGCAGGTGCATTTATATAGAGACTTGATTACACACAGGTGCATTATATTTATCATCATTAGTAATTTATGACAACATTGGATCATTCAGAGATCCACAATGAACTTCTGGAGTGAGTTTGCTGCACTGAAAGTAAAGGGGCCGAATAATATTGCACGCTCCACTTTTCAGTTTTTGAATTTCCACAAAGATTTAAAATAACCAATAAATTTCATTCATCTTCACAATTGTGTTCCACTTGTTGATTCTTCATCAAAAATTTACATTTGGTATCTTTGCTTTGAAGCATGATATGTGGGAAGAGGTTGAAAAGTTCCAGGGAGCCGAATACTTTCACAATGCACTGTATATGTGGCAGTACAGTGGCGTAGCGTGGGGGGCGGTCCGCCCCAGGCGGCACGTGTGTGGGGGCGGCGTGGCGGCAGCAGCAGCAATTCCTCTGTGGGAGAAGCGTGGAGGCACAGTGCAGTGCAGCGGCGGGCAGGGAGCGATCACAGCAGCTCCGCTGCCTGCAAGAGGGAATAGCAGGAGCGGAGTTGCAAGGTTCCGTCCTGCTTCCTGCCCGGAGGCCGCGCTTCCTGTTTGACACAGAGGAGCGCCGCTGAATGACATCATCATTCAGTGGCCACTGCTGTGTGAGCGAGGAAGCACGGGCGATGCGGACAGGTGAGAGGAGAGAGGTGATGTGTTTGTGTGTGCGTGTCTGTGTGTGTGTCTGTTGGTTAGACTGGCCCTGGAGGAGATGGGGACATGAGAAGACTGTGATGGGGGGAGAAGGCCATGAGGGGGGGGTAATGGGAGAAGGCCATGGGGGGGGTAATGGGAGAAGGCCATGAGGGGGGGTAATGGGAGAAGGCCATGAGGGGGGGTAATGGGAGAAGGCCATGAGGGGGGGTAATGGGAGAAGGCCATGAGGGGGGGTAATGGGGTGATGGAGCAGGCAGTGATGGGGTGGAGAAGGCAATGATGGGGAGAAGGCAATGATGGGGGGGTGATGGAGAGGGCAATGATGGTGGTGGTGGAGGAGGAAATGATGGAAGTGGTGGGGGAGAAGAAAATGATGGGGTGGGGTAGAGGACAATAATGGGATGCGAGGGGAGGAGGACAATGAGGGGTGTGAAGGATTGGGATGGGAGGAAGGGGGACTTATAATGGCCTTAGGAACAGGGAGAGGTGGAGGAAGACATTAACGCTTATTATGTCTAACACAGTCCCTTAGTGTATAGTGTACTCACTAATTCTGTATAACACCATCCTTAGTTACATAGTTTCCTCTTTTATTATGTATAACACCATCCCTTATTACGTATCATCCTCTCTAGTTGTATATGATGCCGTCCCTTATTATATAGCTTCCTCTGCTGTTATGTATAGTGCTGTCTCTTACATAGTGTATTCTTGTTAATTTTGTTATTTACAGTGCCCTCTTTTATTACATAGTCCCTTCTCTTTTTAGATATAAAATGACTGCTGATCGAGGAGCAGGTGACCAAACTACCAGTCCATCAGCTCCCCATTAGAAAGGAAGCTTTTCCATGCTCCATCAGCCATCATTGCATTATACAGCCAACAAGACAGGACGGTATGTAATAAAAAAACAGGGCTCTATATAATCCAATATGTAAGGGACGGTACTGTACATAACAAGAGAGGGTACTGTGTAAGGGACAGCAATATACATAATAAAGGAGACTATGTAATTTACCTGTGTGTGTGTGTGTGACTATATAATATCAATAGCTATCTATGTATGTGTGTGTGTGTGTGTGTGTGTGTATATATATATATATATACATACATACATACATACATACATACATACATACATACATACATACATACATACAGATACAGTGGGGCAAAAAAGTATTTAGTCAGTCAGCAATAGTGCAAGTTCCACCACTTAAAAAGATGAGAGGTGTCTGTAATTTACATCATAGGTAGACCTCAACTATGGGAGACAAACTGAGAAAAAAAAATCCAGAAAATCACATTGTCTGTTTTTTTTTTCATTTTATTTGCATATTATGGTGGAAAATAAGTATTTGGTCAGAAACAAGCAAACAAGATTTCTGGCTCTCACAGACCTGTAACTTCTTCTTTAAGAGTCTCCTCTTTCCTCCACTCATTACCTGTAGTAATGGCACCTGTTTAAACTTGTTATCAGTATAAAAAGACACCTGTGCACACCCTCAAACAGTCTGACTCCAAACTCCACTATGGTGAAGACCAAAGAGCTGTCAAAGGACACCAGAAACAAAATTGTAGCCCTGCACCAGGCTGGGAAGACTGAATCTGCAATAGCCAACCAGCTTGGAGTGAAGAAATCAACTGTGGGAGCAATAATTAGAAAATGGAAGACATACAAGACCACTGATCATCTCCCTCGATCTGGTGCTCCACGCAAAATCCCACCCCGTGGGGTCAGAATGATCACAAGAACGGTGAGCAAAAATCCCAGAACCACGCGGGGGGACCTAGTGAATGAACTGCAGAGAGCTGGGACCAATGTAACAAGGCCTACCATAAGTAACACACTACGCCACCATGGACTCAGATCCTGCAGTGCCAGACGTGTCCCACTGCTTAAGCCTGTACATACATATATGATAATGCCCAGTATCAGAGAACGAGACAAGGCGGTGACCATGGTCCAAAAACGCCTTGTGCATGGATTACCACTCCATATGCTAATCTTAAAAAGGAGAAAACGGAGTAACGGATCCAAAATATATGCAAAAGTATACATTTTATTAGTACTCACATCAAGTGCTGACAAGTATACAAGTTGACTAAAATAGGGGGGATAAGCCCCAATGATACATCAATCAGGACAGACAAGGACAGGGTAAATAAAATGATACCAGTGCTCGAAATCTACATGGCACAACGTTCAGCCAGCCCATGGGCATTGCACATAACAGACATATGTCTAATGGTAAAAGATAGTCAAATATGGCATACTCAATTGAATGTGTATTGTACATAGTTGTACATGTCTAGAGCGCCAAAAAAAAAAAAAAAAAACCATCCAGAGGGGTCAATGTGCAAGTCCAATGGACACTGAACATAAATGAATCAATGACATGTGAAAGGATTCTTAAATAGTTAATAACATATGTATCAGCATATCAAAACTGCGCAATTGTGCCAGAGAGAACCCGGGAGACGACCCGCCCAGCGGTCCAAATGACCGAAGTGTGGAAACAAGTAAAGGCAGGCTGCTTACCGGGGAGCAGAGGAGGTGAAGGCCCATGCAACGACCCCCGACGTACGTTTCGCGCCCGCCACAGGCGCTTTATCAAGGGATATCCCTTGTTCTCTCTGGCACAATTGCGCAGTTTTGATATGCTGATACATATGTTATTAACTATTTAAGAATCCTTTCACATGTCATTGATTCATTTATGTTCAGTGTCCATTGGACTTGCACATTGACCCCTCTGGATGGTCTTTTTTTTTTTTTTTTTTTTTTTGGCGCTCTAGACATGTACAACTATGTACAATACACATTCAATTGAGTATGCCATATTTGACTATCTTTTACCATTAGACATATGTCTGTTATGTGCAATGCCCATGGGCTGACTGAACGTTGTGCCATGTAGATTTCGAGCACTGGTATCATTTTATTTACCCTGTCCTTGTCTGTCCTGATTGTTGTATCATTGGGGCTTATCCCCCCTATTTTAGTCAACTTGTATACTTGTCAGCACTTGATGTGAGTACTAATAAAATTTATACTTTTGCATATATTTTGGATCCGTTACTCCGTTTTCTCCTTTTTAAGTTAAGCCTGTACATGTCCGGGCCCGTCTGAAGTTTGCTAGAGAGCATTTGGATGATCCAGAGGAGTTTTGGGAGAATGTCCTATGGTCTGATGAAACCAAACTGGAACTGTTTGGTAGAAACACAACTTGTCGTGTTTGGAGGAAAAAGAATACTGAGTTGCATCCATCAAACACCATACCTACTGTAAAGCATGGTGGTGGAAACATCATGCTTTGGGGCTGTTTCTCTGCAAAGGGGCCAGGACGACTGATCCGGGTACATGAAAGAATGAATGGGGCCATGTATCGTAAGATTTTGAGTGCAAACCTCCTTCCATCAGCAAGGGCATTGAAGATGAAACGTGGCTGGGTCTTTCAACATGACAATGATCCAAAGCACACCGCCAGGGCAACGAAGGAGTGGCTTCGTAAGAAGCATTTCAAGGTCCTGGAGTGGCCTAGCCAGTCTCCAGATCTCAACCCTATAGAAAACCTTTGGAGGGAGTTGAAAGTCCGTGTTGCCAAGTGAAAAGCCAAAAACATCACTGCTCTAGAGGAGATCTGCATGGAAGAATGGGCCAACATACCAACAACAGTGTGTGGCAACCTTGTGAAGACTTACAGAAAACGTTTGACCTCTGTCATTGCCAACAAAGGATATATCACAAAGTATTGAGATGAAATTTTGTTTCTGACCAAATACTTATTTTCCACCATAATATGCAAATAAAATGAAAAAAAAACAGACAATGTGATTTTCTGGATTTTTTTTTCTCAGTTTGTCTCCCATAGTTGAGGTCTACCTATGATGTAAATTACAGACGCCTCTCATCTTTTTAAGTGGTGGAACTTGCACTATTGCTGACTGACTAAATACTTTTTTGCCCCACTGTATATGTGTGTGTGTGTATATATATAACACACACACACACACACACACATTCAGATATATAATAACTTACACACACCCTGTAGACTGTGAGCCTTCACGGGCATGGTTCTCTCTCCTTCTGTGCACTTATGTGTGCGTGTTTTGCTCTTGTTTATTGTACTTGTCTATATTTGCCCCATTCACATGTAAAGCGCCTTGGAATAAATAGCGCTATAAAAATGTATCATAATAATTAGCCAATTTAAGCACCCTTCCCCAGATCTATTGAACCAAAGTTAGGAGCTGCCCGCTGACATATGACCACGTAACGGCTGCCTGGAATCAATATGAAGTCTTGAAGCAGTTGGTATGCCCTATCAATACTACTTTTTTGTAGCGTTGTAATATTTTTTTTTGTAAGGCCCAAATTTGTGCTTTTTCTACCTAAATACAGAAAAGGGCAGCATGTCACACACAATGGTACACAAGGATGACTTCCATAACAAGTCTTCATCCAGAAGATAAAGAACCCAATAAACCTTTCCCCATTCCTTCCAGACAATAAAATCACAGCAAGGGTCAGGAACAGGTGGGCACCCCTTGCTGAAGTTTAGGGAGAACAAAAACTTGCTTCCAGCAAAGCTGCCACTCTATTGACACTTGAGAACCTTAATCTGTGTGCCTAACCTCAGAAGTTTTTACTGTTAACTGTTGATAACTCTCTTATCAGGTGAAAAAAAGGCCAAAGCGGCTAAACCTGGGACCAACGTGGATGTTCTGAAGAAAATTGAGGTGAGCTTTATGTGTTTATAAATGTGTCATGGCTCAGTTTCTGGACTCATCAGGTGACCTCCTGCTGGGTGGTTGGTTTCCCTCTCTGCTGAGCCACAGCCCGTGTGGTCTCAGTCCAACTGCTCATAGTTCTCCTCTATTTCCTTTTCTTTTCTGGGATTGCTGTTATTCAGGTGTCTCTCACTTCCCTATTTTGTTCTGTTCTATCACGTCTTGGGAGGGGCTATTTAAACTTTGCTTGCACCTGCCTCCTTTGGTGGCTATACGTCAAGGATGATGGGTGTTTGGAGTTCCATCTCCTTACCTGAAGGTGAGAAAAGTCAGAGATGCAGACAGGAGGCTGTGTCCACCCCACACCTACTGGGTGGCTTATCTGATTGATCTTGCACTTGCAGTGTCCCCCCTGCATCTTTGGATGCGTGTTTCTGTCGTTATCGACTATGTTTGCTCTCACTATTGTAAGTCTGTTTTGGGAGCTGCCACCAGATGGTGAAATGGAATGTTATACAGAATATACACCCCTTGATAAAGCGACAGCGAAATGCACATTGGAGCTCTCCCCAGGATTCAACGCTTGTTTCCTGGCCTCTTTAGGGTAGATGCACATGTTCAGTAATTGGCAGTGCTTTGGACACAGCATGTCTGCTGCGTCAAAAGCGCTGCCGGCTATTGAACGCATGTGAATCCACAATTGTTCATTGAACTGTGTGGATTCACTGCGTCCAATACATTGTACAGGTGAAACATACCTTGCGGAGACAAATAAATTGACATGCTGCGGTCTGGAAAGACGCGCCGCATGTCCGTCTTTGTGGGTGAGCTGCGGGTGTCTGTTCACGCGTATTGGGCATGGGATTTCTTTAAATTGCATCAACTATGCTGTAACATCTGGCCGCTGCACAAGTACGCAACGTCCAAAGCCGCATCGTGTACTGACCGTGTGCACCTACACTTACTCCGACTGAGGAAGAATGATTGATACAGATAGTCCTCGATACAGTATAATGCAGGTCCCATATAGTACATATAGTAAAATGCACTTCCCATGGTCCTTGATAGAGTATAATGCAGCCCCCTCAAATTACTCTGCAGCCCCCCCACACAGTATAATGCAGGCTCCACCCCCACAAACACACAGTATAGTGCAGCCCCCTTCACATAGTGTAATGCAGCCCCCCCTACACAGCTTAATGTAGCCCCACCCCCACACAGTATAATTCAGCCCCCCACAAAAACACATAGTATAGCGCAGCCCCTACACACAGTATAATGCAGCCCTACATATGGTATAAGGCAGCTCCACATGCGCGCACGCGCACACACACACACACACACACACACAGTATAATGCAGCCCCGTAACACAGTATAGTGCAGCCCCCCACACACAGTATAATGCAGCTCCCTAAGAGTATAAGGCAGCCTTCCAGACTGTAAAGCAGCCCCCCACAAACCCACACCCAGTATAGTGCAGTCCCCCCCACACAGTATAATGCAGCCACCACACACAAAGTATAGTGCAATCCCCCACATACACTATCGTGCAGCAGACACACACTATAATGCAGACAGACACACAATACTTACCTCTCCTCCTAGTTCCCCGTCTCAGCAGCTCCACTACTGAAACACCCTGTGCACAGGTATTGGGGGCGTGATGGGAGAGGAAGTGTCACATGGCTGGGGCCCCTGGAGGAGTGGGGGCCCTGCATACTGCTGCTATACATTGGTAACTAGGCATTGATTTCAGTGGGCTATATAGCATATACTTTCTCATTTATTGTTGACACTTAAATTAGCTTCGTTAGCCGGTGTTTATGTTCTATACCACTACATAACTACGCAACTGTCGACTTTTGCCTGCTAACCCTTGTTTTTGCTTTTTTTTTATCATCTTTTGTTCACCTCCTTTTATATTGTGTAATTTTTGACACCTCTCTGTTGCATTAATATAATTGACATTTTACCTATATATTTTGAAGTTGGTAGTCCAGTGTGTGCGCATCATATAGGTTATCATGACAACATGCTCCCAGCCAAATTATTTTGTGTCCTGTCAACATTAGACTATTGTATAATATTATTATCAGGGTAGGCACCCCACATGGGGCAGGCAAGATACACTGGAAGCTGCAGGGCAGTTCTCTAGTAACTTTACAGCGGATTGGAGGCACAGCAACAATATACAAGCATTTACAAGACAGTTCATACAGGAATTGGATTAATGTAACCAACCTTCACGTTACACTTTTCTGAGGCATACAATCTATAGTCCAATCTTGTTGTGGTCAATTTCTCTTAAGAAGGAATTCCCTTTGTCTTATTTTTAATGGGATTTGAGCAACGACTGCTGTCTGTCTGACCTTAAATTCAACTGTTGGTGGCGTCCTTCCCTTGTTCTCAGTCTCCCTACTCACTTTGGGCCCAATCTTGGCTGACTCTGCAGGCTCACGCTATCTCTCCAGACTCCAACAAGTTCAACATTTCCTTCTCTTTAACTTCAGGTGGTATGTCTTGGCTTTCTTGGCTTGAAGGCAATAATCTTTAGTAGATCTTGGTGGAACTTTCATGCAGGCACCACCTTGTCAGCTTCCTCTGGGGATTCCTCACCAACATACACTCACATACAGGTGGGTGACCCTATGTTCCTTGGAAGTTTTATCCTATTCATTAAACATATTAAACAACCCCCTCATCACTATTTCAGAAACACTGAGCAGAGCTCACTTATCCAAATGATTCTAGTGTCATTCACCAATCAGTCACTAGCCTCTCAAACACCCTTCTACAACTTTCCACACTTTCCATTCATGAAAAAGCATTAAAGAGAACCTGCCATCACGATTTAACCTGTTTAAAGTAAAGGTATGGCCATAATGACCCAGTTATACTGATTTAAAGGATAACTGTAGTGAAAAAATCCGTAGCCTGTTTTTTTAATTCACTTTAGAAGTTTTGGTGCAATAGCCTCTTCGCGCTTTGGAGCGGGACGGCAGATAAGGTCTTCAGCTTTGCTGTGTCCCTTACCCATTTGTATGAGCCACCTCTTTAAAAATTTTGTAGTGGGCAGCTCTTGCACACATTAATGTCCCAGCATTCTACAGCAAAATGGCGTCTGAGGTGGCACATGCTCAGATTAACCTTTGACGGTCTGCAGCAAAATGGCACCACTAGCAGAGCATGCACACAACAAGATCTCGGCTCATCATTGAGCTGAGATCCCAATCTGTGCATGCACAGCCACTGGCACTAATTTTGCTGGAGTCTCCTGTAAGGTAAATCAAAGCATGTGCCGCCTCTGGCGCCATTTTACTTGGTGAATGCTAGCACATGGCTTATACAAATGCTGAAGGGCCGTGCCAGAGGCAAAGACCCTATCCACAGTCCTGCCCCGATACATGAAAAGGCTATTGCACCAAAACATCTAAGGGGAATTAAACAAGAATCAGGCTACAGATTTTTTTTCACTACAGGTATCTATTAAGTCAGTATAACAGGGTCATTAAGGCCATACCTTTACTTTACAGGTTAAATTGTGATGACAGGTTCACTTTAAACAGAATATACCATAATTCCCAGCGACATGCGCAATAAAATCGTTATTTATAGTGACAGTCACTTTTAACAAACCTGCTTTTGAAATCTAAAATCATGACCTCTAATGGTCACTGTATGTCTCATCGATAACAGGAACTTGAGAAAAAAGGGGATAATGAAAAGTCTGATGAAGAAAATGAGGAGAAAAAGAAAGAAGAGGATGATGAAGAAGAGGCTGAAGTAGAGATGGATGATGAAGAAAATGAGGAGGTATCTCATATCATATTATATGTAAAGCACTTCTGTTCATTTTTCATGACTTTCCTTTTAATTCCTATCTGTGATCTCATAGGTAATTTCACCTAATGGAGATTATTGGAAATATAAATGGGCGGTACCTACTGTGGCTGCAGGGGTTGCAGTTGCACCCTGACCCTAGAGCAAAAGGGAACCCAAATGGTACCTTTTGGTACAGATAAGAAAAGCAAAACTTTTCTAGCCCCATGATTTTTGGGGCTGTGTTGAGGACTTTGTGTTGAGGCTCTTGAGCTTCAAGGTATGCCACTGGATATGCATTAATAGCCATTGACTATGCATGATTGGTGGTAATCTCATAGCGCGGGACGGCAGCTGTGGCTGAGGCACTCATCTCTTCCTTTTATGCCCTGGTGCACTATATGAAAATGTGGGTCCTGGCTGGGTGTTCGTGATGATGATGTGCGGACCTTATGCCCGTGCAGGTCACCTGTAGCTGATGGTGTTGGCTGGCCAGGACCATAGGCTCTGCAGTTCAGTAAATAACACTCTTGTTCTAAAACATTCTTTACTGAACGTTACCCTGATGAGGGTTATATACAAAGGGTAGTGGGTACAAAGTCTTATAGATGTTTACTTCGCAGTATAAAAGCATTATTTATCATACACACAGTAGCCTTCCACTGTAGTCTACTCCAGGGTCAGTGAAGAACACTGTTTCGCCCTACTTTGTTACAGCCTCGCTTGTTGCTAGAATTCTGATCAGCAGGTCTCTCTATCTGATCAGCAGTTCTGCATCCTATTTCTTCCACTACTGGCACCCTGGATCTACCGCTCGCAAATCCCATTAGTCCCACAAACTCAGTCCTGTTTAGGTCCGTTACCTTCAGCGTTTTGCATGCTCATGGTTTCTCGTGACACGTCATGCTATTCAAGGTCCCCTTTTCTGGAAGGACACTCTGTGTCGTCGGTCACTTCAGGATCTCGCTAATCCCTTGTCTCTTAGTGTCCCGTCACACTTTGCATCTCACCAGCGATCCTGACAACGATATGAACTTGTCAGGAACGCTGGTGTGTCACTGCATGATCGCTGGTGAGCTGTCAAACAGGCAGCTTCACCAGCAATCAGGACAGTGACACGCGGGTAACAAGCGACACACGTCGCTTAGTTACTCACTGTGTACCTTAGTTACCAGCGCGCTGGTGCAGGGAGCTGGTAACCAAGGTACACATCGGGTTTCTAAGTGGCGCGCGCCACTTAGAAACCTGATGTGTACCTTGGTTACCAGCTCCCTGCACCAGCGCGCTGGTAACTAAGGTACACATCGGGTTTCTAAGCGCCACGCGGTTTACCTTGGTTACCATCTCCAGCTCGTTGATCGCTGGTCTCCCACCTGCCACACGCAGCGTTGCATGCTGGCCAGCGGGAGACCAGCGATCAAAAAAATATCCTGGCCATTCCAGGACGATGAGCGATACCTGGCAGGGGGGCCAGTCGCTGGTAAGTGTCCCACACAGCGATCTTGCTAGTGAGATCGCTGTTGCATCACAAAACTTGTGACTCAGCAGCGATCTCGGTAGCGAGATCGCTTGTGTAACGGGGGCTTTAATCTCCTTTTCCAGAACATTCCCCCTGACAGCACCACCAGGAGGTTGTCCTTATCCTTGATAGGGACAGGAACACAGAAGAGGCTAAATAGCCCCTCCCTACTAACATCCTTCAGTGTTTTTCCTGTGGGGACAGACGCAAAGGTGCATTAGGTACTGTAAAATAATGCTTATCCTGTAAAATACTCAGGACTAGTTACCAGATAAAAATGTAGTGGTTTATTTGGTTTCTTCCATCAAAGAAAAGATTATTACAGAAAAACATAAAAATAGGTGAAAGAGAAATTGTCCGTTATTGCAAAAGCTTGTCATCTTCTTTCTCTGAGATCCCACATGGCAAAAGGCCTCTGTCTCTCTTAGGCTTCTTTGTAGTAAAGTAACATACCAGTTGTTCAGTTATGTCATCTTGCGTCTGTGTCTCATGATGGTGAGGGAAGGAACCAGCGACCTCTACAGTTAGCCATGAATTATATACGTCTCCTAAAGCACGTGGTCTCTACATATATGGAGCTGTCTTTCTACCATGAGCCAAGCTTAAAAATAGCCTATGTCATTTCAGCTAGCAATGTACAGAACTGGGTGTAATAAGAAATATTTAATGGATTATTAATATTTAACAGGTACATGTTTAGGCCGGTGTTAGAGACATCTGGACCCGGTGGAGCTCCCGGGAGAAGCCGTGCCCTCTCCAGAGGGTTCTCAGCGAAGGAGGCAGGAGCCGGAACCCACTCCGCAGCAGCGCTTATACTGCCGGAGGTCCCTCAGCACAGGGTCGAGCTGGCTGCTCCCTATCCTGCTGCATCTCCTCAGAGGTCTCTGCACAGCAGCTGCTGCTCCGGCTGCAGGACACCGGTGCCTCGAGCCCTGGACTTCCGGCACGCCGCGTCATCGGAGGCGTGCCGGTGATGACTTCCGGGGGGCAGGGCCAAAAAACATGGCGGCGCCCAGTGCGACGCGGCCTGGGGCAGGAAGAATTCCACTGAGTTTGGCGTCGTATGGATTCCAGTGCCCCGTGCATCGGGGGGGCGTTGGGAGAGGAGGTTATTCAGACCCGGACAGTTCGGCGCATGAGGACCGTGCGCAGCAGGGCTTGGAAGGAGGATGAATCAGATGTCTTGAAGCCGGGTAAGGCAGACTATTTAAAGACACACAGACGGACAGCGCACTTGACTCAGTAAAGATGGAAAGTGGTAGCCATCCAGACGCCAATCCCTAGAGCCAGCCCCGGACCATGTGAGTAAAGGGTTAGTAGGGTAACCTACTGCAGATATAAAGGTCCCTCTCTCCAATATTTTGCAGGCCAAGGAAGCACCTCGGCCACCAAGAAGAAACCTAATAAATGCCCCCTATGCTTGGACAGATTCCCATCGGGACAAACCAAAAAGCTATGCGAAGACTGCATATCAGGACTCCTCAAACAGGCGCAGTCCTCTCTCTTGGACAATATAAAGTCTATGATCTGAGAAGAGGTGCAGACCACAGTGGCAGCGCTTGTACCATCACAGTCCCCACGTCCTAAGAGGCCCAGATTGGAACTGGAACAGAGTTCAGAGGAAGGAGAGGTGTCGGACTACTCTGATCCTGACTCCGGCAAATGTTCCTCAGCAGCTTGTTCAGTAGAAAGGAAGAGAGAACTTATTTCCGCGGAAGACAATAACACACTCCTACAGGCGGTCAGAAACACAATGAATGTAGAAGATTCTACAGAACCACAAACAACCCAAGATGAGATGTTCGGGCGGGCTAAGAGCCCGCAGAAATAGTGTTTCCTGTTAATAAACATATAACAGCGATGATATTGGAAGAATGGGAAGAATCGTGGAAGAAACTGATAGTCCCAAAGGACTTCAGATACTGCCTTCCTTTTGATCCAGAAGAGACAAAGGTGTAGGAGACAGTCCCAAAGATCGACATACCCGTAGCCAGGGTGTAGAAGAAAATGGCTATTCACTTCGAGGATTCGTCCGGCTTGAAAGATCCGATGGATAAGAGATCAGAAGACCTCCTCAAGAAAGCCTGGGAAGCATCGGCAGCTGTTATGAAGGCTAACATAGCAGCCACCTCGGTAGCCAGATCAATGATCTTATGGGTGAGTGAGCTAGAAGATCAAATTAGGGACAAAACCCCCAGAGAGGAAATCCTAAAATCACTACCTCTCCTGAGAATGGCTACCGACTTCATGGCAGGAATCAGTCTGCAAGAAATAATGCCCTGTCTAATGCAGCAAGACGATCGCTGTGGCTGAGGTCCTTGACAGGAGACACTCAGTAAAAGAACAAACTGTGCTCTATACCATTCTCAGGACTCCACGTTTTCGGGCCTGTATTGGACGAGCTACTCGAGAAAGGTTCCGACAAAAAGGGCTTTCCGGAGTAAAAGCCTAAGAGAGTGCCTTTTTTTCGGAGGACCCGCTCCCATCCCAGACAGGACTATAAAGGGAAGGGAAAGTCCGGCAGGTGGAGCTACCCAAAAGGGGGAAGAGGGAGAAGTTCTCCTCAAGAGCAGAAGGCAAGACCTTAAGGCCATGTGCACATGTTGCGGATTCTGCTACGGATCCGCAGCGTTTCAGGCTCTGCGGATCCGCAGCGTTTCAGGCTCTGCGGGTCCGCAGCAGATTTAGCTGCATTGTACAGTACCATTGTTTTCAATGGTAAACTGAAACGCTGTGCACATGCTGCAGATTTTTCCGCGCAGATTTGCTGCGGTTTCAAATCCGCAGCATGTCAGTTCTTTGTACGGAATCCGCAGCGGTTTCACAACTTCTCCATTGTAGAGGTGTGAAACCGCAGGGCTAAACCACAGGCTAATCTGCAGGTAAACCGCAGGTCTTTTGACCTGAGAATTTACCTGCGGATTTTTCCAAATCCGTGCGGAAAAATCCTCAGCACCTAAAAACTACGTGTGCACATAACCTAACAGAGAATGACGCCAGGAAGATAGGGAGACTCCGTTACTTCCAAAAGAACTGACAGGACATTACCCAAAACCTGTAGATTCGGAATATGGTCGCAGAAGGGTACAAGATCGAGTTCACCGAGTGACCTCTCAGGAGATACTGCATAACCCGGACACAGTCTCAGGTGACCCACCAAAGACTTTTAAAGGACGTACGAGAGCTAATAGATAGGGGCCATAACTCGGGTAACCCATGCTCAGAGGTTTCAAGGTCACTACTCGACCTTATTCTCCATAAAAAAACCAGGAGGAGAATATGGAACTATAATAAATCTGAAACTACTAAATCGGTGGGTGACCTACAAGAGATTCAAGATGGAATCTCTAAAAGCAGTCATACCGTTAATAAAGAAGGACTTAGCGATGAGCACCCTAGATTTAAAGAGTGCCTACTACCATGTGCCCATCGATATATCACACCAGAAATTCCTCAGGTTCGCGCTAAAGGATCACAGGAAGATACAACACTACCAGTTCCGTTGCTTACCGTTCGGACTCGTCTCCACACCCCGGGTCTTCACAAAAATTATAGCAGAGATCATTGGAAAGAAATACCCTCATCATACCATACTTGGAAGACTTGCTGCTAGTGGCAGACTCTCCACAACAGATGAAGCAGGACCTTACATCCACCTTATCAATCCAACAAAGTTTAGGATGGGTAATAAACTGGAAAAAGTCAAGTCTCAAACCAGAAAGAGAGAATGACTCAGAGAAACACTTTCTAAACTCGGGAAAAGAATGTTCCTTCCTTCCCCTGCACAAACAGCAGGTCCAGGACGTCCAGAGGCGCAAGTACATCTCCATAAGGAAGGCCATGAGAGTCCTGTGCTCATGACTTCGTGCATATCCAGTGTACAGTGTAGCCAATTTCATTCAAGGATCTTGCAAAAAGAAGTTTTGGCGGCCTGGGACTGCAAAGAATCATCACTAGACACAAAACTGAGAGTCTCCGAAGAAGGAAAGCAGTCCCTATCCTGGTGGATGGACACACAACACCTCGGGAAAGGAAGACCCTGGAGAGCATTGCCATGTATAAGCATCACTACTGACGCCAGTCTCAGAGGTTGGGGAGCTCACATAGAAGGTCGACGATACCTCCAGGGGACCTGGGGCCCATCAATACGCAACCGGTCCTCGAAATACAGAGAGCTCAGGATGGTCTGGGAGGCACTAAAGACATGCCAAAGAGAACTGAGGGGTCAGAATGTCAAAATCTTCTCAGACAATTCAACTACAGTTGCCTTCCTTCAACATCAAGGGGGGCCCAGACACCGTCACCTGCAGGACCTAGCTCACGAGATCTTCCACTGGGCAGAACAGATGATAAAATCAATGCAGGCAGTCCACCTGAAAGGATCCAAAAATCACGTAGCAGACTTCCTAAGCAGAGAGAAGGTCCAACCGTCAGAATGGTCACTAAACGAGGAAGTCTTCAGATAGCTATCCAGATGCTGAGGGAGACCAGAGATCGATTTATTCGCCTCAAAGAGGAACTCAAAAACAAGAAAATTCTGTTCTCTCAACCCAACAGACAGCCCAACAGGAGTAGACACTTTGGCTCAGGAATGGTGCATGGAGCTCGCTTACGCCTTCCCACCACTTGCTCTTATACCAAGGGTCTTAAGGAAGATCCAGGAAAGCAGGACATCAGTAATATTGATTGTTCCTTACTGGCCCAAAAGAAGCTGGTTCTCCCTACTAAAATGGATGGCACGGGAAGATCCAATATTACTAACAGCGAAATGGGACCTTTTAACTCAGGGACCCCTAGTACATCAGAGACAAGAGATACTACAGCTATCGGCCTGGATCCTGAGGTGGAGATCCTAAAATCAAAGGGGCTCTCCGAACCAGTAATACCTACTATGCAAAATAGTAGGAAACCGGTAACCTCAGCCATATACCGGAAAATCCAGAAAAGATTCTGTTCTCAATGTAAAGTGCCAGTATCAGTCACCCAAGGTCCAGATGATCTCCATATTCTTGACTTCCTCCAGGCGGGCTTTGACAAGGGACTGAGGCCTAGTACGCTGAAAGTACAAGTGTCAACCTTAGGTTCATATTTTGACTTTCCACTAGCCAATCATCCCTGGGTGGTGAGGTTCATAAAAGCCACACAGTGTATGAGACCCACAATCCGAAGCTTGATACCACCTTGGGATCTCAGCTTGGTCCTAAATGAACTACGCAAGGATACATATGAACCACTAGAGCAGGCCCTCTTAAGATCAGTGATATTTAAAGGCCTCTTTCTAGTAGCAATAACTACTGCGTGATGCATAGGGAAGATTCAGGCCCTGTCTATAGAATATCCATATTTAAAGATCCAGGAAGAATGCATTGTCTTAAAGTTAAATCCGGCCTTTCTTCCCAAAGTGGTTACGGATTTCCACCGGAGTCAAGAAATAGTACTACCTGCTTTCTGCCAGAATTGCAGCAACGAGAAAGAATGCTCTCTCCACCTCTTGGACGTTAAAAGAACCGTTCTCCAATACTTAGAACTCACAAAAGACTGGAGAGTAGACTCTAATCTCTTTATCCAAATGGCAGGAAAAAACAGAGGGAAGAAGGCATCGAAAGCTACCCTGGCCAGATGGTTGAAGTCAACTATCAGTGCAGCATATGTGTTGGCGGGGGAAACTCCGCCAGAAAACCTTAGGGCCCATTCTCTAAGAGCCATTTCTGCCTCATGGGCAGAGAGCGCCGGAGCATCCATGGACCAGATATGCAAGGCCGCAACCTGGTCTAAATTTAATGCCTTTTGTAAACATTATAAATTGAATGTTAGGACAAATCATCAAACGGCCTTTGGGAGAAAAGTCCTCCAGGCTGTAATCCCTCCCTAGTTGGAATAATTTGGTAATTCTCCTGGTGGTGCTGTCAGGAGGGATGTCCTGGAAAGTAGGAATTAGTCCTACCAGTAATGATATTTCCAGGAGTCCATCTTGACCGCACCCCTTATATACCCTCCCTTGGACTTCCAGTCTGATATGTGATGTAACATGTGTAGAAGGAAGTTCAATAAAATTGCATCCATCCTGGTGTAGTACTTAGAAAATCACTGAAGGGTGTTAATGGGGAGGGGCTATTTAACCTCTTCTGTGTTCCTGTCCCTATCAAGGATAAGCAGGACAACCTCCTGGTGGTGCTGTCATGATGGACTCCTGGAAATACCATTACCGGTAGGACTAATTCCTACTTTCTTGCAGTTCACCCTAAACAGCAGCAGTGCTCACATAACACTTCATACTTGTACTTGAACTCGCTACAGAAAGCAGTCAATTGCCCTAACACTAAGCCCCTCCCACTATGTTCTAGTCCCAAACACCAATTCTTACCTTACCCTAACATCACTACCTAACTGCAGTCAAATATCTTACACTATCTACTTATGTACTAAGCCCTAAAGTATATGTCCCTCTATTATCAAATCTTACACTGTACACTTCTAACATTACTTATACACTACACAGGAATATGTTACATTTAACATGGCACATTACGTCACACTATTTACAAAGGTGCAGGACATTATTCACGTTACACAATACATATATCGCGCGAATGGTGTCTTCTGGGGTAGGAACGCAACAGACATTGTCCAACGCTCTTACAGTCAAAGATTTTAACTTCTTTTTATGACGTTATAAATTTTGTTATAAATGACGTTATAAATTTTGTCAAAAGGTGGTCTTGAAAGACAAGCCTTATATTGGAAGTGTAAAAGCTCATTCAGACAGCCATATACATCAGTCTGAGGTCTGACCGTTGATCAGGGCTGTCACTAGGAGTTTCGAGGCCCCCTTGAGACTCCACCCAGGCTCCAACCCTTGAACTGTCCACAGCCCCACCGCTCTCTTGGAAAAACTCCACTCCTCACCAATCACACATCAACAGTTCCCATCACCAGATCACACATATAGCCATCAGCTTTTGTTTTGGCTAAAAGATTTTCTCGTTCGCCTTATTGGGGGACACAGAGACCATGGGTGTACGCTGCTGCCACTAGGAGGCTGACACTATGCACAAAAAAAGTTAGCTCCTCCTCCGCAGTGTACACCCCACCGACCGGCAGGGAACTCCTCAGTTTAGCTTAGTGTCAGTAGGAGGTGGACACGGGTCTTTCATTAGACCCTTATCTACCTCGATGTGCGTCGTTCCCTTTCAGGTTCTGGAGGGATACAGTGTGAATAGTCACAACTGTACTCCCACAAAGAGGCTATGAGTACGGCGTGTACTGCCACCCCGTATCCTCATAGCTCTCCACAGCGGGACCAAGAGCTCAGCACGGGTGCGTGCCAGCGATCCAGATGGTCTCGCTCCCTGTCTCCCACCCACTCGCCCACCAGAGCCTGTCGGTTTGGATGAGACGCGGCCACAACAAGAGACGGATCAGACAGCGTGGGATAATGAGGTACCTTTATTGAATACAAGACGGAGGTAAGTATGGGGGCCGAGTCGCGTCCTCCTCATCCCTAGATGGGCATCTCGGCGGCTCCAGTATTGTTCAAAGCGGACACTGCGGCCGCCGCAATTACTCCTGGCCCTGGCATCAGTAGTGGTCTTGCCCGGCGTTTTCCCCCCGCCTTTAGTCCTTGGCGCAGCAGATATCAGCGGCGTTCTGCAGAACGGTTGCCGCGGCAGCGCTGCGGGACCTCCGCGCCGCCCCACGCTGACAGGCGGCCGCCGCTATTAATTTAGGCCCCGGCTTCATTTCGGGCCTTCTTCTGCGTCGCGGCCACGCCCCCCGCCCCTTTCTCCTAAGCGGGCTTCTCTCCCGCCCGTTCTAGGCCTGCCCACCGCTCTCTTTGATCCTTGCCTGTTCTTGGCCAGTGGGCAGTGCCTTCCTTCTGCTTCGCCGGCTAGCGCCGCCCTTCTTCCTCTGAAAGAGCACGTTCCTCCTGCTCCTCTCAGCCGGACACCGCTCTCCGCAGCCTGTCAGCCGGACACCGCTCTCCGCTGCCCTACATCTTCCGACAAGTCGTGTGGCACGTTCCCTAGGGACACCGGAGCGTGAGTATCTCTGCATCTGCAGACTGACACCCTCCTCTGCCTTTTTGTCCCCCAACCTTCCGGCAGCAGGACAGCCTACTCCCCTCTGCCTGGACTGCAGCAACCCCATTCAGCAAGACCCCGTCCAGGAGCCATCTATTGCGCCATGTGGAAGCGAACCCCCCATTCCTGGTTGGGCCTCGTCTCTTTCTCAATCTGTGGCAGACCTCACCAGGGTGTCTCAGTCCCTAGTAGCCATCCTTGATAGGTTGCCCCTGGACACTTCTGCAGCGTCCAGCAGGTCACATGATGCTCCATCTGAGCCAACCAGCAGAAGCCGCAAAAGGTCCAGACAGGACCTCCGGCTGGGATCCTCTCCTGGCCTCACATCCCCACATAGTCCTTCCCAGCAGTCGCCCTCCCATGCCTCCTCACCCGAGTCAGGTGAAGCGCTTTCGGATGTGTCATCCGAAGAGATCTTAATGCTGGATTCGGACCAGGACGCGGACATGAAGGTTACGATACAGAACCTCATTGCTGCGATTAAACACACCTTCGAAATCTCAGACTCCCCTGCGAAATCCTCAGAACAGGAGGTTTCGTTCAGACGGGCAGAAACACCTTCCAGGGTCTTCGCTTCCCAATCCGAGTTTGGCAGGATCCTTACCAGGGAAAGAGAAAATCCAACCAGGCGTTCTCAAAGAGGGAAGCGCCTCGGCGTGCTGTACCCGTTTGCCAAGGAGCTCACCGACAACTGGTCCGCTTCCCCCTTGGTAGACGCACCCGTGTCCAGACCTTCTGACAACACGGTCCTCCCGATTTCAGGTGTGGCATCACTAAAGGATTCTAATGTTAGAATTATAGAATCTTTAGCAAAGTCAACATTCGAAGCGGCTACAGCAGTGCTAAGCCCAGCCTTCGCTTCATCTTGGGTAGCGAAGGCCATAGCCACTTGGGCAGAGGAATTCCGCAAGGGCATCCTAGTTAAAGCCCAACCAGAGCAATTGGCCGAACTGGCCAACCAGATCTCTCATGCAGGGGATTATCTGCTCTCTGCCTCCTTGGATGCCGCGTCTTGCACAGTTCAGGCGTCAAGCAACGTGGTAGCAATCCGACGTTCAATTTGGCTCAAGGCTTGGCAGGCGGATTTGGCTTCAAAAAAGTCCCTTACCAATCTGCCTTTTCAGGGAGCGCGTCTCTTCGGATCCCAGCTGGACCAGATTATTAAGGACGCCGCTGGAGGCACGAGTTCCCTCCTCCCTCAGTCCAAGCCTCGCAGACCTCCGTTAAGACGTCAGTTTCGGCCCTTTCGGACTTTCCGCTGCTTCAATGCGGCAGACAACTTCTCTAACCAACAGAGACTGCAGGCACGCCAGGATAGAGAAAAGATGTTCTTCAGACCCATTCCCTCCTGGCGATCTCACAACTCCCAGGGCAGATCCTCCCTCCAGATCCAGATCTGGACGGTCCACATCAGCATGACTATCAACGAACTCTCGAGGGTCCTTCCCAATTAGGAGGTCGACTCCCTTTCTTCAGAGACGTCTGACTTGCCTCAGTAGAGGACGCTTGGGTCAGGGAGGTTGTATCATCAGGATACAAGATAGAGTTCGTTTCTTGTCCCCGGGATCGTTTCTTTGAGTCCCGACCTCCAAAAGATCACGCCTTAGTTCCGGGGTTCTTTGCGTCCATCGCCTATCTCCTCAATTCTGGAGTGATAGTGCCCGTCCCCGAATCAGAACGTTTCACAGGTTTTTATTCAAACCTGTTCGTGGTACCGAAAAAAGGCGGTACAGTTCGCCCCATCTTGGACCTCAAGTTACTCAACAAGAGAGTCCGACTGCGTCATTTCCGAATGGAGTCTCTTCGGTCGGTAATCGCTTCCATGGAAACGCAGGACTTCATGTGTTCAATGGACATCCAAGATGCCTATCTACACGTTCCCATATTCTCCGGCCCTCAGAAATTCCTGCGTTTCGTGATTCGCCAGGAACATTACCAGTTTGTTGCACTACCGTTCGGTCTTGCCTCCGCACCCAGAGTGTTTACAAAGATCATGGCGGCGTTGATGGCCTTGTTGAGAATCAGAGGTCTCGTTCTTTTTCCGTACCTCAACGACATTCTGATCACAGCTCCATCCTTTCATCAAGCTCACCAAAGTATTACCATCGTCCTCGACACCTTGTCCAATTTCGGGTGGCTCATCAACAAAAAGAAGTCCTGCCTGGTTCCGACACAATGTCTTGTGTTTCTGGGTCTATTGTTCGACACTCGTCGATCAAGGGTTTTTCTCCCACAAGAAAAGATTTGCTCCCTGCAGCGGGATGTACGATCGCTACAGATTTTACGACTTCCATCTCTCCGGACAATAATGAAAGTCCTAGGAAAGATGGTGGCGGCGACAGAGGCGGTTCCCTTTGCCCAATTTCACACCAGACCTCTCCAACACGCCATCCTGTCTCGGTGGAACAGGTCTGTTTTTCCTCTGGACCGCCCAGTTCGTCTTTCATACCGGGTCAAGCAGTCCCTCAATTGGTGGCTGACGTCTCCTCATCTCCCTAGGACGGTCTTTCCTCCCCATTCACCGGCAGATTGTGACGACTGATGCCAGCCTCCTCGGCTGGGGAGCAGTGTTCCGCGATCACACTGTTTAGGGTCGGTGGTCGACGCAGGAGTCAGCCCTGCCGATCAACGTTCTCGAGATACGAGCAATTTATCTGTCTCTCGTTCACTGGAGAGACTTCTCAGGGGCCTGCCTATCCAGATTCAGACAGACAATGCCACAGCGGTGGCATATGTCAACCACCAAGGGGGGGACACGGAGTGTCTCAGCCCTGGCAGAGGTGTCCAAGATTCTTCATTGGGGAGAGGTTTCAGTCCCGGCTATATCCGCGGTGCACATTCCCGGTGTGGACAACTGGACCGCCGATTTTCTCGGCCGCGAGGGTCTTGCGGCGGGAGAGTGGTCCCTACATCCGGAGGTATTTCTTCAGCTTTGCCGTCGTTGGGGAACCCCGGTCGTAGATCTGCTAGCTTCTCGCCTCAACAGGAAAGTCCCACAGTTTGTATCCAGGGCTCGAGATCCCCTCGCAGTGGGCGCCGACGCTCTGGCCATTCCTTGGTCGCAGTTCGAGCTCCCCTACCACCTGTTCCCTTCCCTGCCTCTTCTTCCCAGGCTGTTGAAGGAAATCAAGGCAGAAGGAATTCCAGTCATCCTCATCGCCCCGAATTAGCCCAGAAGGTCTTGGTTCGCGGACGTCGTTAACCTTCTCACGGACGCCCCCTGGAAGCTTCCAGACAGGGCAGATCTGCTGTCTCAAGGTTCGATTTGCCACCCCAATTCTCAGCCTCTCAATTTAACGGCGTGGCTGTTGAGACCGAGGTTTTGAAATGATCAGGCTTTTCGGATCGAGTTATTCAGACCATGATCGGGGCCAGAAAGCCATCGTCTTCCAAAATTTATTACCGTACTTGGAAGGCCTATTTCACTTGGTGCGAGGCCAATGACATTCCGCCCATGCGTTTTTCGCTCCCTTCTGTCCTGGCGTTTCTTCAGGCAGGGCTTGATGCAGGCCTTGCCCTCGGCTCTTTAAAAGGTCAAGTTTCGGCGCTGTCCATTTTATTTCAGAAGACGTTGGCCTCCCGTCCTCAGGTAAAAACCTTCCTTCAAGGTGTGGCTCATGTGGCTCCTCCGTACCGAGTGCCTGTAGATCCTTGGGATCTTAATTTGGTTCTCGAGGTTCTGCAAGGTCCTCCCTTTGAACCTCTCAGGGAAGTTTCCCTATCTCTCCTTTCATGGAAAGTAGCCTTCCTAGTAACCATCACCTCCATCCGGCGCGAATCGGAATTGGCGGCCCTCTCTTGCCGCTCTCCTGTCTTGGTACTCTACCAGGACAAGGTAGTTCTGCGGTTTCTGCCCTCTTTCCTTCCTAAGGTGGTGTCAGCTTTCCACCTGAATGAGGACATTGTTCTCCCGTCATTTTGTCCGGGTCCAGCTCACCCTCGGGAGCGGTCCTTGAACAAGCTGGACTTGGTCAGGGCGATGAAGGTCTACCTAGCTAGGACGACCCCTTTGCGGAAGACAGACTCTCTCTTCGTCATTCCAGATGGGGCGCGGAAAGGTCACCCGGCTTCCAAAGCTACTATTGCTCACTGGATCAGATCGGCAATTTTGGAGGCCTTCCGGATTAAGCATCGAGCGCACTCTACCCGGGCAGTGGGTGCTTCCTGGGCGGTATGCCACAGAGCCTCCGCGCTGCAGCTTTGCAAAGCTGCACCCTGGTCACCGGTTCACACGTTTGTGAAAATTCTACAAAGTCCACACCTACGCTTCGGCAGACGCCAGCCTAGGTAGAAGGATTCTGCAGGCAGCGGTGGTGAGTCCACTGGCCTGATGGAAGTTTTTTCCCACCCCAGGGACTGCTTTGGGACGTCCCATGGTCTCTGTGTCCCCCAATAAGGCGAACGAGAAAACAGGATTTTTGGGTTGCTTACCGTAAAATCTGTTTCTCGGAGCCTTCATTGGGGGACACAGCACCCTCCCATGTTCTACAACTCCTGTTCTTACTTTGGTTGATTGGTTACAGTTGAGTTGTTTGTTCTGTTTTCACTCTATTCTGTTACTTCTCCTACTGCTTTCTCACTAACTGAGGAGTTCCCTGCCGGTCGGTGGGGTGTACACTGCGGAGGAGGAGCTAACCTTTTTTTGTGCATAGTGTCAGCCTCCTAGTGGCAGCAGCGTACACCCATGGTCTCTGTGTCCCCCAATGAAGGCTCCGAGAAACAGATTTTTTGGTAAGCAACCCAAAAATCCTGTTTTTTTTTTTAAGCCACCACCACGACAAGGTAGGCTCTTTTGGCCGAGCCCTACTCTACTCTATCCTATTAATCATTTGTTAAAATATCCAATACAATTTAGGTATATTTTTATTTTTCAATTTTTAAAATGACCAATAATATCACATATAAGGGACAAATACCACTGCACCATGACCAGACACTATACTAACACCACATAGAGACCTATAATACCACATACAAGGAACAAATATCTCCACATATTCCAGACCACATATTACCACCACAGTGACCGAATAGTATCACATACAAGGGAAAAATACCACCGCACCATGTCCAGATCACATATTGCCACCACATAGTGACTAAATAATAGCACATACAAGGAAAAAATACTGCCACACCATGCCAGACAACTTATTACCACCACATAGTGACTGAATACTACAATACTGATCATTAATAAAAAGAACACAATACTAATATAACCATAAGTTCCATTATACACAGGAGAGCTGTACTTGGTATGCAGTGTCTGGGTTCTGTCCTCACTAAATGAAGCTGAATTCATGTAGCTTATACAGGCAGCTAAACCGCTATACTGGGGTCCAATAAGGAGACTGTAGGTTGAATCTGTGCTTTATTGAACATGATGGTATATTGGCGTGGTGAAACTACAATTCAACATATATACACTGTTAGTACGGGGTACATAGGAATACAAAATATACATAATAAATCAACATCTGCACTACTAGCTGAGCAAGGGAAAACTAACTAGGCAGGCTAATATGGGACAGGAATTAGATACTGGAAACATAAGTACATACCAGCGATGCTGTCACAAGGGCAGAAGAGAAATGAGATGCTTCCTGAATGGAGGCAGAAGGAAAATGGTGGACTGGAGGGAAAATGGGGGCTGAACTAGCCATAATCCTTTGCAAAAGGCTACCAGGGTGCATTGCAAACGGAGGAAAATAGAAAGTGAAAGTAAAACACACAACACTGCGGTTATGACTCTGGTCACTAGATGGAGCCAGAAAACACTGTACACATCAAGCAGATAATCAGGGATTATGAATTAAATGTTGGGGCCTTAACAGTGTGTACAGTGATTACCGGTGACATTATACACAGGACCTTTCTCAACTGGCCGTGCTCCTGCGGCGATGCTTCCTCCATGCAGTTCAAGCACGCAGTCGCCGGTCAATGACAATGAGGTCATACGCCGACGACATGCACGCTGACTTCAGCTGCCAGCCTCCGATTACCTGCACGGCAATAGAGTTTAACTGAACCTGCACCTCGGATGCAGGTTGTTTCTGCACTGGCAGAATCCTGCCACTAGGGCCCGGTGAGCAGATGAGACGGGGCCCTCTGTCCATCGGGCCCCATATGCCAGTCAGGGCAGTAATGCCCTGATGGCGGCCCTGCCGTTGATGCATGAATTGTCCAGGAGTCTCCCAACCTGAGCATGACGGCTTCATGTATTTCTATGCAGCTATAATGCTCCGGTCAGGAGAGCCACAACCAGTCTGTGCCTTGAGGTCCATTCTCGGACCGATTTGCACGAACGTCTGAAAGAGCCTTTAGTTTGTGTTCACAAATGCCGTATCCTCTAAACCAACATTTTTATTCGTCATAGGAAAATGATTATATTGCTTCATATTTCGAAGATGGAGATGATTTTGGTAACAGTGATGACAACATGGATGAAGCTACTTACTAAACCTGCGTAAAAGCATGCACACTACTAAATCTATATCAATCAGTTATTTTGCTTTCTATTGTGTGAGGAAAAATTTATTGCTTTCTGTTCCAGCATTTGTGTAAAAAACAAAAAACAAATTAATAAAAAATAGTGCACAAAATGCAGAAGTCTAGACGTTCTATAAGATTTCATTAAAGCCTACATAGAGCTTTCCTCTTTCTAGATCTACCTTGTGCTTGACTGCTGCTCCACATTAACTGTTCCTTACCATTGTGGTGGTGGTGCTCAAGAGAGCAAATGATTCCCTTTTCTGGCTACTTAGTGGAAATTCCTACATTGTGTACATTATGCACATACTATGGGGCAGAACTCTATCCTGATCCTGGATAGAGATGAACGAACCTTTGAAGATTTGGTTCGGCGATAGTCCCGATGTTGGTTGAACATACCTGAACCCCATTGAATTCAATTGGAGGCAAAATGCATAGATAACACTTTAAGGAAGCCAAAAAAGCTTAACAAACCGTTCAAATTAGGGTCGCACACACCAGGAAAAGTGGCATCAATTGACCCGCAGTACAAATAGTATAATTACAAAGCATGTATGCATGGGACAGGGTTTGGACCAGCATTCCTAGCTGAAACATTGATCAGTAACAGATGATGAGTGACAGGTGTAGGACTGGTGCTCTGAGAGGCCTACCAAATTCAGGCAGCACAGATGAAAGAAACCCAACAATTCTGATTATGAAATGAGGCCTGTTGCCTGCACCACAGTATTAGCACAAATGATTTGCATTATGAAATGAGGCCTGGTGCCTGCACCACAGTATTAGCACAAATGATTTGCATTATGAAATGAGGCCTGGTGCCTGCACCACAGTATTGGCACAAATGAGTTTGATTAGGAAATGTGGACTCCTGCCTGCACAACACTATTGGCACAAACTATTTAGACGCTGGAAGGTTGATTTCACATAGGATCCTATCTAACTATATTACAACTTGAAGGAACACCGTCTCTGCACTGTTACAATGACAGAAGCCTTTGTGTCTGCAGGTTGTGGATGGTTTCTGCACCCGGATTGGCTGCCGAAATCTACACACTTAAGTTAATTTAAAAAGAAAAAAATTACAGTCCGCCTCCATTCGCCCTCGCCAAACACATCCCCCCGCTCATCATATAACACCACTAGTGATGGGTGAGTAGCATCGTTGCTCGGTCTCCCCATGCTGGGGTGTCCTCCGAGTATTTTGGCGTGCTCGGAGATTTAGTTTTCGTTGTCACAGCTGCATGATTTGCGACTTGTAGACAGGCTGAATACATGTGGGAATTCCCTAACAAACAGGCAATTCCACACATGTATTCAAACTGTCTAGCAGTTGCAAATCATGCAGCTCAGATGATGAAAACTAAATCTCCGAGCACGCCAATATACTTGGGAAAACCAGAGCAACGAGTATACTCACTCATCACCACTATCCTAGCCAATGTCCTAACAAAAGCATTAGTGGAAATGCGATCGTTTACTGAACTGCGCCCGAATTTAGATGACTTTGAGAGAAAAATGCTCGGGAATCCGAACACTAATCCAAATGTGCGACATTTGTGCAGAATTTGATATCGGCAAACGTTTTCCAAACACGTTCGCTCATCTCTAATGCTCTATGACTCCTAAAACAGAAATGAGTGTTAGGTCACAGTGCCGTTCGGTACATGGTCAGTATTTGTAAGCCATAATCAGGAGTGGATAATAAATATAGAAGTGATGACGTGTTTCTATACTTTTCCTCTGACTGTTCCTCTCCTGATTTTGGCTTATAAATACTGAAATAAACTGACCAAATACTGAACGTATACCCATGGTCTTATGTTCCTAATGAGAAGGAAGAGGCTTTGACTCCTCACTTTCCTTCACTAAACTTCTTTCCATACCCCTCATGGGAGCAGAGGTTTTTCTGACATGGTGCTTTATTTCCCTGGAACCTAAGATTACGATCACAAGTGTCCGAATTTATGAACCAGTTAAGCCCACAAATTACAGACATGACTGAGTAAGTAAGCGTCTCTGGGCACTTATCCACATGGATGACTGACACTTCCTCATCCACCTAACTGCGGAGACTGGCGCATGCTCCCTCTTGAGCATCTTACATGTTGTAGATCATTGGTTAGGGTGCTGGCCATTGTACATTAGTTCGGCACACTGGTTAAAAATGTATTTAACTGAACATACCCTTAGGTTGGTGTTTATGGAAGAGACAAACAGGGCTGCACAATGGTACGCAGAGGCTGTAAACTCTCTACACTGCCATAAGTCGTGTTAAGTGACAAAAACAGTCTTCTAGATTGTGTTTCTAGGAGACCATAGCTTCATAGGTGTAAAGTCCAGCATACACTAACAGAAATAACCTCTCTATGGCTATATTATATTGGAGGGATGTGGAGCAGAGGTCACATTTCCAGGTTTGCATCCAACAAGAAGTCTGATATTTTCTGTAAATTATGCACAAACCTTTCATCTAACCAGAAGCGGCTATCCACTCTGTACAAATAGTATATTGTCCCTCCCTTTGGTCTTTTTGATGTTTATTGTGCAATGTCTTTGATTCACAGTGGATTAATTATGGTGGTTGTGATGCACATCAATAGAAAACAACTCTCTAGTGTCAGAGGGCGAACAAATCCAAGACCAGTATTGTACAAGCGTTCATTAGTTATATAGCAAAGAATATTCACTGTTATAGTGGTGCTGTGTGCTGTGGCGCCCCCAGGAGTACGGTCGCCACACTGGCTTTGCCTTCCTCCAGGGGAGGGTAATGCCATGCTTGGAGGCAATGATGGGACTCTCACAGTCAATCCATGCATACAAAACAGTTCCCCTCCTGACCAGCAGGGGGAGCTCTGACCAAGTTCAGTTAGTCTGCGGAGGGTGAAGTGTGCAGACGGAGAATGGGACTATGAGAAACCCTTTGTGCTGTACACAGATGCCAGCAACGTGGGATTAGGAGCAATACTGTCGCAGGTACAGAATGGAAAAGAGAGAGTGATCTCCTACGCCAGCAGGAAGCTGCGTCCCACTGAGAGGAACCCTGATAATTACAGTTCTTTCAAGCTGGAGTTCCTTGCCATAGTCTGGGCTGTCACCGAAAGGTTCAAGCATTACCTAGCTTCGGCCAAATTTACAATCTTCACGGACAACAACCCGTTGACCCACTTAGACACTGCCAAGCTAGGAGCACTGGAGCAGCGATGGATGGTTCGGTTATCCAATTATGAGTTTACCATCAAGTACCGGGCAGGGCACAAGAATGCCAATGCTGATGCGCTATCCAGGATGCCTAATCTGCCAGATGCAGGAGAAGACCCTGAGGCTCTGGAAGAGGTGGAATTGCCTCCCTTCCACCGGCCACTGGCGGCCCAACGTGCTCAAGGAGTGAGAAACAGGCGGCCTGGCTTGAAGGAAGTCACTCTGAATCCTTTGCCCCATCATGACTGGGCAGAAACACAAGATAGTGACCCAGCAGTCCGCCTGGTGAAAGAGCTGTTGATACGAGCTGACTCACATCCGGAGTCGGATGCTCCTGAAGAAACCCAGCAGCTGTGGAAGGAGAGAGGCCGGCTATTTATCTACGAAGGGAAGCTGTGTCGGAGGAGTATCAATGCCCGCAAACATGAGCTGGTCTGGCAGGTAATAGTCACGAAGAGAGAGGCGTCAATGGTCCTGGAAGCATACCACCAAGGAGCTGGACACTTCGGATGGAAGAAGTTGGAAGCATTGCTCCGAGAGAGGTTCTACTGGGCTGGTATGAGGAAGGCCATTGAGAGGTGATGTCGGGAGTGTGGACGATGTAATCTGTGCAGAAAGGATCGAGACAGCCAGAGGGCTCCCCTGCAACCAATCATTACCAAACAGTCCCTCGAGTTGGTAGCCCTGGACCATGTGAAGCTGGTTCCAAGCCGGTCGGGCTACAGCTATGCTCTCACCATTGTGGACCACTACTCAAGATTCCTGGTAGTTGTACCCGTCAAAGATCTCCACTGCCAGGACAGCAGCTAGAGCTTTCCAACAACACTTCTGTAGGTCACATGGGTATCCTGAAAGAGTACTCACAGATCAAGGTCCAGCTTTCGAGGCAGAAGTGTTCCATGAGTTCTGCAACTTGTATGGTTGTAAGAAGATCCGGACAACACCTTATCACCCACAGACCAATGACATGTGCGCGAAGATGAACCAGGTAGTGATTGACCTGCTGAAGACGCTGCCCTTGGAGGAGAGCAATCTGTGGCCTGAGAAGTTGCCAGATCTGGTAGACCTCTACAACCATATCCCAGTGAACTCTACCAACTGTACTCCAGCGTACCTGATGAGAGCAAGGCCTGGTAAGCTGCCTATTGACTTGGACATGGGAGTCTTGACGCCTGAAGTAACATCACCAGATGCTGACTGGGACAAGGAGAGGCAGCAGCAGTACAGAAGGGTACAGGAGTGTGTGGAGAAGAGTCTGGCCCAGGCAAGGCAGAAGCAGGAGAGACTTTATAACCAAAATGCACCTGCTGTTCCTTTTTCGCCGGGAGAACAAGTTCTCAAGAGAAAAAGAAGACTGCATAAGCTGGATGATCAATGGGAAGAGGAGCCTTACACCATTCTGCCCTCAAACTTTGATAATGCTAAAGTATGCCTGGTTAGTAAAGATGGAGGAGAGACCTCAGCAGAGGTATCCAGGGACCATTTGAAGTTGTGCCCTGACCAGGTAAAAGAGAGAAAAGAAGAATCCGATAACCTCCAACCGATAGAGGCAGAAGAGAAGGTCAGCACAGTGCTTGGGGAGTTCCCTGCGAACTGGACTAGAATTAATGATGCAATAGTGGTACCAGTGTTGTTATTCCCTCAAGTGGAAGCACAGGACGTGACTCGAGAAGATCAGGAGAATCAGGTAGCAGAAGCCACACCAGCAGTGGAGTCAGAGAACCCTCGCCCTGCCAGTGGTGAACCTGTGGTACCCCTGGGTAGTCCAAGAGTCACTAGAAAAACACATATCCCTGTGCCATGTAGAATCCCTAGTAGTGTACCCAGTACCTCACACACTACAGCACCAGTGTTACGTAGATCCACTCGTACCACACAGGGTGTACTACCAGTTAGGTTCTGCATCTAAAGTAAATGTTAATAATGAAACTGTTGAACTGTACAGTGGGGCAAAAAAGTATTTAGTCAGTCAGCAATAGTGCAAGTTCCACCACTTAAAAAGATGAGAGGCGTCTGTAATTTACATCATAGGTAGACCTCAACTATGGGAGACAAACGGAGACAAAAAAATCCAGAAAATCACATTGTCTGGTTTTTTTTCATTTTATTTGCATATTATGGTGGAAAATAAGTATTTGGTCAGAAACAAGCAATCAAGATTTCTGGCTCTCACAGACCTGTAACGTCTTCTTTAAGAGTCTCCTCTTTCCTCCACTCATTACCTGTAGTAATGGCACCTGTTTAAACTTGTTATCAGTATAAAAAGACACCTGTGCACACCCTCAAACAGTCTGACTCCAAACTCCACTATGGTGAAGACCAAAGAGCTGTCAAAGGACACCAGAAACAAAATTGTAGCCCTGCACCAGGCTGGGAAGACTGAATCTGCAATAGCCAACTAGCTTGGAGTGAAGAAATCAACTGTGGGAGCAATAATTAGAAAATGGAAGACATACAAGACCACTGATAATCTCCCTCGATCTGGTGCTCCACGCAAAATCCCACCCCGTGGGGTCAGAATGATCACAAGAACGGTGAGCAAAAATCCCAGAACCACGCGGGGGGACCTAGTGAATGAACTGCAGAGAGCTGGGACCAATGTAACAAGGCCTACCATAAGTAACACACTACGCCACCATGGACTCAGATCCTGCAGTGCCAGACGTGTCCCACTGCTTAAGCCTGTACATGTCCGGGCCCGTCTGAAGTTTGCTAGAGAGCATTTGGATGATCCAGAGGAGTTTTGGGAGAATGTCCTATGGTCTGATGAAACCAAACTGGAACTGTTTGGTAGAAACACAACTTGTCGTGTTTGGAGGAAAAAGAATACTGAGTTGCATCCATCAAACACCATACCTACTGTAAAGCATGGTGGTGGAAACATCATGCTTTGGGGCTGTTTCTCTGCAAAGGGGCCAGGACGACTGATCCGGGTACATGAAAGAATGCATGGGGCCATGTATCGTGAGATTTTGAGTGCAAACCTCCTTCCATCAGCAAGGGCATTGAAGATGAAACGTGGCTGGGTCTTTCAACATGACAATGATCCAAAGCACACCGCCAGGGCAACGAAGGAGTGGCTTCGTAAGAAGCATTTCAAGGTCCTGGAGTGGCCTAGCCAGTCTCCAGGTCTCAACCCTATAGAAAACCTTTGGAGGGAGTTGAAAGTCCGTGTTGCCAAGCGAAAAGCCAAAAACATCACTGCTCTAGAGGAGATCTGCATGGAGGAATGGGCCAACATACCAACAACAGTGTGTGGCAACCTTGTGAAGACTTACAGAAAACGTTTGACCTCTGTCATTGCCAACAAAGGATATATCAAAGTATTGAGATTAAATTTTTTTTCTGACCAAATACTTATTTTCCACCATAATATGCAAATAAAATGAAAAAAAAACAGACAATGTGATTTTCTGGATTTTTTTTTCTCAGTTTGTCTCCCATAGTTGAGGTCTACCTATGATGTAAATTACAGACGCCTCATCTTTTTAAGTGGTGGAACTTACACTATTGCTGACTGACTAAATACTTTTTTGCCCCACTGTAAATATGTAACTTTTCAAGCTTTTGTGCCTACAGGTAACCTGTAAGAGTTCCCTTTGATTTTTTTTATGGACACTGAACCACAGGACTTGTGTGTGGTCAAAAACTTTATTTATGAATAATTTACCATTTGCCCAGGAATGGACCATGGACATTGATGCTGAACTTACCATCATAGGACCATTTTTGGAAACACTTGGTTTTTGTACATTTTTCCTTTTTCAAATCTTGTGCAAATATTGTTGTTCAAATGTTTATATGTTGTTGTTTTTCATGTTTTCTTTTGTTCAGCCCAGGAGTGCTGACTTTCACTAGGGGGGAATGTGGCGCCCCCAGGAGTACGGTCGCCACACTGGCTTTGCCTTCCTCCAGGGGAGGGTAATGCCAGGCTTGGAGGCAATGATGGGACTCTCACAGTCAATCCATGCATACAACACAGTTCCCCTCCTGACCAGCAGGGGGAGCTCTGACCCAGGATTGAGGGGAGGAGTGATCCCTGAGGGCCAGGAGGAAGAAAGTTCAGTTAGTCTGCGGAGGGTGAAGTGTGCAGACGGAGAATGGGAAGCTGGAGGTTCAGCTGCAGCAGGCGAGCTCCCTCAGCTTGAGAGCGCACAGAACTGGAGTCGGGTCTCCACGGTGGTACGGGTACTAATGGCCCTGCCACAGATACCCGAGGAGTAGGAGGCTGTAGATGCCCTGCTCCCATCGAAGACTTGAGGCACAACAGCAAAACGGATGGAGAGCCAGGGATTCAGAGAGTGAGAGGATTCCCAGAGAGAGAGGCTACAGCTGTCTGCCGTGCAAGGAGAGTTCTAGGAACATTTGACAGGAGGAACTTCAGAGTAACTAAGGACTGGAGTGCTTCACACACAGTGCTATTAAGGAGACTGCACAGCCCGTCTGTGAGAGAGAATCCCTGAGTTGCTTCCAGGCTAGCCTGCTCCAATACCATCTGTAATCAGGACCCTGGACTGCAGTTACCAAGTAAAGGTACAGAAATTGCACCCCGCTGTGTTGTCTGCTTCCTAACCTGTCGGCACTGCTACATCCCTGTGCCCATCACCTATACACTGCCCTGGGGTTACAGCTTCACCTGTGGGGAGCTACACCATCAGCCCCAGAGGATCTGCACGCAGCATTGGCTAACACCTCACTTGCCAAATACCACGGGTAGCGTCACGAACTTTACATTACAAACCAACACCACTGCCATTGATACTGGGCGCCCAGGGCCACGGACCGGGTCACCGCTGCTGTGACACCTCATCCCCCTGACACCGGCCCGGTACCGAGTGCCCCGCTGCCCTGGGTGAAGCCCGCGGGGGGCGACCCACTGCCCCTGCATCAGATCTGGCGCAAAAATAACCTTAATACCATTAATGGTGTAAATGCAGCAGGGTTCAGTATTTAAATATAGAGACAATCCCGGCTCTCATGTAATGTTTGTAAAATGCTTATTGATCTATTTGGAAAAGACATGCCAAATACACTAGTAAATTGTACATAATGTGCTGCAAGAAATTTGACAAACCCATCTATATATATTTTTTTGTACCTCTACTTTTAAAGTAGGTAGCCTATAGTAATTACTAGAAGGAATGTCTTGTAACTGTCATGTCGGACACTGTTCACACCAGGGTGTCCGGCAGACAGCGGTAATACCCTGTTGGGTATTCTGTTCCAGTCAGGATAGGGTTAACCAGGTTGTCATGCTGGCTGAGGGCTGGGCCACGCCCTTGGTCTTTTAAATAGTTCGTCCTGACTATGGGCGTCGCCGACTATAGCTTTAGCCTAGTGCTAGCAATACCGGTCAGCAGTGGTGGTGTTGGAGCGTCTGATATCTGGTGCAGTATATCCCTCAGTGGTTCTTTCTCCAATCTGTTATATATAGATATATTTGGTTGCCCTTGCACATTATTGTATTCCCTTGTGTATTAACTGTGTGGTGTTTCTTTTACCCCTGTCCATACGTATTTGTGGGGTCTGGTGTCTGGTCCCCTCACTGGGTGGAGGGAGGTGGGTTCAGCTTAGGGCTGGACAGGAGACAGGGACAGGGTGGAGGCTCAGGCAGGCACACCTTCAGTGTAAACCCTGGGTAGAGGGACAGACAGGGTTCCCCTAGTCTGAGGGACATCGCAGGGGTCCCGGGGTTTTTGCCTAAAGTAACCTAGGCATACCATGACATTATAGTCGGCCCAAATAATAAAGTGAGAGAAAAAAAAAAAAAAAAGAGGTATAGATAGGGAATATAGGGGTTACTTACTATGGATCCTATACTTTCCCTAACCAAGCAGCTGGAGGCTCTATCCATACAGGTCACTGAACTCAGGGGGGCGGTCCAGCAACAAGGCCTGTCAGCTCCTGCAGTACCTGCTGAGGCTGCAGCCAGGGCAGCTGAGCCCAAGTTTCCCCTTCCTGAACGATTTGCTGGTGATCGTGGTAGGTTCACGGTGTTTCGTGAGTCATGCAAATTGTATTTCCGTATGCGTCCACATTCCTCAGGTAATGAGGCTCAATGCGTGGGCTTGGTGATTTCTTTGCTGAGTGGTGACCCACAGGCCTGGGCCTTTTCACTCCCTTCAGACTCACCGGCATTTGAATCTGTAGATTTTTTTTTCTCTGCTCTGGGTTTGATCTATGACGATCCGGATAGATTAAACTTAGCAGAGTCTAAGATACGCTCACTGCTACAGGTTGATCGACCAGCTGAGGATTACTGCACGGAATTCCGGCGCTGGGCGGTGGACACGCAGTGGAATGACCCTGCGCTTAGAAGTCAATTTCTGCATGGGGTTTCTGGAAGGGTTAAACACTCTCTCCTAATGTACGAGACTCCCGCCTCTCTGGAGGCTGCGATGGCACTTGTAGTACGCATAGACCAACGTCTCCGTCAGGGGGCGCTGGTTTCGTTGCCTCCGGGAGGTGGGGGAGTGGTCGGTGATGTTGCCGCGGCTGAATCCGTGGAACCCATGCAGATCGCTGGTATAGCACAGTCACCGAGTAACAAGTCTAAACGTCCTTGGCACAGAAGGCAGGGGCTCTGTTTTTTTTGTGGCAAAGGAGGACATTTTATTAACGCTTGCCCCCTGGTACCTAAGAAGGGCGCACCGGCGGAAAACTGATAGGCTCAGAGGGTTTGGAGGAGTCTAGTCTGAGCCTTTGTGTATCCTCCGTCATGGTTTCCCAGTGTATGCTCCCTGCTAGGGTAGCACTTGGGGGGCAAATGCTCTCTATTACAGTGTTTGTTGATAGTGGCTCAGCTGCCAATCTCATTGATGAGAAGTTCGCGCATACAGCGGGATTTCCGGTGGAGAAATTGCCGAACCCCATCAGGGTGGTTACCATCAATGCTTCCCCGTTGTCTCAAGGGGAGATCACAGAGTATGTGTTGGATATACAACTCCACATTGGAGTATTACACTCAGAGCGGGTAACTTGTAAGGTGCTTAGTAACTTACCGGCTCAGATGGTTCTGGGCTTTCCATGGTTGTCAATGCATAATCCTGTTATTGATTGGAAGACCCAGGACATAATTCAGTGGAGCAGGGAGTGTCAGGAGAAGTGCCTGGCTACAAGTATTTCCGCTTTGACCCCCAGTATCCCGGAGCCGTTGCTGGACTATGCGGATGTATTTTCTGAGAAGGGTTGTTCAGAACTACCACCGCATCGCCCCTATGACTGTGCTATTAGGTTGAAACCAGGGGCCAAGTTACCTAAAGCTAGAATGTTTAATATCTCAGGTCCCGAGAGGCTAGCTCTCAAGGAATACATTGCGGATAGCCTGAGCAAGGGTCATATTAGACCTTCCTCTTCTCCTCTGGCTGCTGGCTTCTTCTTTGTTAAAAAGAAGGATGGCGGTTTACGCCCGTGTCTGGATTTCAGAGAACTCAACCAGATTACGGTCCGTGATCCTTACCCTATGCCACTTATACCCGATTTATTCAACCAAGTGGTTGGTGCCAGGTGGTTCTCCAAACTGGACCTCAGGGGGCGTACAATCTTATAAGAGTCCGTCAGGGGGATGAGTGGAAGACGGCGTTCAATACCCCTGAAGGTCACTTTGAGAGTTTGGTAATGCCGTTTGGGTTGACTATGGCACCAGCGGTCTTTCAACACTTCATTAATAATGTCTTCTCTCAGCTGTTGGGGAGGTTCGTTATAATTTATCTTGACGACATCCTCATTTTCTCTCGCGACCATGATACACACATAGAGCATGTTAGACAGGTTCTGCAGTTGCTCAGAGAGAACAGGCTCTATGTCAAGCTTGAAAAATGTGTGTTTTTCGTACAGGAGCTACCGTTCTTGGGTTATATAATCTCCGCCTCAGGTTTTAAGATGGACACCGCAAAGGTGCAGGCGGTACTACATTGGGATCAGCCTGATAATCTTAAGGCGCTTCAGCGATTTCTTGGCTTCTCCAATTACTATAGGAAATTTATTAAGAAATTCTCTATGATTGCCAAACCACTGACTGACATGACTAAGAAGGGTACCGACTTTTCTGACTGGTCTGAGCCTGCGGTACAGGCGTTTGAATTCCTCAAGAATAGTTTTGCCTCAGCGCCCATTCTGGTGCAGCCCGATGTCTCCTTACCGTTTGTCGTGGAGGTGGATGCGTCGGAGGTTGGAGTGGGGGCTGTACTGTCTCAGGGCCCTTCTTGGGCCAAGTTGCATCCGTGTGCCTTCTTCTCCAAGAAGCTGTCGCCTGCGGAGCGTAATTATGATATTGGCAACAGGGAATTATTGGCCATCAAATTGGCATTTGAGGAGTGGCGACACTTCTTGGAGGGGGCTGTTCATCAGATTACTGTGATAACCGACCATAAGAATTTGCTTTATTTAGAATCTGCTAAGCGCCTGTCCTCCAGACAGGCTCGCTGGGCATTATTCTTCACCCGGTTCAACTTCATTGTTGCCTATCGACCTGGGTCGAAGAATGTTAAGGCAGACGCTTTATCCAGGTGTTTGCCTGGTGGAGAGTTATGTGAAGAGCCGGTGCCTATTCTCCAAAAGGGTGTGGTGGTATCTGCCATCACGACAGAGATTGAGGCAGAGATTGCGGAGGCTCAGGAGGTGGTACCGCCGGGGTTGCCTGCTAATAAATCTTTTGTGCCGCTACATCTACGCTCTAGAGTGTTGGGCGAACATCACGACACGGTACTGGCAGGTCATCCAGGGGTTAAGAGCACTCTGGAACTGGTATCGCGTCGTTTTTGGTGGCCTAAAATCCGGCAGGATGTGGCCTCATATGTGGCTGCCTGTACCACGTGCGCACGGGCCAAGACTCCTCGTTCCCGTCCCGCTGGTAGCTTGCAGCCTCTCGGGGTGCCCAGTAAGCCATGGACTGAGATTTCCATGGATTTTATTACTGACTTGCCCGCCTCGGCAGGGAACTCGGTCATTTTGGTAATTGTTGATAGGTTCTCCAAAATGTCACATTTCGTTGCTTTACCGTCTTTGCCCAATGCTAAGACTCTTGCTCAGATATTTATTCGCGAGGTGGTCAGACTTCATGGTGTCCCGTCTGACATTGTGTCTGATCGAGGTACGCAGTTTGTGGCAAAGTTTTGGAGAGCTTTTTGTTCTCGCCTTGGAATCAAATTATCTCATTCATCGGCTTTCCACCCTCAGTCGAATGGACAGACTGAGCGGATGAACCAAAACCTGGAGCAATACTTGCGCTGCTTTATTTCCGACAATCAGGAAGAGTGGTCAGCGTTTCTTCCTCTGGCAGAATTCGCAATAAACAACCATTGCCAGGAATCTGGGGAATCTCCTTTTTTTTGTGTGTATGGTCAACATCCTCAATTTTGCACCTTGCGTCAGGGGTGCTCAGTTGGCGTCCCTGAGGAGGACCAGTTGGGAGCTCAATTGTCGTCTGTTTGGAGGAGAGTCAAGCAGCGCTTGTTGAAGGTGGGTTCCAGGTACAAACGGGTGGCTGACTGCAGACGTGTGCCAGGTCCGGACCTGTGTGTGGGTGATTGGGTGTGGTTATCTACTAGGAACATTAAGCTCAAGATACCGTCACTTAAGTTGGGTCCCAGGTTCATTGGCCCATTTAGAATCTCCGCAGTGATCAACCCCGTGGCATTTCGTTTGAAGTTGCCGGCTGTGTATAAGATTCATAATGTATTTCACAAAGCATTGCTAAAGAAGGTCGTGGGTTTGGTGGATGGTTCCCCTGGGCCACCACCTCCCGTCTTGGTGGATGGCGCGTTGGAATTTGAGGTGTCCAAAGTGGTGGACTCTAGGGTTGTGCGTCGCACTCTACAGTACCTGGTCCACTGGCGTGGCTATGGTCCTGAGGAGAGGACATGGGTGCCGGCCTCTGACATTCATGCTGATCGACTGGTTACTATGTTCCATCGTCGCCATCCGGACAAGCCAGGTCCTCGACATGGTGAGGTTCCGGAGGTCCCTCGTAGAAGGCGGGGTACTGTCATGTCGGACACTGTTCACACCAGGGTGTCCGGCAGACAGCGGTAATACCCTGTTGGGTATTCTGTTCCAGTCGGGATAGGGTTAACCAGGTTGTCATGCTGGCTGAGGGCTGGGCCACGCCCTTGGTCTTTAAATAGTTCGTCCTGACTATGGGCGTCGCCGACTATAGCTTTAGCCTAGTGCTAGCAATACCGGTCAGCAGTGGTGGTGTTGGAGCGTCTGATATCTGGTGCAGTATATCCCTCAGTGGTTCTTTCTCCAATCTGTTATATATAGATATATTTGGTTGCCCTTGCACATTATTGTATTCCCTTGTGTATTAACTGTGTGGTGTTTCTTTTACCCCTGTCCATACGTATTTGTGGGGTCTGGTGCCCTCACTGGGTGGAGGGAGGTGGGTTCAGCTTAGGGCTGGACAGGAGACAGGGACAGGGTGGAGGCTCAGGCAGGCACACCTTCAGTGTAAACCCTGGTTAGAGGGACAGACAGGGTTCCCCTAGTCTGAGGGACATCGCAGGGGTCCCGGGGTTTTTGCTTAAAGTAACCTAGGCATACCATGACAGTAACCCCCTCATCACCACATCCAAAGGTTTTCCCAAAATATGCCTTACATGACTGTGATGGAGCAGGTTCAGGAACCAACCCCACAACATCGGGCAGTATTTTTAGTCAAAAAAAAAAATATATATGTAAAAAAAAAAAATGACTACAGGCATCTTTGTTGGCATTATTGGGACTCTAAAACGCTGCTCTGTTACTTCCCTCTGAGCGTAAGGACTGGTGGTGCATGGAACACCACCAGTCTGGGGTTGCTTCGCTTCCACTAGTTACGATTAAGACTGTTAAAGTCAAAACGCGTCAACACCAGATCACTGTCCTGTTTGGGACGTGGTTATAATGAAAGTGTAATAAAGTTGCCAAGATTTTATCAGAGACGCCATTTTTTTTGTCATTTAATTTTGTAATATGTCTTCTCTATGAAATCTGCCTCTTTCTCTTCCCGTAGTGATCTTTCAGTCTCTATTTATGGGTAAAATCTGTCTTTTGTGAATACAGATTTCCCCATTACTGAAAGAGGAGATGCAACCGCCAACCGGTGCTTATAAAGTTCTATGGAGAGGGAAGAGGAATGAGAAACAAGAGGCAGACATATTCAGCTGCGAGTTTTCCCTAAACAATAGTTACACGTACAGTGTCGGACTGTGGTGCCAAGGGCCCACCAGTAAAATTGACTTTGGGGGGGCTCACTTTTCACCTGCATACAAATATTACACTACCCTCGTTCACAAATTTACCTATATCTTTATATAATAATAAACTGGGTAGTTTGGTTACTGAATGATGAGATGCTGCTTTTTTCTGTACAGAGTAAATCAGGTGAATTATGCAAAGTACTGCCCATACTACGGGGTTGAAGGCCTACCGGGGGATTGCCCTGTTACCCTATGGGCCAGTCCGAGCCTGTAAACGTAGAAGGACAATGCAAATGCTGCAATGTAAAATATGTGAATCCAGCCTATGAGGATATTCCTATCTGATAAAGTAAAGTTATGGTGATTGTCTGATCCTGCACATTAGTAAGGACATGATCGGTCTGCACTCAGTAGTCAGGAGATGTCAGTAGTGTCCAGTGTCGGACTGGGGTGCCAAGGGCCCACCAGTAATATTTACTTTGGGGGGCCCATTTTTCACCTGCATACAAATATTACATTTCCCCGTTCACAAATTTACCTATATTGGTATATAATAAACTGGGTAGTTTAGTTAATGAATCAACAGATGCTGCTTTTTTCTGAATAGAGTGACTCAATTGAATTATGCCAAGCACTGCCCATACAGTGGAGTTGGGGGCCCAGATCTGCACAGGGGCCCACCGGGGGATTCCCCTGTTTCCCTATGGGCCAGTCTGAGCATGGTAGTGTCATTGCTCCACTGATCTAGCAAAATTATTGAGAATGACCCAGGAGGGTTGAAACGTAACTACTGATTGTCACAAGGAACAATACTTGTTTGATATGGGCATATCTGTGTGCTAAATTTCCCAATGCAAGACTTTTGTGTCACTTTGCAACTGACAAGGAGTGTAGTGATTTTCTGCAGTGATCTGCACACTGAGAACTATTGAGTAACTCCCACTTGGCATAACAAAAGTTGTCAATAGGCACCAAATACTTTGATTACTAATATCTCCACATTGGAAAGGCAAAATGGAAAAAAAAAAAATTGTATATCTATGGCCTCATACCCATTGGCGATTAAAAAAACGGTCCGATTTCTGGACTGGAAAAAAAGGGTGGAGTGTTATGCCAGTGTCATACGATTTTTTTTTTCCCCAGCCACTCTTTCTACAGTCATTTACAGGACCATTTACAGTGTTCTATACCACAGAATGGTGATGTATCCGTTAAAACCGGATGGAAAATGGATGGTCCTTTTTTTTTTTTAATCGCACCCATTGGCGAAAATTGCTGCAATTTTTTTTCTCAGACCGATTTTGGCTGAGAAAAAAAAAAAATCGCAAGTGAGATGTCACCCATTCACTAACATGGGTCAGAGTGCAATCTGATTAAAAATCGGATTGCAATCGTCCGATTTTATCGCCAGTGAGTATGAGGCCTATTTCAACAATTGGTAAAATGTTCTCTTTAACCGCTTAACCACCTTGGGTTTTCCATTTTAAAATTTTTGTTTTTTGCTCCCAGTCTTCGCAGAGCCATAACTTTCATTTGTCTTGATTTTTGTGGGACGAGTTGCAATTTTGAATGACACCATTGATTTTACCATATCGTGTACTGGAAAACTATGCAATGAAGTTGCAAAAAAAAGTGCAGTTCCACTTTTTTTTTTAATTTTTTTTTTTTACCGTGTTCACTAAATGCTAAAACTGACATTTCTGAACACGCCGACATCAAATGTGTAAATTTTTTTTTTTCTCTTCGCCATGACTGCACCCACAGAGATGGGATCCGCCCCTAGGAACAGGAAACCCTATGGAGAGATAAAAGGGGCGGCCCCCCTCGCTCCCGCAGTTGGTTTCCTGTTCCTAGGAACCTGTGGAGAAGAAAACGCTCAAGAAGATACCTGGGCTGTGATGCCGCCTGTGCGGTTGCTGTTGGAACGGCAGGGGCTCCAGCACCAGAAGCAGCTTCGCGGGCATCGGTGGCAGTCCCCCCTCAGCTGATAGGACACCGTGAGGCCGGGTCTTGATGTGGTCCCCTTGGCTCATGGGGAGAGCGCGGCATGGCTAGGGGAGTGCCATCGCTGGTCCGGGGCTGCGCATGAAGATTTCTGTGGAGGCAGGTATGATTCCATATAGTGTGCTGCCGAAGCGATACAGCCGATGGGCACGCGTGCGCAGTGTCCCCTAAAGCGCTCTCACCCGGAGGTCACTGTAGTCCTTCCGGGGGTACCAGGAGGAATAGAGATCGCGGGAGGATAGAGCGGTGAAACCGCGCAGGCGCAGTCAGCGCGCCTGCCTGGAGGTGAAACGTCACTTCCTGGCAAGAGGAAAAAAAATAGAAGTTCCCTTCTTGTGTCCAGTGTTAGGTGGGGCATAAAGCCACCGGCCAGAGCCCTACTGGTGTGCAACATGGCATCCCCTAGAGATACCACTACGCTCCCCTTGGAGGAGACCGTGGTATCAAAGCAGGGCAGCCACAGAAGCAGAGCGGGAAAAGCAGGAAGTCTGGATACTCCACACCTAAGTCCGCACCTACACCTCTGCAACCGGTACCATATCAACAAAAAAAGCTTCACTGGGTGAGTGTTATGATCTCTCCTATTATGCTGATGGTCCCCCTCCCCCTCTTTCTGTATACCCCTAGGCTAAAAGGACTGAAAAGTCCAAGCATTTAGAATGCGCCCTGTGTTTACAGCCCCTTCCGGACAACTACCCCAAAAGACTATGCCAAATGTGAATCAGGCAGACTCTCCAGGAGGAGTCCTCAGTGAGAACTGAGGATATTAGATTAATGATCCGAGAAGAGTTGCAGGCTCTAGGTGACTCAAGTAGTCTTAAAGATTCAAGATCCATCAGAGAGTATGACTCCCAAAAATCCTCAGAGGTCGCCGAAACAGGCTCACACTCCTCCCAGGAAGATCCCTCCTCCTCCGAGGATCAACAGACATGTTTTCCAACTGATAGCGTCAATAATTTAGTAAAGTCAATCCGGAAAACTATGGGGATTACGGAACCAAAAGATCCCAAAAAAAACCCAGGATATCATGTTTGCAGGAATCTCCGGGAAAAAGAGAATATTTCCTGTGATTCCAGCAATTAAAGACCTTGTCAAAAGAGAATGGGAGAAACCGGGGCAGAAAGGCTTACCCTCAACATACAAAAGGCACTATCCTTTTGATGATGATGATTTGTCCACATGGATGAAAGCCCCTAAAGTGGATGCGGCTGTAGCCTCCACCTCGAGGTGATCCCCATTGCCAGTGGAAGATTCAGGGACTCTACAAGACCCCTTAGCCCGCAAAGCGGACGCACTATTAAAAAGATCCTGGGAGTCGTGTGCAGGGGCACTGAAACCAGCTATATCGGCCACATGTATAGCAAGGTCTATGTTAGTGTGGCTGAATGACCTGGAAGATGGCATAAAAGAGGGCCTACCCAGGGATAAGTTGATGTCTTCTCTCCCTCTAATCAGAGGCACGGCAGCCTTTTTGGCAGATGCCTTGGCCGACTCGATACACCTTATGGGCAGGTCAGCGGGGTTGAACAATGCAGCTCGACGATCTTTATGGCTTAAGGGATGGAAGGGGGACGCGCAGACAAAATCCAAACTCTGCAACCTGCCATGCCAGGGTGAGTACCGGTTTGGTACAAAGTTGGATGAGACTCTCACCAAAGCAGGTGAGAGGAAAAAAGGATTCCCTAATTCCTATATTCCATCTTATAGGAAGGCCTTCCGAAAACCTTCATTCATCAGAAGGAAGGATTATAGAAACCAGGACTGCTGGCGACAAAGACACAAAACAGAGAGGTGCCTTGTTTGGCAAACGTCCCTTCAGGACAGAGGAAAAGCCACGTTAATCCCGACCTACCGGTGGGTGGGAGACTGTCCTTTTTTTGTCAAAAGTGGAGAGGGATAACATCCAACTCATGGGCTATTGGTCTAATGACATCAGGCTTAAAATTACAATTCACCCGAGTTCCCCCGGACACCTTCCTATTGACTTCTCTAAGCTCCTAATCCCAATAAAGAGCCTTGGAGACAGAAATAAGACGTTTGTTAGCTAAACGGGTTCTGGTGGAAGTCCCAGCAGATCAAAGAGAGATGGGATTCTACTCCCCTCTGTTTCTGATACCTAAGCCAGATGGGTCTTATAGAACCATAATAAACCTAAGGCGACTTAACACATATTTAGAGAACCACACCTTTAAAATGGAGTCAATACGGTCAACTATAAAACTTCTATTTCCTAGGTGCTTTATGGCGGTCCTAGACCTCAAAGATGCGTATTATCATCTACCGATATATCGCGAGCATCAACAATACCTCCGAGTGGCGGTCATGTGGGAGCGGCGAATTTGTCATCTCCAATACACAGCAATGCCCTTTGGGCTGTCTGTGGTCCCCAGAGTCTTCACCAAACTGATGTAAGAGGTGATGTCATATTTGAGCTTAAAAACACTCTCATAGTCCCATACCTGGATGACCTATTAGTGGTAGGAATGCAATGCCCGCAACGTTTAAGAGAGATAATTTCATCGTTACAGGATCTTGGATGGTTAATCAACTGGGAAAAATCCAGACTAAGCCAGTCAACCTGCCAAACTTTCCTCGGCCTTCTTCTAGTCTCCGTAAGTCAGAAGTGCCTTCTTTCAGAGACTAACAACCCCACAATGTCCCTTAGACAGGGTATGTCTCTTCTGGGTTCTTTAGTATCATGTATTCCGGCAGTCTCATGTGCTCAGTTCCATATCAGACAACTCCAAAAAGCCATCATGCAAGAGGAAGAGATGGCAAAGCCATCTAGAGAATCCGATTACCCTATCAACACAGGTAGTTGAATCCCGAGGTTGGTGGTTAGAGACAGACCATCTTTCAGGAGGAGTCCCTTGGGTAATAAAACCCTCAATGTTAGTCTTTACAGATGCCAAACCTATGGGTTGAGGTGCACATCTAGGAGAAAAGACTGTTCAGGGAAAGTGGTCGGTCAGGGAGGCGAACGACTCGTCCAATGTAAGAGTTGAAAGCCATTTATCATGCCATACATAAATTTCTCCCACAGTTACGAGGGACCCATATGAGGGTGTTATCAGACAACATGACATCGGTGGCATACATAAACCATCAAGTAGGTACGAGATTGAAGACTCATGTCTATCACGGACAAAATTCTTACAGTGGCCGAAAGACATCTTCTATCCTTGTCAGCCCTACAAGTCAGCGGTATAGACAACATGAGGGCAGATTTCCTCAGCTGTCACACCCTGCACCAAGGAGAGTGGGTACTCAACCAATGCGTGTTCAAAATAACAAATGTGGGGCGTACCAGAGAGAGACCATTTTGCAACAAGTAACAGGCAAGTCGGAAGGTTCACTTCGTTACACAAGATGAACAATCCGGATGTCCTCGACTCTCTTCAGACCCCATGGACCTTCCGTTTGGCATACGCATTCCCCCCAGTGATAATCTTGACAGTAGTCATCAGGAAGATAAGGGAGGAAAAAGCGAATGGGATACTAATAGCCCCATGTTGGCCCCGGAGGCCGTGGTTCTTCTGGCTCAGAGCAATGTCAATGTCAGACCCATGGATCCTCCCTTGGGATCAACACCTGCTATCGAAAGGGCCATTCTACCACCCTCATGGGAAGGGCTTACGGCTCACAGCCTGGAATTTGAGAGGCGATTACTGAGGCTGCGAGGATTTTCAGAAAATCTAGGCAATACCCTCTTACAAAGCAGAAAAGAAACCACCACCAAAATTTATGCATGCATATGGAAAAATTCCTTACCTTCTATTCAGCAGCCCCTTACACAGAAATACCCATTTCTGCTATTTTAGCATTCTTGCAGAAGGGGCGGGAGTTAGGCCTTTCAGTTAATACCTTAAAGTTGCAGATTTCAGCCCTAGGAGCCTTATATAATTACAACATTGCAGGAAACAAATGGGTAGTGTGCTTCATGTCCGAGAACAAACCCAGTGCATATTCCCCATTTGCCACCCTGGACATTCTGATTTCAAGGGGTTGTTCTACTTGGTACTAGAGGCGCTAACAAAAGCCCCATTTGAGCCGTTGCACTCAGCCCCGATAAAGTATGTGTCCCTTAAAACAGCCCTATTGGTGGCCTTCGTATCGGCCAGAAGAGTAAGCAACATCCAGGCTTTGATAGATCCCCCTTTTCTGTCAATCCTTCAGGATGGGTCTGTTTTTAGAACTACCCTATCGTACCTTCCCAAAGTGCCTTCTAGGTTCCATTGGTCTCAAGAGATTTTTCTTCCCTCCTTCTATGATAACCCCACAAATTAGAAGGAAGAAAAACTTCACACATTAGATGTGAAAAGGTCCATTCTTACGTATTTGGATAGAACTAGACCATGGAGGCAGAGCAGGGCTCTCTTTATCTCTTTCCAGGGATGCAATAAAGGTTCAAGAGTCACGAAAGGGACGCTGTCCCAGTGGATCAGAGATGCGATCACCTCAACATATTCAACAAAAGGGGAACACCTGCCGCAGAATGTTAAAGCACATTCCACTCGGGCTATAGCATCATCCTGGGCTGAAAGAGCAGATGTTCCCATCGAACTTATATGTAAGGCCGCAACCTGGTCTTCACCTTCCACCTTTTACTGTCATTACAGACTAGACCTATCTTCTAATACTTACGCTTCGGTAGAGCAACCCTTGACACGGGCCCCCCCTCATGTGATTGTCTCCGGAATTCTCTCAGTGGGTGCTGTTGTGGCGAAGAGAAAAAAACGGATTACTTACTGGTAATGCTCTTTTATAGAGTCCACGACAGCACCCCACTCACTTCCCTTCCTAATTAGGGTGACACATAGTTCACTAGTAATGATGGTTACTTCATACACCTAGCTTGTTAAAGTGGAAATAAATGTGCATAGTAATATTTGAATAGCCTACTAATGGTTGTCAGCGGTTCCTCTCATTCTCTGTAACCCAACTGAGGGAGTGAGGGGGACCCGCCCCTTTTATCCCTGTAGGTTTCCTGTTCCTAGGGGCGGATCCCCTCTCTGTGAGTGCTGTCGTGGACTCTATAAAAGAGCTTTACCGTTAAGTAATCCGTTTTTTTGTTTTATTTTGAATGGGGCAAATGAGGGATGATTTAAATTTTATTTATTTTTAAAAACTTTTTTAATGGCTTCAATAGTTTCCATGGGAGACTAGAAGCTGCAATCTTCTGATCGCTTATGCTACACACAGCAGTGCTTCAGTCTGTGTAGCTAAAATGCTTATTTGCTATGAGTGCTGCCCACTGGGCAAAGACAACCACAGGGGTCTCCTGCAGACCCTGGGTTGTCATGCCAACTCATCGGCAACACGCGGTCATGTGATGTGGGTGGCGATGGGAGGGGTTTGTGACGCGCTTCCCGTGCGATCATGTTATGACGCTGTCCAAGATTGACATTTAACATAACAGCTGAGGATGGATTGCAATTCCACCTGTGACTGTTAGGGGCACATTTCAGCTGGTAAAATCAGCTGATGTGTTGGAAAAGTTGCCGTAGCCAACAGCAAACAAGGGAAGGCGACTTTAGATGTACCTATATGTCCAAGGTCGTAAAAGAGGGTAATCTCATCTTGTACACTTTTGGCACATCCGCAGGATATGTCAAACATATAGCAGATATGGATTCCATCAATTAGACCTGCATTAATCTTGAGAATGGAGTTTTGAGGCTTACTGCGGTCAGTGTTAAGATGTTTGAATTCCCTACACAAGTAAATGGGAATTCTGTTCACCTTTTACATATACAGTGGTGGTGTGTGCCGCAGCCTTGCTCTCGAGATAAAGGCAGGTCACACTGGTGGCATCCAAATCTACCATTCATTTGTACTATATTCTGTGGATATGCAAAAAATGTACAAGATGTGAATACCCCTTTATTTTTCCATAAGTAGCAAATTTGCCCAAAAAGTAACTTGTTTATTTCTCAAATCAATAGTACACTGAGAATGAGAAACTTTGGAATCTGCTTTTTTTCCCCCTTCTCCTGTACTGATCATTCAGTCTCAATTCACAGGCACAATCATTTTGAAGTGAATACAAACGTTCCCATTACTGAGAATAGAGGGTGACAGATGCTGCTCATAAAATTCCATGAAGGTAGGAGCTAGAGGCAGACAGACATTCTGATTTCAAGGGGTTGTTCTACAAACAAAGTTTTAATCGATAGATCTTGGAATAATAATCATTTCCACGATTGGGTGTGATTAAAAAAATGTTCCTGTGCTGAGAATCTTATAAATGTGCCTCTGCTGTGTACTGTGTAATGGCTGTGTCTGACCATACCACAGCTCCTGGGCAGGGGAGGAAACAAAAGAGAATATACAGACAGGACAACAGGGGATCACAGCTGATTCTTTCTTTTGAGGTTTCTCTGATAAGATCTATTACAAAGATGCTCATATATAATTTTAAAAACATTAACCTGATTTTTTTTTTTAAACCGCAATGGATATGGTAAGAGTTTTCCCACTAAGAGGACCTTTTTTTTTTTTTTTTTTTTACAATCTGCATACTCGCCCACCATTGCACCTCTTAGCATAGTGTAGGCTCAATTAATTTTGGACTCTGAATTGACGGGTCCGTACAACACAGAATGTGTGTAGATGTGGACACTGCAGATTTTGCAAGCATGTGGTACCATCAAAAACGTTTAGTAGTGCCCACACGAAAAGAACGTATAAAATGAACTCATTTGCTAATTGCAAAACTGCAGTTGTTTATCTGTGCACATGTTCTTGTCCGTTGGATTATGTGGGCAAAACGAAGCGGGAACTCCGGATACGGATTGGTGAACATCTGGGAGATATTAGACACAAAAGAGAGACCCCATTAGCACGTCATGTTAATCTGGTCCATGGCGGTGATGAGAAACAGATTGGATTTTGTGTTATTGAAAGGGTTCAACCCACAGTGAGGCAGGGGGATTGGGATAAGAAGATCCTTCAACGGGAAACACGTTGGATTTTTTGGCTAGAATCACAAAGCCCTAAAGGCCTCAATGAAAATTTGAATTTTACTAGTTTCTTATAGTTAGTGTACCTGACGGATCCACCATGCTATTTTTTCATGCCTTTTTAGCAAAGAGATTGTTCTTGGATATTTATCATTCTATGTTTGGACCATTTGATTAGCTGGGATACATAGAGCTGTCTCCTGGAGGGGTTAATAATAACACTGTCTTATTATGTGCGGATATATAGTTTGTCTACCCCTGGATAAATGCTGCCTTCGGGCTATGTGCCTCCTCTGCTATAATACATTTCCTTTGTTAATTACACGGGCTGCAACCTATTGTGGTTTCCTCCCCACTGTGGTTCTGGTGGGGATGGCGGTCACGTGGGGAGATGATGTGATATGCGCCGAGAGGGACACGTGATCGGGGTATGTCACCAGAAGTGACGTTTAGGGTCACATGATGTGGCGGTGGGACTATACTTCAGTGTACTGATCTCTAGTGATGCGCGCAATTAGGATGCGCTACCGGAAGTGATGATTTTGGCCACATGACATGGGGGCGCGTCCCACTACAATGATCACAAGCACGGCGTCATACCGGAAGTGTCGTCGTAGTCTGAACGCGGTAAATATGAGCCGGCGGGAGACAGAAAACACGCCGCACACTGCATTGATCATTCGGCTGGGGTGATAAGACCCCTTGCGCTCTTTTGCCCCTGATGAACCCTCAACATCTAAGAGGGGGAAACGCGTCGGGCTGGGCTCGTTATCATCTGATGACTGATAAGTATTTTTTTTGAATTTCTATGCTGACAGACTGATGGATGGCAATTTGTTTATTGGGTAATTGGGTCATCCCATGAATGAATTTAATGGTGCTTTTTGCCATACTTGTTTAAAAGAGACTATTGTGTCTATTGTGATTTTTGAGGACTATTATGTCCCTTGGACACGCTAGATCAGCAAATATGTTTTCCTGATGAACTTCTGTTGGATCTAATCTATGCATTGTTGCTATGTGTAAACGCTTTTTTAGAAAGCTACAGTCTGTCACCTATGCAGCATCTGGCATTTTTTCCTACGAGATAAGTTTCTAATTGAGCTGCAACCATAAGCATTTTTTACTACGAGATATGAGGGTGGATATATACCCTCCACTCTGTGTTAAGATTAGGTGTACTCCTAGAGACAGTACATGGTCTCTCCACCAGGGGTCATTTTTTCGGGATTTGTGTGTGTTTGTGTTTTTTTGTGTATCCTCTTCGTCGACTAGGGTTGTACAGGGTGCTATTAGGGTCACCGACGTTGAGCGGGGGCGCCATATCGCATATATTAGGGTGCCAACCTCCGCGGCAAGGAAGGGACGCACTAGGGCTTATTAGGGCAAGTGTAGTGCCCTGATATATTGCACAATTTATATGTCTAAAATATTATGTACCCTGCTCCCTATATTGGTACTTTCCAGGTTTTAATATTGGAATAAAAGTTAATTTTTAGGGTCAAATTTCTTTTGCTCTCTTGGTTTTTTTAGATGATAAATGGACAGATCCCAGAAAGAAAATTACCAACAAAGTAAGTGTTCAGGTTTTGTAAAACCATGTTCACACGCGGTAGAAAATACTTTTACCTATTTGGGGACAGATTGCAGAATTTTAGCATGATCTATACAGTATTTGCTTTCTCCTTGTCACAGGGGCTGTTTCACAACAAAGGGATTGATGACCTGTTGTAATGTAGGTCACCCTGGGCTCTGACATTCAGCATCCTCATCCATCAGCTGGTGGTCTTATGGCTGCTCAGAGTATACATGGAGCAGGAACAGCATGTTAAGAGTCCACTGAAGCCACTCAGTGAGCAGCCGCGCATATTCTGATAACCTTATTCACTCATGACTAGAGCCAAACACTTTCACATATTTTATGAAAAAAAAACTGCAATACCACAAAGCATCACTTGGTGGCACAAGTGAGAAAATGTCTGTAATTTCTGTATTCCAGGATGCAATCACTGGAGATTAACCCTTTCAGGACCAACCCTTATTAACAAACAGTGGCGGAAAATGCATTCCCATAAAACATTCTTCTTTTAATTAGACATATTCACCATCTTTTTCAGTTTGTTGGCATAATATAGAAAATATGGTTACTTTTTTTTTGGAGGGAGAAGAATAATTTCCCTACGGCTCTCTGCACACTAACTGTTGTAGTTGATAAAATGTTAATTAATAATTGATTATGCACAAGGCCCTACAACCCGACATTAAGATCTTTACCAAGTTTTAATTTTTTTTTCTTTTTGCGCAATGGGAAAACTCTATTCTGTATGGCGCTGGCATCGGGGATAAGGCGTCCTTTTTTTTTTTTAACAAAGAATGTATGACACTTGTAGTCCTTTTGTGGAAGGAAGGTGTGCAGCATTTTAAATTGTGGTTATTTCATTGACTTTATGACTTTTCTTTGAAAGGGGGAAGGAAAGCATTTCCTTCTGAATTTTGGAATTTGTTTTAGATTTTTTGCAATAAAATACATAAATATTTCAGTTTCATGTCTTAAAGATGCAGCCTGGATCTGCGCTGACTCTATGAACCATCATATGTCTTTAAGGAAATCTCATCCTGCCCGAACCATGGGAGAATGACTCGGACCCTTTAAAGGGAATCTGTCACCAGATTCAGCTGCCCCATCTGAGAGCTGCATGATGTAGGGGCAGAAACCCTGAGTCCAATTATGCGCCACTTTACCGGTTGCTACAGACAGATTAAACATTGGATAAAAATCTACCAGTTCTCTGAAAGCTGAGCTGTGTATAATCCTGCCCACACCACTGATTGGCAGCTTTCTGCCTATGCACAGTGCACACAAAGCTGCCAATCAGTGGGGCAGCAGCCAGCAGGGTTACACACAGAGTCATGACTATGGAGGACTACTATTGATAAAACTGTGATTTTTATCAAAACTAAAGCAAGCAGCTCAGTAAATGACACTGCTGGTATCAGGCTCTCAGCCCCTATTTTATGCTGCTTTGAAAATGTGTGGAAAAAAAAAAGGGTTTTTTTCAAGTACAAATACAGGATATTGTCACTTAGAAGCAACAGTCCTAGAGGAGAATACCTCCACACCAATGACCTCTGATGGAGCATGCCACTATTATCTTCCTGTGCGTGGGCCGCTAGGTTGGGACCTCCAGACAGTTTTCTAGCATTGTCTTTCCCTCTTTATATAATGATCAAAACCAAAAAGTGGAAGCATTATCTAGGACTGAGTTGATGTTCTCTAAAGAACTGTCTCTTTGTTTCACCCCCGCAGCCGGACAGACCTGATGCGATATTTTATACTTGTCCTATAAATTCAGCATTTTTGACAGGTATGAAGACGTCGCGTACGTGATCCACAATGAGCTCATACAGTCACCACTGAGCGGACGCTTGGCCCGTGGGAGTAGGACGGGTTATTCCACATCCCTGAATAGCTACCGCTCAATGGCGATGGCACAAGAATGGTCGTTGTGGATTAAGTCAGGGCTATCATTCACATCAGAGAGGAAGACGGCAGGAGGCAGTGACAGCGGACAGGTCTTCAGCACCGGACCTCCTACAGAGGACAACGATAAAGGACTTCTAGTAGGGATGCCGGGCTGCAGGGGGGAAGAGTGAGAGAAAGATCTACAGAAGGTGAGTAACCCTGTGAAAGCAATTATTTGGAAAAATGATTCTGTAAATTTTCTTCATCTGCTGTACTAACCTATAAATCAGGAACCCCACAAACAAACTGTTTTCCTGGGAGATTGGCTCAAACATTGCATTAAAAAAAAATCCTGAATTTTAAACTTCACTACTTAATCAATTACCATCTTTACATTATGTGCACACGTATCTTCCTCCAGGTGGATTACACCAGACAAGTGTGGCAAACATGCCCAAGCAAAGGAACCTGCTGCAAAACCACAAAGTGGTTAAATGAAGAGTGACATGCTCACGCTCTAAAGACTAGTGACAAAACAGACGGCCACCGAGAACTGAGGCCATGTTGTAGACTAGTCAGACAGGCGGATCTTCAGTGGCTTCTCCCCGCCCTGGAGTGACAGGTCTCTTCCTACGTGCACGTATAGACCATGTGAAGCCGGGAACCTGCCTGTCCAACTAGTGTACCGCGCGGCTCGGTCTCTGGCGGCTATATCTCTGCAACGCAGCAGAATAGTCAAACATACGTCCGTGGCCCCCGTCGGCGATCTTTTCCAGAATTCTAGTAGTTCTACTCCATAGTTTGCGCATGCGCAGTATGCTTTGCCCAACTGTGGGCAAAGCCGAAAATAATTACTGCACATGCACCGGTACACCCTGTATGCACCCGGAAGTATTTAGCTGTGTTTCGGGACAGTGTTTTTTGCAGAAAAAACATGCGTTTTTTTTACGCGCGTCTTCTGACTCATAGAAAATAGTTAAATGCAGACTTTTCCGCAAAATTAATGAGCATGCAGCGTTTTTGTCTGCTAAGCGTCTTGCGCAGAAAAAAACGCATCAATGTGCACAAAAAGTGCGGAATTCATTTAAAATGAATGGGATGCTTTTTCTATGTGTTTTGACCGGGACAAACGCTTCAAAAATGCTTACGTGGGCACACAGCCTCAAGAAGATTATTAACAATTCAGGTGCTTCACGAGCATTAAAGCAATTTGGAGGGAAAAAAAAAACATTTTACATTTTTCACAAATTTACTTTGGAACCAGTTTTTATTTTCACAAGGGTATCAGGAGAAAATTGACCACAAAATTTGTTGTGCAATGTCTCCTGAGTGCGCCGATACCCTGTATGTGGGGTAAAGCTACTGTTTGGGCGCATGGCAGGGCTCAGAAGGGAGGGAGCACCATTTGACTTTTTGAAAGCAAAATTGGCTGGAATCAATGGTGGCGCCATGATGCGTTTGGAGACCCCCTGATGTGTCTAAACAGTGGAAACCTCCCAATTCTAACTCCAACCCTACCCCCAACTCACTTTAGCCCAACTCTAACCCTAATGGGAAAAATGGAAATAAACACTTTATTTTATCTTTACCTAACTAAAGGGTGTTTGATTTACTTTTTTTTTAAATTTTGATCACTGTGATGGCCGGCAGATCTCGACAGGCGCACGGCCCACCATTTTCTTACCGGAAGAAGACGCCAGCTTTTTTTTTTTTTAGCCGAGACCCCGGAGAAATTCTGACTCTGGGGGGCGCTGTGGTTTAAGTATCCTTAACCACCGCCGATAAGCCTTTTAATGACGGCAGTTAAGGGGTTAAATCATAATGACAACCCAAAACATCCAAATAACCCTGATCAAAAGTTCACATACCCTGGTGATTTTGGCCTGATAACATGCACAGAAGTTGACACAAATAGGTTTGAATTGCTACTACAGGTAAAATCCTCACCTGTAACCTATTTGCTTGTAATCAGTGTGTGTGCATAAAAGCTGAGCGAGTGTCTGGGTTCCAGCCACTGACATTTCAGGATTGTGAGTCATAGGGAAAGCGAGAGAATTGTCAACTGAACTACGGGAGAAGGTAGTTGAACTGTATAAAATAGGAAAATGATGCAAAAAGATATCCAAGGAATTGATAATGCCAGTCAGCAGCGTTCAAACTGTGATTAACAAATGGAAAATCAGGGGCTTGGCAAAAAGAAAAAAAAACCACGGTCAGGTAGACCAACAAAAATGTTGTCCACAACTGCCAGGAAAATTGTTCCAAATGCAAATAAAAACCCACAAATAACATCAGCTGAAATACTGGACTCTCTGAAAACTAGCGGTGTGGCTGTTTCAAGATGTACAATAAGGAGGCACTTTTGAAGAAAAATGGGCTGCATGGTCGAGTCGCCAGAAGAAAGCTATTACTGCACAAATGCCACAAAGTATCTCCCCTACAATACGCAAAACAGCACAGAGACAAGCCTCAAAACTTCTGGAACAAGGTAATTTGGAGCAATGAGACCGAAATTTAACTTTTTGGCCACAACCAAAAACATTACATTTGGAGAGAGGTCAACAAGGCCTATGATGAAAGGAACACCATTCTTACTGTAAAGCACGGAGGTGGATCGCTGATGTTTTGGGGATGAGTGAGCCACAAAGTCACAGGAAACTTGGTCAAAATTGAACGTAAGGTGAATGCAGTACTTTATCAACAAGTACTCGAGGCAAATTTGCAACTATCAGCCCAGAAGCTGAGCATGGGATGTACTTGGATGTTCCAACATGACAACGATCCAAAACACAAGTTCAAGTAGACCTGTCATTGCCTACAGCAGAACAAGTGAAGGTTCTGGAGTGGCCATCTCAGTCTCCTGACCTCAATATCACTGAGCCACTCTGGGAAGATCTCAAGTGCGCAGTTCATGCTAGACAGCCCAGGAATTTACAGGAACTGGATGCTTTTTCCAAGAAGAGTGGGCAGCTTTACCAACTGAGAAAATAAAGAACCTCATCCACAACTGCCACAAAAGACTTCAAGCTGTCATTGATGTTAGAGGGGGCAAAACACGGTATTAAGAAATGGGGTATGTGAACTTTTGATCAGGGTCATTTGGATGTTTTGATTAAAAAAGAGTTTTCACTAGAGCAAGTTGCGCCAAATTAGTTAATCTGCGTGCTTTTCAATGAATCTGAAGCATTTTTTAGTTGCCATGCGCCGCTGCAAGAAAATGTACTCCGATCATGTGCATTTCTAGTAGAATAATCATACACGACGCTCCAATGATGAATTGTAGGGTTCCAACCCGTAGCTAAGGCTGGTTTCACATTAGCGCATTTTCAGCGCGCGCACGGCCGGGGGTAGCTCCGCCCCCGAGCCGGCTCTCTGCCCGGCGTGCCCGCCCCTTCCTTGTAGCGCCGCCTCCTAGCGGACAGCGGCGCCTGCGATCGGCGCACCCTATCTTTAGCATAGGGTGCGCCGATCGTGCGCAGGCCGTGCGCTAGTTGCGCTTTGACCTGCGCTGCGCACTTTTGACGGTGCGCCGTGCGCGCCAAAATCAAACTTTTCGGATTTTGGCGCGCACGGCGCACCGTCAAAAGTGCGCAGCGCAGGTCAAAGCGCAACTAGCGCACGGCCTGCGCACGATCGGCGCACCCTATGCTAAAGATAGGGTGCGCCGATCGCAGGCGCCGCTGTCCGCTAGGAGGCGGCGCTACAAGGAAGGGGCGGGCACGCCGGGCAGAGAGCCGGCTCGGGGGCGGAGCTACCCCCGGCCGTGCGCGCGCTGAAAATGCGCTAATGTGAAACCAGCCTGATAGAGTAAAATTCGGCACTCTGAAAGATGTGTGGCAATAGATGTGATTTTTTTATTACCATTCAACCAGGCCAGAGAACGGCTTACGACGTTTTGGTCTAATATGGACCTTCATCAGATAATTGCTGAAATAGCGTGTGATCTATAATACAATGTGCTGCTTGATGTTCAACAGACTGTGTCTACAGAAGAAGTAATGGATACTACTGCTGGAGTGTTATGACCATGTTACTGTCTACATAGGGGCTGTTAAATCCTAGCCAGAACATTGTATTAATGCTCACACACCATACTATTTCAGTCAATCATCTGATGAAGGTCCACATTGGCCCGAAACTTTGTAAGCTGTTCTCCGGACCGGTTGAATGGTAATAAATATATATATATTTAACATCTACTGCCACAAATCCTTATGAGTGCCGAGGTTTACACTCATCATCGGATGTTCATGTCTTTCATAACGTGCAACACTTGTGCCATAAATTGTGATGCCGTTGTTGGGTGGGCTCAACTACGCCTCCTAATAGCCAAGTTCAGCCCCTTTAAAAAAAAAAATAAGCAGTGTGGACTGGGAATCCAGTAAAAACACCAAGTCGCAAAAAATTTGCAACAGTTGAGAACTGCAGGATGAATTGGCCCCATTGTGTCCATGTGGCACTCTAAAAGACATTATTATTATGCATTTATATAGCGCCATTTATTCCATGGCACTTTACATGTGAAAAGGGGAAATATAGACAGATACAAGGGACACAAGTACATAAGGAGAGGGGACCCTGCCCGCGAGGGCTCACAGTCTACATGGTAGTAAGAGAGGTTGTACAGTGAAGAAATGCGTGTAGTCACTATGAGACTGCAGATTGAGACAGAGGGCGCTGCTCACGCTCACAATCCCCCTATATTCCCCATGGGCGTGGACGGTCATGTCGCTGTATGTACGCAATTTGCCGACTAGAATCTCTTCCACTTTGCCAAGTTCTACCAGAGGAAAAGGGTGCATAACCAAAAATATGCAAATCTCATACACGCAGTCATGTGACCGCCAACCTACTCACACTGTCATCATTCAACAGTTTGCAGTCAAAGTAATTTTAAACTTGTCTTCTGAGACTGGACAACCCCTTCAACAATTGACAAATTTGATAGAAACCCAAGACTGTGTATAGTTTGTAATGAATACAAAACACAACATTTTAAATGGCAGATCATTAGATTTTAGTAGACTAGAAATATAAAATACTAGTGTTTTTTCCCCTCATAGTTTAGAAACGTAGTTTGTACAAAACAAAACCACACGCACAAAAGGAGCAATTGCACTGCAATGCCAACCTCACCTAGGAAAAAGCCTATCCTGAAGGTTATTATTGCTGTAAGGCTTCCCAGCACACGTGTCGAGTCCTCTTCCCTTAAAATACAGAAAGCAACAACGACCATAGCTAAAACCATGTAAATAAGTGCCAAAGTGACATTGTAATTGTAATAGTTTCGATAGGCAAAATGCACATTTTGCAAATCGTATTAATGCCTGCAATACTATGATCTTTTTCAGTCGTCCTGAATTGGGCAGCAAAGACTCTTATAAGGGATTCAGTTCATTTCATGAGAACTACACTATAAAGGTCCATCTAGACAGATTTCTGCCTATAACCTTTTAGAAGAGCCCACGGTATAGGGAGAACATGATTGTGCCCCGTACAGCAAAAGGCTGTCGTAGCATATTCTGTTACATGGTAACAGGTGCTACCAAAAACTTTTTATTTATGCCGGGTCAGATGATCCAAGGAGCCCGAAAACAAGATTTTTTTTTTTTTAACCAGCATGTTTAAATGAACAGGTGATCTGAAACAAGCGTTATCATCAATGCTTGTTGGCCGAATAGTAGCCTACGGGACTGGAAGGGCTCATACACCTGGCAGAGCCTTGTGCACACAGACTACAGGGCTCCTAGAGTACAGAGTCCTACAGCCTCTGTGCAATGCCATACATTGAGTCTACAGTAGCAAGATTAGTAGAGAATCCATCAGAAAAACTCAGTTTGATGAAGTTTGAGGCACCTGGAGGATCAATAGGGGCCTCATGCACAACAGCAACATGGAGTCAAACCATGGCCTTGTGCATGAGAGCTTAGAGGATATTCATTGCCATCCATTTCTTCTCACATGAACATAGAGCTGGTTTTGTCTCATTGCACTTGAAATTCAACAGTAGATTTACTCTGTTCATGTCACCCTCCATATACCTCGTAATAAATAAAATAAAATACTGGTGTGATTATTCCCACAATGACCATTATTACAACTGCCGTCCACAAGCCCAGACCCCAATCTGCGCCATGATAAGGATCTTTTTGTCGGGCAACTTTGAGTTCAGTTTCAAAACTGAGTTCTTGACTTAAAGCAGAGACAACTTCCTGTAGATTTTCCTTTTTCAGGTCTGTGACCCTCACAAGGTGTTCGATATCTCTGTCTACTTCTTGTAAGAAAGAGTCAGCAGTCTCTGTAGAAAGTGCTTCTAGAGCGGGGTGGAGGTCCTGGTCGGCTACAGGAGGCTGGGTAGATAATGTTTTTGAGATTTTGCTTTTTGGTGAGAAATGTGTATCTGTCAGTAAACTGAACCTCTTCACTGGAATCTTTAGTGACCGAAGAGCAAAGAAGTCCTGTTCGTTGATCAGGTTATTGGCTCTCTTGAGGTCTGCGACCTATAAATATAAAGATACAGGCGCAGTGTAAATACAGACCAAAGTTTCAGGGAAAAAAAATATTGCGAAGATATAACTTACTACATGGTAATGGGACTCAGTCTTAAGCCGGGAACCCACATGCGAGAAATTCGCACAAGTCTCGCACCTCAATACCCAGCACTGCCACTGGCACTCGGGACCGGAGTGTGCGGCTGCATGTATTTCTATACAGCTGAGCGCTCTGGTCTCGAGTGCCAGCGGCAGTGCCGGATATTGAGGTGCGAGACTCGTGCGAGTTTCTCGCAACTGTGATCCCGGCCTTATCCGAGAACTCGCCGTCTGTAGATTAGCTCTAACAATTATTGGATTCTAGCCTTATAATGTAGCCCCATAACACTGTGGATATGGTCACTACTTACTGTACTATTTTTTCAGTTTTTACAATGTCATAGATTTTAAGAATTGTGTGTATTCTCACATAGGGGGCGATTCATTAAAATTCATTCACGTCCACCATTCAAATTCATCACTAAAGTGGCGCAACATACTCCAGAAATGGACGCTGGGTACCCGACGTGCCTTAATAAATTGGGTCAGTGTATTCCAGCGAGCGCTTCATTAACCCCTTCATGACCCAGCCTATTTTGACCTTAATGACCAGGCCATTTTTTGCAATTCTGACCAGTGTCCCTTTATGAGGTAATAACTCAGGAACGCTTCAACGCATCCTAGCGATTCTGAGATTGTTTTTTTTCGTGACATATTGGACTTCATGTTAGTGGTAAATTTAGGTCGATAAAAAAGTGACACCATTCTAAAAACTGCACCCCTCAAGCTACTCAAAACTACATTCAAGAAGATTATTAACCCTTCAGGTGCTTCACAGGAACTAAAGCAACGTGGAAGGAAAAAATGGACATTCATTTTTTCCAATAAAAATTTTCTTTTAGCCTCAATTTTTTTTATTTTCACATGGGCAACAGGATAAAATGGATCCAAAAATTTGTTGGGCAATTTCTCCTGAGTACACAGATACCTCATATGTGGTCATAAACCACTGTTTGGGCGCACGGCAGGGCTCAGAAGGGAAGGAGCGCCATTTGACTTTTTGAATGGAAAATTAGCTCTCAATAGTTAGCGGACACCATGTCGCGTTTGGAGAGCCCCTGTGCGCCTAAACATTGGAGCTCCCCCACAAGTGATCCCATTTTGGAAACTAGACCCCCGAAGGAACTTATCTAGATGCCTGGAAAGCACTTTGAACCCCCAAGTGCTTCACAGAAGTTTATAACGCAGAGCGGTGAAAATAAAATAAATTTTTTTCCCCTCAATGATTTTTTAGCCCGTTATTTTTTATTTTCACAAGGCTAACAGGAGAAATTGGACCACAAAATTTGTTGTGCAACTTATCCTGAGTATACCGATACCCCATATGTGGGGGGGGGGGGGACCACTGTTTGGAACCATGAGAGAGCTCAGAAGGGAAGGAGCGCCATTTTGGAATGCAGACTTTAATGGAATGTTCTGCGGGCGTCATGTTGCGTTTGCAGAGCCCCTGATGTGCCTAAACAGTAGAAACCCCCTACAAGTGACCCCATTTTGGAAACTAGACCCCCCAAGGAGCTTATCTAGATGTGTAGTGAGCACTTTGAATCCCCAAGTGCTTCACAGAAGTTTGTAATGCAGAGCCATGAAAATAATTTTTTTTTTCCTCAAAAATGATTTTTTTAGCCCGCTATTTATTTTCCAAAAGGTAACAGGATAAATTGGAACCCAAAAGTTGTCCAGTTTGTCCTGAGTACGCTGGTACCCCATATGTGGGGGAACCACTATTTGGGCGCACGGCAGGGCTCAGAAGGGAAAGAGCGTCATTTGACTTTTTGAATGGAAAATTAGCTCCAATCGTTAGCGGACACCATGTCGTGTTTGGAGAGCCCCTGTGTGCCTAAACATTGGAGCTCCCCCACAAATGATGCCATTTTGGAAACTAGACCCCCTAAGGAACTAATCTAGATGTATGGTTAGCACTTTGAAGCCCCAAGTGCTCCACAGAAGTTTATAACGCAGAGCCGTGAAATTAAAAAAAAAAAAAAATTTTCCCCTCAAAAAATTATTTTTATCCCACTATTTTTATTTTCACAAGGGTGATAGGATAAATTAGACCCCAAAACTTGTTGTCCTGCTTGTTCTGAATACGCTGGTACCCCATATGTGGGGGGGGAGACCACTGTTAGGGCACACGTCGGGGCTCGGAAGGGTAGTGACGTTTTGAATGTTAGGCGTCGGATTCCTGGCACTGCACAGCGGGAATCCAGAGCCAGACATCCTGCGGTCTCTCATTCTCCTCCGACCGCTCAGACTCCTGCTCAGCAATCACGGCGAGCTCAGACTCGTTCTGTGAGCCTGGATGTTGCTGCCACCTCTGGTGCAGCAATGGTAGCGCAACCTGCTTTGCAGGGAACTGCTCCAGAGGCTAAGTCCTCGTGCCGTGCTACTGGGCATGCCCGCAACTTCTCCTCTCAGTGGAGAGCAGGGGTCACATGTGCAGGTCCTATGTCGGATCTGATTGGTCCTTCCCAAAGTACTCGAAGGTCCCGGAAGCGCATGGCTATAAAAAGCCCGCATGGCGGCTCGGCCATGCGCTAGTGTAGCATATTATTCTGTGTGTGTATGGTGATGGATGTATGGACTGGTGTCTGACTCATTATGAAACCCCTACCCTCTGATATTACGAGTGGTGACCGAGTGTGGATAGTCAGCTCCAGGGTTGTGGCAAGCTACACGCCACTTGCTCCACACCTACAATAGCGTCCGTCGGTGCCCGGTCCTCGGCGCCGACGCTTGCGGCTTTTCTCTGTAGCAACTATTGGTGTTCGCGGCTGCGACGCCCCATGCAGGCCTCTGTGACGCTAACAGGGCCTGTGCCTTTGCCTCAGCGTTCGGGTGACGTTAACCCGAGCGCAGTCCCGCACCTATTAGGTGCATCTGCCATTGTTCAGCAGCGGTCTTGTCACCTACCGCACGGTGGACCCCGGGCGGCGAACGCACCTACTATTATTTATATTTGGTGCGTTCTGCCGATCTTAACATTGAAATGCCGACTTGATGGAATGGTCTGCGGGCATCCTGTTACGTTTGCAGAGCCCCTGATGTACCTAAACAGTGGAAACCCCCCACAAGTGACCCCATTTTGGAAACTAGACCACCCAAGGAACTAATCTAGATGTGTGGTGAGCACTTTGAACCCCCAAGTGCTTCACAGAAGTTTAACGCAGAGCCGTGAAAATAAATTTTTTTCCCACAAAAATTTTAGCCCCCAATTTCTTATTTTCCCAAGGGTAACAGGAGAAACTAGACCCTCCAAAGTTGTTGTGCAATTTTTCCTGAGTACGCTGATACCCCATATGTGGGGGTAAACCACTATTTAGGCACACGTCAGGGCTCGGAATGGAGGGAGCACTGTGACTTTTTGAACGCAAAATTGGCTGGAATAAATAATCATAACCCTAACCACAACCCTAACCCCAACACATGCCTAATCCTAATCCCAACTCTTACCCTAATTCTAACCCTAGCCCTAACCCTAATGGAAAAATAAAAATATTTTCTTTATTTTATTATTTGTCCCTACATATGGGGGTGATAAGGGGGTGCGGTGATTTACTTTTTTTTTTTATTTTGATCACTGTGAGTTTATCACAGTGATCAAAATAAATGAATGAATCTGCAGCGTTGCAGATTTGAGCGGGCGCACTGCGCATGCGCCAGCCATTTTCCAAGATGGCGGCGCCCAAGATCCGGGACGGCGGGACACAGAGAGCCAGAGCAGAACATACTAGGTACCGGGAGGGGTGAGGGGGGAAATCGGGGAGGGGGAGCAGATCGCTGCCATCAGTCCGTGGCTGGGGCCGATCGCACCCGCCAGCCGGGGTGGGGGGGTCTCAGTCTCCAGCCATGTCCGATGCTACTGCAGCATCGGCCATGGCTGGATTGTAATATTTCATCAAATTTCATTGATTAAATATTACTATCGCTCTGATTGGCTGTTAAAAGTGAAACAACCAATCAGAGCGATCGTAGGCACGCTCCCTGGGGTTAACTATAAAGGGTCCTCTGTATGTGGGTCAGGTGACCTTTCAGTGACCCCGGTCACCCGACCCGCGGGGGGCAGTCAATTCATGACGCCATATAGGCGTCATGGGTCGTATTGGCACAAATTTTCATCACGCTTATGTGGCGTCAAAGGTCGGGAAGGGGTTAAAACCGGTGTGATATGCCAGACTTCATGAATCGCCCCCATAGAGCTTTGTAGTGCGTACATTATGTACAGTCCTCTACATGAGTCCACCCACACAGCTCCACTAGTCACTGTGTACACCCGCACATTCTGAAGAGCCTTCCAGACAAAAAAGTTAATTCGGCTCGTTGTGACCTGCAACATCCCATCAGTTTTTTTTTTTCTTGCAAAAAAGCGCATTTTATAGTTCAAAGAGTACAACAGTAATTTAAATGCTGAAAAAAAACTATTCTTTCATTAATGAAAGTCTAATTAACTACCAACTACTTATTTCAATTGTACACAGTGTAGGTGATAACTTATTGATCGGTGGGGATCCGACCACACAGATCTACAATATTGAGATAGGAGAACTTTTATCTACGTCACAAAATGAAGCATCAGTTCAGACGACCAACTGCAGCGCCATTCACTCTCTATAGGACTGCCAAAAAGGGCAGAGTGCTGCATTAAGCAGCCCCATAGGGAATCAATTGAGTCAGTGATCGAGCGAGTACACTGCTGCTCGATTCTACCGGGGATAGAAGTCCCCCCATTGTGTAGATCAGTGCAAGTCCCAGAGGTCAGACCCTCAATCATCAATTTATCATCCATTATGTGGCTATGTGACATGTTCTAGAAAAAAAATGTATTTCTTTTTAACTTTAAATAACTTTCTGGGAAGTGGCCATATTGGAGAAACACTTGTGTATTATTTTGTCTGTATAGACATTGAAGGAAGGTGCAAGATTAGGATATTTATGCAATTATGAATTAAACTAAAAATGGAACCCAAATGGAAGAAAATACTAATACATCTCATTCTCTTGAAGCCACGTCTGGATTTTGTCTTCAAAAATCTGAATGAGTGAATGCTGCTGAAATGGATGGCAAAATCCAGAGCTTTATTTGCAGGTATGATCCTGATATCTTGCCTTATCCGGGCCGCTGTCAGTATAATAAAGAGCTCATTAAACCCACTATACTGTTCCCATGTTGGCAAAGTCTACAACATAAAGTGGACATGCGAGCGTCAGAAAATAGGAATTATTAGACGATTGTGGAATATTCTCTGGATGGTCAATTTAAAGAAGGTTCTGTTCTTTTATAGGTGTTATATAAAATCATAAAATAAGTCAGCTAGGCTCCAACTTCCTCTTCAGCCAGCCTCTGAGTAAGAGCGGCACCCCTCTGGTGGACCCAAGGTGTCCATGGATTAAGAGTCCACACACCCGCAGTTCGGCTATATGCAAGTGGAGCGGTCTTTTACTTGACATTATTATATGAATGTTGTGTGAGCAAAGAACATTATGTTCTTGGTGGCACATGACCTGTTTGCACAGTACCATGTACTGCCAAGGTCAATGATATTAAAGTTTGCATAAAAATCATTAAACCCGAGAAATAAGTGTTTTGCTTACTCATCAGGTGATGGCTGTTCTATTTAGACAGTCTCTTGCAAAGTACTATCCAGGAAAAAAAAAAAAAAGTTATTTAAACTAAATTTAAAAGAAAAAAAAAAAAAAATTCTCGCTAACAATCATGGAAATGACAATTCCTACGAATGCTCGTTTCCAACTATTATCCTGTCTATTTGGACCCTAACTAAAGTGGGTGCCAAGACAGAAGTCACACTCGGGCCCTAGAAGAACCCAAGGATCCCTTTGGCTCGTATGAGAATCCCAATACTAGTAAAGGGGTTGTCCGTAATTTGAATAAGTGTGGTAGCGTACCGACTAGACATGCACAGCCTCCGTCAACGCAAGTGTATTGAACAAGGCTTCGCATCTCTAGTCGGAATGTGGTCAAAATTATTCAAGTTGCATATATGCGGTCACATGAAAGCCCAATCCTGGAGCCGGCACTGGAGAATCCTAACAGCAAGCAGTGCGTGTGCTGTGAGGATTCACAAGTCTGCAGTCACAAAGTGACTGCAAACTTGTACCCTAGGGCTGAACAACCCCTTTAAGAAACAGCATTTGTTAAGGGACCTGGAGGCTTTACATTAGAGCAGACGAACTTCAACTTAGACCATTGAATGTGCAGTCATACATTTGCAATTCTACGATCACTGTATACTAATGTGTGCTAGATGCAAATCATCAATTACTTGCACTATCTGCAAAAACAATTTCTAGCTCATCAACTACATGGTGCATGTCATAAAAGCAAGAAAGAGCACTTACAGTACAGCAATGCTGTAGGGCTATAGAGTTTAAGGTGTCCCCTTCAGCAATGTCCTTATTTATAAGTATAATATCATCCAGACGCTCTCTGGACGTGCTTCTCCTCGTCTTCTCTCGGCCTCGTGGTCTAAGTTCATATTCCTCTGCCTCGTCTTCTGACACCTCATTCTCAGAGTTGGCCATGGCCGCAAAGTGATAGCTCTGACCTGATGTTGTAGACGACACTGACGTGGATTTCGAGTATCTCCATGACTCGTGTCTGCTAGCCATCCTCCCCTCATCTGCAGGAGAGACTAGACATGCCATGCGTTAGAAACAATCAAGAAGACACATATAGAATATATAAAAGTAGTAACAAGTCCTGTGCGTACAGGTAAGGCCTGTTTCACACATCAGTTTTTGTCCATCAGTCAAGATCCGCCGTTTTGCAAAAAAAAAAACGGATCCGCCATTTTGCTTGGCGGATCCTTTTTTTCCCCATTGAGTTGCATTACCGGCGGATCTTGACGGATGGCCATCCGTTGGATCCGCCAAAATTTTGACGTCCGCCGACATGCCCGAACGGAGCATGTAACGTTTTTTCGGGCGGCAGGATCCGCACTTCACACTGCGCATGCCCGAGAGACTTCACTCAGCCGCAAATTTAACCCTAAAGTCTGTTCTGGCGGCTGGAAAAAAAATCTCTCCCTCTCTCCTCCCCGGGCTACGGTTCCTTTAAAATTCTTCATTCATCGGATCCGTAAAAAAAAACAAAAAAAAAAAACGGTCCGGTGGCATCCGTTCACATCAGTTTAGCAACGGATCCGCTCTCGCCATTTTGGCAGATTTTACCTGACAAAAAACTGAAGTGTGAAACAGGCCTAAGGCAAAAATATGAGGAAGTGAATGGGGGGTGAATAGATGGAGATGTGTAAAAGTGTAATGTCTCTCTTGTCCGCAAAGTAGAGGACTTGTAAATGACGAGACGCATGGGGGGGGATTTACCAGCTCTGTTCTAGGAGGCAGTTATTTACAATGCAAAAAAAAAAATTGGAAGAACTGCAAATATACAGCTCCGGCAAAAATTAAGAGACCACTGCAAAATGTTCAGTTTGTCTGATTTGTCTCTTTATAGGTATATTTTTGAGTAAAATGTAAATTGGTCTTTTATTCTATAAACTACTGACATGTCTCCAAAGTTCCAAGCAATAAATTTTGTATTTATTTTCTGAAAATGAGAAATGGTCAAAAGAACAAAAAAATGCCGTGCTTGCAGACCTCAAATAATGCTAAGAAAACAAGTTCATAATCATTTAGAAACATCAATACTAATGTTTTAACTCAGGAAGAGTTCAGAAATCAATATTTTGAGGAATAAACTTGATTTTTAAGCACGCCTTTCATGCGTCTTGGCATGCTTTCCACCAGTCTTTCACGCTGCTTTTGGGTGATCTTATGCCACTCCTGGTTCAAAAATGTAAGCAGTTCGTTGTTTGATGGCTTGTGCCTATCCATCTTCCTCTTGATTACATTCCAGAGGTTTTCAATGGGGTTCAGGCCTGGAGATTGGGCTGACCATGACAGGGATTTGATGTGGTGGTCTTTTATCCACACCTTGATTGACCTAGCTGTGTGGCATAGCGCATTGTCCTGCTGGAAAAAACAGTCCTCAGAGTTAGGGAACATTGTCTGAGCAGAAGTAATCAACTGTTTTTCCAGGATAACCTTTTATGCGGCTTGATTCATTCGTTCTTTGCAAAGATTAACCTGTCCAATTCCTGCCTTGCTGAAGCATCCCCAGATAATCACCGATCCTTCACCAAATTTCACAGTGAGTGCAAAACACTGTGGCTTGTAGCCTCTCCAGGTCTCCGTCTAACCATTAGATGACCAGGTGACTCATCAGAGAAGATTACCTTACGCCAGTCCTCTATGGTCCAATCCTTATGGTCTTTGGCAAACTTCAGCCTGGATCTCCTTTGCTTCTCATTGATGAAAGGCTTTTTTCTACCTTTACATGACTTGAGCCCTGCCTCTAGGAGCCTGTTATGAACTGTTCTTGCCGTGCACTTCACCCAAGCTGCCACTTGCCATTCCTTTTGTAGGTCACTTGATGTCATCCTGCGGTTGCTGAGTGACATTCAAATAAGATGACGGTCATCCCGGTCAGTAGAGAGTTGTTTTCGCCCTCTCCTGGTCTGTAGCATTGTTGTCCCAATGTCTGCTGCTTGACCTTGTTGTAATGGACTGCTGTCTTAGAAATTTTAAGGATGGAGGCAACATGACACTCACTGTGTCCCTCTGCTAGTAAAGCCAGACTTGAGCCCTTCTTTTCCTCACTCCAGACTTTTCTTTTCAACTCCTTTAGCATGGATAAAAGTTTTTTTTTTTTCATTATAATTACTTTGGGCTATTCCTAGCACTTGTTTGGCCATCCAGCTTGTCCTATTGCAAGAGGATTGTGAACACCACAGCAAGGTTTTTATATTTTCCTTCATTAAATAAGACTTGGTTCGGGTGATCACCTAATCAGAAGCAGATTAAGTAGAATGAGGTGTACTCTGGTTGGAATTCAACTGACACTGGAATGGAATGGCTGTCAGACATGTAGAGATGGTGATTTTTATAAAACTGTGCAGTGGTCTCATAATTTTTGCCAGTGCTGTATAATATGTATATTTTATTACGGTAGTTGGCCAAGACTAACAAGATTCTGCCACATTGCACTCGTATTTGACAAATCTCAGTCATTTTCTTGTCCACAGCTGCAAGAATTCAGCTGTAATAGAGCCTGCATTCAGGCCATTGCTGCAGGCTGTGGTAGTGCCAGCTGGCTATTGGCACCAAGTACCGGCTCTGGTACTATAGATCCACCATAGAACTTCTGCAAGATGAACATAGCCTTCTCTAAAAGTGCAGAACGGCAGTTTCTAAGAAGCCTAATCTGCTACGTATTCTCATGTACCACTAGTGACATCTCAGAAAGCTGGTCTGATCAGGATATCGGAGTCCTGTATGGTCGGCCTAATGCGGCAGCTTCCAGATTAACAGTTACACATCATTAGTGACTACACCACAACAACCTTTTATTTTCTGTGGCATTTTGAAACATTTCAGACATGTAGGTATTTGTGCCATTTTTCAATTCCTATGAAGAAGCCAATTAAACAAAAAAAATAAATAAAAATAAAGCCCCCAATTAATCAAGGTTTTCTGTCATGAAAGTGAGGAAACTGATACAGATCAGTGTGAAGAGTCAGACATTTTTTGCGCTATGCAAAGTTGCGCTAAATTTTTGCATTTTCATGCTAGTTTTGGGCATCTCTCCCAAAATAGGTGGAGCTGGGGAGGATCTCTGTACGGCACTCCTTCACCCACCCATCAGCATTCATGAAAAGTGGCAATGTTTTACACCAGTTCTTGCAAGCGCATGAACACAGAGAAGAGGTGCACAGCTCATTAAATTACACGCGCCTCTTAATGAATCCAACCAAGAAAATACAGCGGCTCTCTGAAAGCTGCAACATGGAAACATTGAATATGTGAAATTGGAACGGCATCACTGCTATAGAAGATGTAAAAAAATAAAAGGTACTTCGCGCACAAGCCAGTGATAAGGTGTACCCCATTGTTGGGACCCTAACCTTATATGCCGCTCTCCGGATGAACCTACAATTTTAAGGGCAGGAAGGATCCAGATCTAATTAAAAATACCTGATGGGAGGAGCGCGCAGTCAGGAGGAGTGTACTACAAACAAAAAACCTGACCATCACCTCCAGAGAGAATAAGACAAGTGTGAGCAGGTGTGAGCGGTCAAAACTATTCCAAGCCGCACTCTGAAACCTGCATTACGCATACATGAAACACTCGTCTTAACGGTCACACGTTGGGTTTTTTCCAGCATTTTTTAATGCAAGTTTTCAGCTGCGTCTTACAGTAGCAGCCACGTCTCTGAGATGTCAGAAATCTCACGGGCACACATTGGCTTTTTTGTCCAATACCTTGGTTTTTGCACAAAAAAAAAAAACACTGAAAAAATGCAGGGATCAGGGGTTTTTTCTGTAGTTTTTGTACCAAAACCTGATGAAGTAGAATCAGATTTTTTTTTTCTTTGCACTAAACTTTGAGAGACCCTGCAGTGAGGACCAGCTATGAGGGAGGTGACGAGGATGGATACAGCCTGGCAGCCAGCACACACGTTCTACACTGGAGGAGCGCGCTCCCTGCGCCAGAGGATGAGTGACCACAGCCAGATGTCAGCCACACACTGAGCCAGCACCGCCGGAACATGGATAATAGATAACCCAGTGCCCCTGCACAGAACACATGAGGCTACCCCGCGCCTCACCCGGCACAGCAGGTGCCCTGACACTCACTGGCACTGCCCACTCTCACCTTCATTCGGCTCTCTTGGCATGACTCATCTCGGCCACCATCCACTCCAGTGACTCCACTGTTCTGCCTGCGCGCCCCCGCGGCAGAAGAGACGCCGAATACGGGAGCGCGCTCTCCCCATAGCCACGTCCGCAACTGCGACGTTCACGTCCTTGGAGCATGCGTATACGTGTGACGTAAGACGCAGGAGCGTCGTTGCCGACATGCCTAGTGTGGGCGAAGCGAGAAGTGATTTTATAGTTGGGGACGTGTCTGTGTATTCCCCAGCTTGTGGCCGCTATGTGAGGCGGTGAGAGGAATGTGGAAATGTCGGCACGGCACTGAAGAACTTTAGTCATTTCCTGGGGGTTCCTCTCATGACGTCACATACCGTCTAGTATAACGGGAGCACACCGCCCCCTGCTGGCTCTGAAGTGGGACTATGTGGAAAGTTTCCTATGCACTTGTGTAATAGTCTAATGAGGGAAGTGGCTGAGAGACTAGTGGTCACGTGACTGCAGGTAGACGAATCATATACACTAGATTATGTGACTACTGCACGGAGCAGCTAGCAGCGCCAAATCCTAATGGTGTCTATGTTACACACTCTTTGTATTCGGCAGGCTGCACTGGGTGGAAAGCCCTTTTAACCTTGGGGTTGTATGACGACTTTGTACAAAACACAGATTTTCCACCAAATAATCGCTCTTTACTGATGCTACAGCACAGAGGTGAGTGTGGCCACATTACCACCAGGATACTGCGACAAGTCACAACGTCTTACACCCAGTCCGATGCTTGGTCGTCACAGTAACCAGAATGCAATCTGTTTAAAGGGGTTATCCAGGCTTGGGGCTCAAGTCTGTAGTCACTCTGTGTCAATCCAGGGGCGGACACTGACAACTTGGGGCCCCTATGCAAGAAATGTGTCTGGGCCCCCCTCCTTTTATGGCGACAAAGCTATATATATATATATATATATATATATAGCCACACACATACATGTACTGTATATATATTACATAGTCTCCTTTATTATGTATATTGCCGTCCCTTAAGGCCCCGTCTCACATATCGAGATCGTTAGCAACAGGGGCGCCATCAGGGCATTACTGCCCTGACTGGCGTATGGGGCCCGGTGGGCAGAGGGGGCCCGCATCGGGCCCGGTCTCCTCTGCTCATCGGGCCCCTACCGGCAGGTAAACCGGGCCCTCTGCGCTGCGGGCGGCAGCTAAACGCTATTGACATGTGGGCCCGCCGTCCCGCACGTCAATAGTTAACAGCCGCCAACCAATCGGAGGCTGGCAGCTGACATCAGCTGCAGCGCACACATCGCCGGCATCTGACGTCACTGTCAGTCGCCGGCTAGAGCGCGCTTCAGCGGCTTGGAGGGACAGAGCCTCGCCCACCGCTGGAGCGCAGCCAGGTAAGGAGAACTTGTTTTTTTTTTTTGTTTTTTTTTAGAGCGGGGGTCGGGGGCAGAGAGCTGGACATGGGGCAGAATGCTGGACGCTTGGGGCAGAATCCTGGACGCTTGGGGCAGAATGCTGGACGCTGGGGGCAGAATGCTGGAGACTGGGGAATGAATTCTGGAAATGGGGGCAGAATGCTGGGAGACTGGGGTAGAATGCTGGAGACTGGGGCAGAATGCTGGACATGGGGCAGGATGCTGGACATGGGGCAGGATGCTGGACGCTGGGGGCAGAATGCTGGACGCTGGGGGCAGAATGCTGGAAATGGGGTAGAATGCTGGACATGGGGCAGAATGCTGGAGACTGGGGCAGAATGCTGGGGAATGAATTCTGGAAATGGGGGCAGAATGCTGGACATGGGGCAGGATGCTGGAGACTGGGGCAGAATGCTGGACGCTGGGGGCAGAATGTGAGACACGGGGCATGATTGGAGACACTGGGCAGAATGGAGATACGGGGCATGATTGGAGACAGATGGGGCAGGGTTGGAGACAGATCGCACAGGATCATGGGGCAGGATGGATACGATGGAGATCATATGGGGGCAGAATGGATACTCATGAGGGCGGGATGGGAGAACATATGGCTAAAGCCAGGAATGAGATGGGGGATATTATTACCATAGGGGCTAATTAAGGGATATTATTATTGCAGTGATGTATTTAAGTTTTTGACGATACTGTTTTAAATGAGGGGGCGGTCCTGTTACTGTGCAGAGCGACACTGTGTGGCCTTTTTTTCTTCATGTGGTGTAATGTAGAAGTTGGGAAAAAATAAGTAATGTGTTCTGCAAGCGGAGCTCTAGATAACTGTGTTATTTCCTGCAGAGACGAGTCCTGGCTGGAAGACGTGATGGCAATCTGTGCTGGATGAATGAAAAGCAAAGATGAAGGACTTCACCTAGAGACATCACTGGTAAGTTAGTGTGTTACTTGTACACTGACACTATACATTGTATACTATATACAGAGGTCCTGTGTATAATGTCACCAGTGATCACTGTGTTACCTGTACATTATATACATGTCATTGTTATATACATGTCATATATATCATTGATCACTATATTACCTGTACACAGACACTGCATACTAAATACAGATCTCCTGTGTATAATGCCACTTATGGTTATAGTATTGTGTTTTTTTTATTATTGATCAGTATTGTAGTATTCAGTCACCATGTGGTGGTAATATGTGGTCTGGGCATGGTGCGGTGGTATTTGTCCCTTGTATGTGTTATTATTTGGTCACTTTGTGGTGGTAATATGTGGTCTGGTCATGGTGTGGTGGTATTTATTCCTTGTATGTGGTATTATAGGTCACTATGTGGTGGTAATATGTGGTCTGGACATGGTGTAGCGGTATTTGTTCCTTGTATGTGATATTATTGGTCATTTTAAAAATTGAAAAATAATATACCTAAATTGTATTGCATATTTTAACAAATATTTAATAGGTTACAGTAGACTAGAGCACAGCCAAAAGTGTCTACCCTGTTATGGTGGCTTAAAAAAATCTTTTGTCCAAAGCAAAAGCTGACGGCTATATGTGTGATCTGGTGATAGAAACTGTTAATGTGTGACAGGTGAGAAGTGGAGTTTTTCCAAGAGAGAGCGGTGGGACTGTGGACAGTTTGAGGGGTGGAGCCTGGGCGGAGTCTCAAGGGTGCCCCGAAAATTTTGCCAGTATGGGGCCCCGAAATTCCTAGTGGCAGCCCTGGTTAGCGAGATCGCTGAAACGTCACACGTTTTGTGACACAACAGCGACCTCGCCAGCGATCTCGCTACGCGTGACACATAGCGGCGACCGGCCCCCCACTGGATATCGCTGATCGTGCTCGAATGTCCTAGGCCATTTTTTGATAGTTGGCGTCCTGCTGGCCAGCATGCATCATTGGCGACGCATAACTCAGGGACACATGCGTGAGTCGTCAGAATAGCTGCCATGTGACAAGGTCCCAACGACCGCCGAGGTCATTATGCGGATCGCCATACCGTTGCTGCGTTGTTGAGTAGATCTGCCTGTTTGACAGCTTACTAGCGACCATCTAGCGACGTACCAGCAATCCTTACCAAGTCGTATTGTTGTCCAGATCGCTGGAGCGTCGCTATGTGTAACGAGACCCTTACACAGTGCCCTCTCTTGTTATGTACAGTACCATCCCTTACATATTGGATTATATAGAGCCCTGTTTTTTATTACATACCGTCCAGTCTTGTTAGCTGTATAATGCAATGATGGCTGATGGAGCATGGGAAAGCTTCCTTTCTAATGGAGGAGCCAATGGACTGGTCGTCTAGTCACCAGCTGCTCGATCAGCAGTCATTTTATATCTAAAAAGAGAGGGGACTATGTAATAAAAGAGGGCGCTGTGAATAACAAAATTAACAAGAATACACTATGTAAGAGACAGCACTATACATAACAGTAGAGGAAGCTATATAATAAGGGACGGCACCATATATAACTAGAGAGGATGGTACGTAATAGGAGACGGTGTTATACATAATAAAGGAGGAAACTATGTAACTAAGGATGGTGTTATACAGAATTAGTGAGTACACTATATGCTAAGGGACTGTGTTATACATAATAAGTACGTATATGTATTGCCAACTGTTTAGCAATAAGGTTCGGATACAGCTTTAAAGAAGGCTACTACTTGCATATAACACAATTTTATTATACAATGATCAATCCAAGTGGCAAAACACTAAATCAATGGAATGTATGACAATGATATCGAAATAGAAAATAGTATGATATTGCGTATACACTGTGTTCCAAATTATGCAAATGATATTTTTCTATGATTTTCCTAAATAGTCAGTACAAATGACAGTCAGTCTAATAAAAGTCATCACCCGTTAGAGTATACATCAAATTTTATTGAAGAAACCTCCCAATGATAACAGTATAATCTCCAAAATGAATAAAAACTCAAATTGCACTGTTCCAAATTATTAGGCACAGTAGAATTTCTAAACATTTGATCTGTTTTAAAGAACTGAAAATGTTCATTTGTGGAATTTGCAGCATTAGGAGGTCACATTCACTGAACAAAAAAGCTATTTAACTCCAAAACATCCTAACAGGCCAAATTACATGCTATCATAGGAACCCTTCTGTGACATCACCTGCACAATTCTTGCATCCATTGAACTTGGGAGTTTTTGGAGAGTTTCTGCTTGGATTTCTTTGCATGAAGTCGGAATAGCCTCCCAGAGTTGCTGTTTTGATGTGAACTGCCTCCCTCAAGATCTTTTGCTTGATGATACTCCAAAGGTTCTCTACAGGGTTGAGGTCAGGGGAAGATGGTGGCCACACCATGAGTTTATCTCCTTTTATACCTATAGCAGTCAATGACTCAGAGGTATTCTTTGCAGCATGAGATGGTGCATTGTCATGCATGAAGAGGATTTTGCTCCTGAAGGCACATTTCTGCTTTTTATACCATGGAAGACAGATGTCAGTCAGAAACTCTATATACAGTACTTTGCAGAGGTCATTTTCACACCTTCAGGAACCTTAAAGGGCCCCATCAGCTGTTTCCCCATGATTCCAGCCCAAAACATGACTCCTCCTCCTCCTTGCTGAAGTCGCAGCCTTGTTGGGACATAGTGGCCATCCACCAACCATCCATCTGGACCATCCAGGGTTGCTCAACACTCATCAGTAAACAAGACTGTATGAAAAATAGTCTTCATGTATGTCTGGACCCACTGCTACAATTTCTGCTTGTGAACACTTTTTAGGGGTGGCCGAATAGTAGGTTTATGCACCACAGCAAGCCTTTGAAGGATCCTACACCATGAGGTTCGAGGAACTCCAGAGGCACCAGAAGCTTTAAATATCTGTTTGCTGGTTTGTAATGGCTTTTTAGCAGATGCTCTCTTAATCCGATGAGCTTGCCTGGCAGAAACCTTCCTCATTCTGCCTTTATCAGCACAAACATGTCTGTGCTCAGAATCAACCACAAATCTCTTAACAGTACGATGGTCACGTTTAAATTTTTGGGAAATATCTAATGTTTTCATCTCTTGACCAAGGCATTGCACTATTTGATGCTTTTCAGCAGCAGAGAGGTCCTTTTTTTTCCTAAATTCCTTGAAACCTGTGCCCTGCTTAATAATTTGGAACATCATTCTTAAGTAGTTTTCCTTTAATTGGGCTCACCTGGTAAATTAATTATCACAGGAATTTGAGATTGATTTCAGTGATCCAAAGAGCCCTGATACACAATACCATCTATGAGTTTATTTGAAAAACAAAAAATTACATCTTTATGACACTTAAATCCAATTTACATAATAATTTGGAACGCAGTGTACTTATATATTCCAATTACAAAGGTTTTGGTACATATACTTACATCAGAAAGAAGAGAAAAGAAAAGAATCTTCACTAGGGGCATTTAGGTCTGTCCGGAAAATACTTCAACTGGGAGGAGCAGCCAGTAAAGACAGAGAATGCTGTCCTAGGATGTACACTGTGCCTCTCACACAGGTCCACAAGCTCCTGTCTCTTCTGGCTGCCTCCCAGCTTTTATATGTTTTAAACAAAGGCTTACTCAATATAATATTGGGTAAACATGAAAATACACAAGTTAGTTGTTTGATGTTCCAATCACATGACAGTGGCCACCTATCATGAATAAATAACATCAAACAAGACTTGCCTCTTCGGACTATTTACTCTTGCCCTGATATTTACATATGATAACAAAGTTTCCAGCAACTTTCTATGACTAGAGCCCTAGCACAAAATATATATATTTCAGACGACAGTTAAAGAGATCTCTAAGATTGAATATACTATAATGGGTTTCAGATCGCCAACTATATTCATTAGGCTCCTCCATCCATATTTCTATGACCTTATGTATAATAATGTGCAACTGTCCATATGCCTAGTCCACTTTTTAACACCCATATGACACAAATATCGGATGATGTCTTGTCAATATACTGCACCATTCACTGATCTTAAAATTCAAGTAAAGGGCATGTCACACTAAGATATCGCTAGCAATATCGCTATAACTAATGACGTTATAGCGATATTGCTAGCGATATCTCTGTGTCTGATACTTACCAGCGACCGGCTCCCCCGCTGGTTATCGCTGATCGCGCGAGAACGTCCAGGACTGTTTCTCGTCGTCAGCTTCCTGCGGCGCTTCCTGCTGTGGAGACGAGCGACGCGTGGAGCCGGGCGGGAGGACGCAGGATCGCCTGGTGTGACAGGTAAGTAGCGACCCCCGTCCCCAGCGATGTCGCTGGTGAGATCTGCCTGTGTGGCAGCTCACTAGCGACCACTTAGAGATGTACCAGCGATCCTGACCGCGTCATATCGCTGGTCGGGATCGCTGGTACATCGCTAAGTGTGACAGTACCTTAAGTCAACAGCGTACACAAAGGTTAATTCTTTCCAGTAATCCAGATTAAACATACTGTTTCAACAAGCATTGTCTTTCAGTATACTCAACACACAGGCTGCATTTCAATAGCCATTGCAGGTCTGACCTCATGAACTCTGGTACTGGATATGTGGCCTTCTAATGCTGACATTACAGGTTAATTTCAATATGGACTAATCAATATATTACAATATGTAGGCTATAAGATATCCATATTTTTATTAGCACCACAGTATACTATATGCTAAGGGACTGTGTTATACATAATAAGTACGTACACTATATACTAAGGGACTGTGTTAGACATAAGCAATAATAATGTCTTCCTCCACCTCCCCCTGTTCCTAAGGCCATTATTAGTCCACCTTCCTCCCATCCCAATCCCCCACACCCCTCATTGTCCTCCTCCCCCCGCATCCCATTATTGTCCTCTCCCCCACCCCATCATTGCCCTCTTCGCCACCTCCATCATTTTCTTCTCCCCCACCACTACAATCATTGCCTATTCCACTACCTCCATCATTTCATCCTCCTCCACCACCCCCATTATTGCCCTTTCCACCACCACCATCATTGCATTCTCTCCACCACCCACATCATCATTTGTTTTTCCCCCACCACCCCATCATTGCCCTTTCCACCACCTCCATTATTGCCTTCTCCCCTACCACCCCATCATAGCCTTCTCCCCATCACCCTATCATTGCCTTCTCCCCATCACACAGCATCACCGCCTCCGGCTGCTTCCTCTCTCTGACACAGCCGGCCGCTGAATGATGACGTCATCCAGCGACGTCATCCAGCGGCGCTACTGTCTGTGTCAGAGACAGGAAGTGCGGGCGCCAGGCAGGATGCAGGACGGATCCCTGCAGCTCCGCTGCTATTTTCTCTTGTAGGTAGTGGAGCTGCTGGGATCGCTCCCTGCCCGCCGCACATGAGAGCAAGCTGGCCAGGGGCCTTCCAGAGCCTCGGGCCCAGAGAAACAGGCCAGATTGCCCTCAATATTAGCCGCCCTGCAGGGGCCCCCTGGAGCCTCTGGGCCCCGGTGCAGCCACACCGGTTGAACGGGCGGTATGTCCGTCCATGTGTCAATCCTCACAGTGCATGCTGTCGGGATTCACCAGGAGCGGGTGGTCATGTGATCGTAAGTATTCGATTTGAATACTTCCAGCCACATTCTGACTAGACGTGTCCGGCCTCTTTTAATTTGCTTGTATTGTGCAAGGTCGCAGAGGTCTAGTCGGCACGCAACCACATGTATGCGAATTGAGGTCTTATACCCCCTTGTTCCCTGCGAATCTTCACAGCACACACTGTGAACATTTATAAGTCTGCAATCACATAAAGTGCCTGCAGACTTGAGCCCCAAGCCTGGACAACCCTTTAAGCCACGGTGAGGTTTGGCCATGCAATTTGTTTTATGTAGCCTTAGCCTAAAAGGACACAGTGCCACTCAGCATGAACAAGTACTAAAGCCACAGTGCCCCATATCAACATAGGTTATGGCAACAGTGCCCCCATAATTTGAAGTAATGGAACAACACCCCCATCATATCAACACCCCCATATATACAACGTACTCATAACAAAGCAGCACCTGGAAATACCAACACAGCAGCACGTAGTACTCAACGACAGCAAAATCCATAACCACAGTGCCCCCATCACAGATCAGGATACAGTCCTATTACATCACTACACATTATACAGTTGTGGCCAAAAGTATTGACACCCCTGCAATTATGTCAGATACAGTCATATGTTAAAATTTGGGCACCCCTATTAATGTTAACCCTTTTTCTTTATAACAATTTTGGTTTTTGCAACAGCTATTTCAGTTTCATATATCTAATAACTGATGGACTCAGTTATATTTCTGGATTCAAATGAGGTTTATTGTACTAACAGAAAATGTGCAATCTGCATATAAACAAAATTTGACCGGTGCAAAAGTATGGGCACCCTTATCATTTTCTTGATTTGAACACTCCTAACTACTTTTTACTGACTTCCTGAAGCACTAAATTGTTTTTGTAACCTCATTGAGCTTTGAACTTCATAGCCAGGTGTATCAAATCATGAGAATAGGTATTTAAGGTGGCCACTTGCAAGTAGTTCTCCTATGAAGAGTGGCATCATGGGCTCCTCATAACAACTCTGAAATGATCTGAAAACAAAGATTATTCAACATAGCTTTTCAGGGGAAGGATACAAAAAGTTGTCTCAGAGATTTAACCTGTCAGTTTCCACTGTGAGGACCATAGTAAGGAAATGGAAGAACACAGGTACAGTTCTTGTTAAGCCCAGAAGTGGCAGGCCAAGAAAAATATCAGAAAGGCAGAGAAGAAGAATGGTGAGAACAGTCAAGGACAATCCACAGACCACCTCCAAAGACCTGCAGCATCATCTTGCTGCAGATGGTGTCACTGTGCATAGGTCAACAATACACAGCACTTTGCACAAGGAGAAGCTGTATGGGAGAGTGATGCGAAAGAAGCCGTTCTGCAAGCACGCCACAAACAGAGTCGCCTGAGGTATGCAAAAGCACATTTGGACAAGCCAGTTACACTTTGGAAGAAGGTCCTATGGACTGATGAAACAAAGATTGAGTTGTTTGGTCATACAAAAAGGCGTTATGCATGGAGGCTAAAAAACACAGCATTCCAAGAAAAACACTTGCTACCCACAGTAAAATTTGGTGGAGGTTCCATCATGCTTTGGGGCTGTGTGGCCAATGCCGGCACCGGGAATCTTGTTAAAGTTGAGGGTCGCATGGATTCAACTCAGTATCAGCAGATTCTTGACAATAATGTGCAAAAATCAGTGACGAAGTTGAAGTTACGCAGGGGATGGATATTTCAGCAAGACAATGATCCAAAACACCGCTCCAAATCTACTCAGGCATTCATGCAGAGGAACAATTACAATGTTTTGGAATGGCCATCTCAGTCCCCAGACCTGAATATCATTTAACATCTGTGGGATGATTTGAAGTGGGCTGTCCATGCTCGGCGACCATCAAACTTAACTGAACTGGAGTTGTTTTGTAAACAGGAATGGTCACAAATACCTTCATCCAGGATCCAGGAACTCATTAATAGCTACAGGAAGCGACTAGAGGCTGTTATTTTTGCAAAAGGAGGATCTACAAAATATTAATGTCACTTTTATGTTTAGGTGCCCATACTTTTGCACCGGTCAAATTTTGTTTAAATGCAGATTGCACATTTTCTGTTAGTACAATAAACCTCATTTGAATCCAGAAATATAACTGAGTCCATCAATTATTAGATATGTGGAACTGAAATAGCTGTTGCAAAAACCAAAATTGTTATAAAGAAAAAAGGTTAACATTAATAGGGGTGCCCAAACTTTAACATATGACTGTAATACTCAGTTTCTTCCTGAAAATGATTGCAAACACAAATTCTTTGATATTATTATCTTCATTTAATTTGTCTTAAATGAAAAAACACAAAAGAGAATGAAGCAAAAAGCAAAACATTAATCATTTCACACAAAACTCCAAAAATGGGCCAGACAAAAGTATAGGCACCCTCAGCCTAATACTTGGTTGCACAACCTTTAGCCAACCAAAGTGTTATTTTTTAACAGCATTTTGGATAATTGACATGTTAACTTTTTTCTGTGGGTCGATATGATAATGACAATACCAAATTTATATAGTTTCTTTAATGCTTTACTATTTTGGCACAAAAAAAAATCACTTAAAAAACTTTTTCAGTCAGTAAGCTGTCATTTTTTACTGCTTTTATGGTGTGTACATACAGATTGTTTTCATCACTTTCTTTTCATATTTTAGGAGGAAGAATGAACAAAATACAGCAATTATGGCATTAAAGCTATAGATGGAATATTCTGAGCCCAAGATCCGGGTGAGCACACAAGCCACAACCGTCGGTGCAGCAGATTAATGAAGCACATAGGACACAGAGCAAACGAGACCATTAACAGAGGCACTGAAGGCCTCAGGCTGACAGAAGACATAATAGAGACAGCAGACAGAACTCTGGAGTTACTAGAAAGTCTTAAATCCATGAAAGCTGTAGGTGGACAGGAGACGTCCTGGAAGCCGCAGGCGGACATGTGGCACAGGTCCTAGAAGACCAGGAGCAGGTACAGACTGGGACTGAAATTCAGCCCTGGCATTTGAAATCACACAGGCCCATGCTCTCACTGTCCCCAAGCACCAGATGGGATATATTTCTAATATTACCCTGGATGGAGGAAAGTAAGATTTACTACAAGACCAATATTTCTAATGATACCCATGGCCTGCTGGGGCAAGTGACAGAGTCAGCGACTTTGTGCTTCTTCACAACTCTCAACAGTATGGGTGTCTTGACAACACGGATTCTCTTAACAACATAGCAGACAAGGCGGCCCATGACCAGACAGGCCCTTCTTGCATTTGCCAGAATTGCCAGATGGCCAGTCCGGCCCTTCCAGGAACGGGTATCAAACAGATCTCCAGACATGTTCCGGTTGCAGAGGTACTGAAGTCCACAGGCAGGCAGGTTGCAGAGGTACCGAAGGCAGCAGGCATACAGATAACTGAGGTGCTGGATTCCACAGACAGGCAGGTAACTAAGGGTGTGGAAGCCATAGGCAGCCAGGAGATGTCTTGGAGACCACAGACAAGTTGCAGAAATGCTGAAAGCCACAGGCTGACAGGTAACTGAGGTACTGGAAGCCACAAGCAGACAGACAATGTCCTGAAGAGCGAAGACAGTTTGCAGAGGTACTGAAAGACAGACAGGTAACTGAGGGGCTGGAAGTCGCAGGCAGTCAGGTAACATCTTGAAGACCACAGACAGTTTGCTGTGCACAAACTAAAAGTCTTAATACCAAGACCCAAGTTTGTGTCTTGGTAGGCCTTTTGTAGGCTTAGGAAGCTCAACACATGGGAGCATGCTGGCTATTTTCAAAGCCCGACATGGCGCACAAGAAAGTTTAGCTGACCAGATTTTCGGTATTCAATGCAATTCTATAGGGGAAATCCGCACATAAAATTCAGCATACCTGCAAGAGAAATTGACATGTTGTGGATTTGAAACACGCACCGCAGGTAAGTTTGCTGAGTAGAAAAAGTACTACAAATCCTATCCAATTTGCTAGAACTGTAAAGTGCTGGGATTTTTGCGTAGGGAAATTCACATCATCAAAACTCATTGTGGGAACTTAACCTTAGCTGTAAAATGGAGTATATCGGTATGCAGGACCCTGGTTTAGTGGCCACATCTGTATCCTGTGACGGCTGAACCTGAGCCCTGGAGTGGTGCCACTAATCTAAGTTCCCTGTCCCTAGTATACTTACCAGCCACCGTCTTCATGTGTTATCTGCGCTGTTTTTGTTTGATCTTCTGCAGGTTGTGACCTGCTCCAGTGTTGGGTGAGCTGGAAGTTGCAACTCAATAAAATTCTGTGAGTGGCAGTACTACAAGACTCTCATACATTTACATTTGGAGCTTGTGACCGTTACCTCTTAGTCAGAGGATGTGGTCACAAGATGGCGGTGGAGAACTTGAGCGGCGATGGGAAAAGCAGAAGATAGCAGCTGGTAAGAATAATACTATGATCAGAGAACTTAGATTAATGGCACCATTCCAGCTCTGAAATAAAAAGAGCACTGGAGTGGTGGCGGAGTATTGCTTTAAGCATGTGTTGTGCCACAATGATGATGCTTCATCGACCCCACTGATCAAAAGAGGTGCCAGTGATACTGGCAGGCAAGAGAAGGTTTGTGTGATGCGAGTCACTTCTCACGGCCAAGCTGTGAGTTAGAGTGGTCAAGAAGTCCAAGGTCAGAAGCCAGGAGGGTACGCCATAAACAGAAGGAAGAGATAAAAGCATAGTCAGGTAACGTTCCGAGGTCAGAGTACCGGGAGGTTAACGGATCAGAGCTGAAGGGGTTAAACAGGTGGATGGTCAAAATGAAGTCCAAGGTCAGGCAACACATGAAGCAAACAGAACACAAAGCACAGGAGAACACAAAGCACAAACCTCACAAGATGAATGTCCGTCTGGCAGTGGTCTGGGAGAAGATGCTCAGTTAAGTAGGCATGAAAATTAACCGAGATAGTGAACATCTGGAGACAGCTGACTCTTCCCAGTCATAGATGACAGCTCAGCACGGTTTTGAGAGTCCAGAGGCCCCTCATTAAGGGGAGGGTACTGTCATGATCCATGCTGGATCAGGACATATAAAAAGCACAGGTAACCATTTTTTTTTTCTTAAGCTGTGCTTAAGGTTGTTTTTTGCCCTCGGTGGCCATTAGGATTATTGCACTGTGGTGTGGTTTGTTCTAAGTTTGCCCCCGGTGGTGGTGAGCGTCATTGCACTCTAGTTTCTTTAGTTTAGTGCACATGATTATTATGCAGGTGTGATTGCTGGCTCTGCTATAAAAGAGTCACAGGTGTGGCAATCAGTGTTGGTGATAGTGTTCATTTCAACCATCCTTGGTGGAGGAAGGAGCTGGAGAGCGTTCCTTGCAGCACTGTCTTAGCCTGGTGTGAAAGGAGTCATATGGGATTTCCTTGTAGCTCTGACAGAGCTTGGTGGCAGCGATTCAGGAGGAGAGCTGCATGCTGGTGGTGGACTCTGTTGCCAGGAGCAAGTGCAACAGTGTAAAGCTAAGTGGTGTCTCCCTGTTTGTGCTTTTCCTTAGTGTGTATTAGTACAGCGGTGGGGCCAGTGCCTGCGCCACCCAGTTCACTAGCAAGGGATAGGTGTAGGGTGTGCTAGGGCGACAGGTTCCTGATCGGCGCCTGGCGCGGAACCGGCATAGGGAACGTTAGGGACACTGACTCAGGGGAGTGCAGGAGGTCTCCACGTCCCCTTTCCCTATCGCAGGGCCCACCGTTGTAACTGTTTCCATTCCCTTTGTCTTGTTGTTTTAGTTACCGGCCTGCGAGTCGTGTCACACAGGACAGTATCACGTGCCGCTTCCTGTTGTTTTAGTTACCGGCCTGCTGGTCGCATCACACAGGACGGGTCCATGAGACACATTTGCTGTACCCCATCCCCCAGCCTCAGTTCATCATTATTTATTCTCCCCCAATTCTCAATTCATCACCATTTGCTGTCCCCACCCCCAGTCTTAATTCATCACCATTTGCTGTACCCCATCTCCCAGCCTCAGTTCATCATTATTTATTCTCCCCCAACCCAATTCTCAATTCATCACCATTTGCTGTCCCCACCCCCCAGTCTTAATTCATCACCATTTGCTGTAACTCACCCCCCAATCTCAAATCATAATCATTTGCTGTCCCAACCACCCAGTCTCAATTTGTCATCATTTACTGTGCCTCATGCCCAGTTTCATTTTATGCGCATTTGCTTCCCCCTTTCCATACTTATTTAATTAATTTTATTATAAAACAAAACAAAAAAGGCGATCCCCAGACGATCCCCCTGCAGGCATAGCTACACTTCTGTCCTCTTGGCGAGTGGTGCGTATACATGCCACTAGCGCGTCACAGAAGATGCGAAGGGAGCCCTGGAGCTGCGCCGCTGTTCTGCATTGACGACTGTGCAGCAACAGGAAGAATAGATTCCAGCGCCAGCACATAGTACATTATACCCTGAGGCCCGGTGAGCAGAAGCAGAAGAGGAGGGGCAATGCCAGACCAGGGTAAAACTACCAGCTAGTCACAGCAATGATAAGCTACTGGTGCTAAAACAATAATTGTAAGCAAACATAACCTCTACTTCATGCTGTCTTCAGATTACATAGTAAACACCTGCTGATAAGGGTACTTCACACATAGCGAGATCGTTAGCGAGATCGCTGAAACGTCACAAGTTTTGTGACGCACCAGCGATCTCGCTACGTGTGACACATAGCGGCGACCGGCCACCCGCTGCGATATCGCTGATCGTGGTCGAATGTCCTAGGCCATTTTTTGATCGTTGGTGTCCCGCTGGCCAGCATGCATCGCTGTGTCTGATGCCATAACAACGACGAGCGACCTCGTTGAAGCACGCCTATCAAGATCTGAGTCGTCAGAATAGCTGCTGTGTGACAAGGTCCCAACAACCGCCGAGGTAGTTATACTGATCGCCATATCGTTGCTGCGTCGTTGAGTAGATCTGCCTGTTTGACAACTTACTAGCGACCATGTAGCGACGTACCAGCGATCCTTCCAGGTCGTATCGTTTTCGGGATTACTGGAACGTCCCTATGTGTAACGGGACTTATAGATTCCCTTTAAATAAGGTGTCAGCACAAGTGTAATCACAGATCTGATCAAACTCTTTTAGGGGGCTCCGGTAATCAGTGGGGTTGGCAGTGATCATACATTTACTTATGTATTCACTAGCCATAACTTTTTTAATGTCAATATCTCAAGGTATAGGATTTTTAGTCTCCTGATGTAAATGTACACTGCACGGAAAAATCACAACCTTAATTCCAGTAAGTACAATCATTTCCTTACCATATTATAATCCCATACAGAGTTTACATCATTATTCCATCGGTTAATTCTTATATAATGAGATAATGAGACCTCTGATTTAATGGGGCAGGTTGTGTCTCTGTGTGTTTTTGGAAGAAACTATGTATAAAGAAACCTGTATTTGTTTACAGTGCCCACAGTCAGGAGTGTATTATTACATGTGTGAAACACAACGGTGTGTCAAGCCTATAAGAATAAGAGAGTTCACTGTTTTGCCAAAAGTGAGTAAAGCACAATGTAACGGAAAAGTAACTTATTTTCACACTGATAGCAGAATTATCAGTTCTTCATGTTTCCTTCTGTGCAGATTACGGAAAGAAATTATGAGTCATTACCCTATACATGCTGTTGTTATTTCTTGTTACATGCATGTTGGTGTAGGCCGGGTGCTATCCAGTGAGGTGATCAGATTTGTGCAGTGATATCATCACAGCCACAGTGTTCCATAAATACCCCCCCCTTAGCCGCAGTGCTTTTTTTTATGCCCAAAGAAAATTTGCCCAAGATTACCCCATGACTGCTTTTTCCCCTAGCAAATGCCCTAAAGGTCAGATTAGCAGTCTTGGCCTGGTGGGCATCCAGGAGATGTGTGGCTGGTGTGGTGGTGCAGTGGCAACGACAGAAACCACGCAGTATAGAATTAGGATGAGGCAGGCAAGGAAATGTTTGCTAGTACTGCTTGTATAATGCCAGCCATGGCAGCCTCTGTAGCAGTACCACAAAATATATGATGTAACCTTTATGGCTTTCCTCCTTCCCCATGCAGGGACGTTGACATACAGCCACGGCCGTGAAGTTACCTCCCAGTTTGCTTCACGCCACACTTCCTGGTGTGTGCTCTCTTCTGATCCCCTCTTCTTAAAGGGGCAGCACTCGCACATATTTAAATGCCCCCAGCCTATATCTTGGAGGCATGTAGTATCTGAGTACACCTGCAAGATGGCTCCCAGCCAATTGCTGGGAGGCATCTTGTATATAAGGCACCCTCCCCAATAGGGAGGTACCTGAGCAACCCCTATAGTTAGTTTGTAGTGGTAGTGTGTGCAACTGTATTTTGCCAGGTCTCCCGTCCTTAGTCTGTTATGCTTATTACCATAGCCTGTGTCATCCCATTAGTCTAGTATAGTGTGTACGTGATCCTGAAACCACTCCAACAGTACCTAAATCTGAAACCGCATCGGCAGTACTTGAACCGTTTCCCGATAAACTGTGTGTCTGAATGAGAACCTATCTCCCAGATCCAAGGTATCTGGATTATCCATCAGTCTCCGAATCCTGCTCGTCTGCTCATCAGTGACTCCTGTCATGTGACCCCGACCACTTGGGATCGGAAACTGTGGTACCAGGGACTACCTGGTAATGCTGCCTGGCAGCTACCCTCAGCTCAAGCTAGACTCCACCTTCAGGAGCACTTGTGAACACCAGGTAGCCACTTAGCTACGCCCCTCCCAGGCAAGTCCAGTCCCATGACAGAGTGGGTCCGCAAACCATGTTTGCTCAGGCCATGGGTCCCGTTGATCTCCAGGCCTCTCTACATTCAGGGGTAAACTGACAGTTGTATTACCAGCGTGTGCACCAGGAGAAAGTGTTGTTTTTTTCTGCGCCTGTCCGACTTCCAGAACCAGCGGCCTTGCTTACACAATCTGCAACCTGCGCTCTTGGAGTGGAACCCATCCTGTCTGATCCGCCACAGTACAATGGGGATCCGAAACAGTGCCATAGGTTCCTGGAGCAGTGCATGAATTATTGACCCATCAGTTCGCATCTGATCAGATTAAAGTGAGTTCCTGATGTCCCACCTTGCTAGAGAGGCCCTAGCATGGCTCAACCCCTTGTGAGAGAGGGAACCCTGTGATCTCGGACCTACAGGCCTTCCTGGTGGCCTTCTGAAAGGTCTTTGACAAGCTGAATCCGGAATCTTCTGCGACAACTCACCTTCCCAGCTTCCAGGAGCAGACAGGTGAAGCGTGTAAGGAAACCATCACGTCTAGCTCTGTCCTTCCAGAGACCACCTGTTTCTCAGCCTGTAGAGGCACTACGCATACGGAATTCTTGAATGGTGTTGTCAGGTTGTCCAGAACTAAAAATTCAAGTTCCTGTTCTAATCTGGACCCCTTGTGGTGCTCCGTTGGGGACTTTAGTGTCACAAAAAAGGTGTCTGGTGCCCATACAACAAGGTCAGTCATCGGTTTGCCATTCTCTCCACCAAATGTGCTAGTCGCCGACTCGCTGTGTTCTGTCGTTTCTGAAGGGGGGGAAGCGGAAGTGATGTACCACATAGTCTCGACAATTGTACCAATTATCTGTCCCCCAGGATCCTCCCCGCCAAGTGGACATGTCGTTTTGGAGACTAGGCTGAAGAGGGACCCTGAGAAAGTATCTTCAGTTTCTAGGTTGTCTGATTAAGAGATGGCACGTTCCAAGTCTCTGCAATTCACCAACCAGGCGGAGGAACTCCAATTGATCCTTGAATCCTCCAGGGTGGTAGCTGATCTGAAAGAATGGAGAAAGACTTCCCAATGCCAAGTTCCTGGTACTATGCCCGCTTCGTCCTATACTGAGGTTGGCTTGATGGAAAGAAGCATCCTAGCTGAGAAGGTGGTGAGAGGTGTCACTTTGTCACTTTTCTTGTAGTAGAAAGAAGAAGTTGTGGTTTTGAAAAGAAGTCTTGGGAGTCTGTGAAGAGTTGTTGGCCTCCAACTTCTCAGCAGAGAGTCTTTGCATGCTTGAAGAAGGGGGGATTCTCAAAAGTTTATGCCAACGTCCATGGCTCACCTCCTTCCCCCCCATGCAGTGATACCGACATGCTCACAACCATGGCCATGCAGTCACCTCCCCGTTTGCTGGTGTGCCTGCTACTTGTGCATGCCTCACTTCCTGGTGGCACTCCCTGTTCTTAAAGGGGTAGCGCTTGCACATAGTAAAATTCCCCCAGCCAATAGCTAGGAGGTATTTAATATCTGAGTACACCTGTAAAATGGCTAACTATAGTTAATTTGTAGTGGAGGGAGTGCAACTGTATGTTGCCAGGTCCCACGTGCTTAGTCTGTTGTAGTTATTCACTTATCCTGTTTCGTCACATTAGTATAGTGGGTGCGTGATCCTGAAACCGATCCTGTGGTACCTGAATCTGAAACCGCTGCAGCAGTAGCTGAATCTGAAACTGCGCCGGCGTTACTTCAACCATTTCCTAATAAACTGCGTATATGAACACGCCACCTGTGAGCGTGTGAGATGACATGATGGACAGGGAATAGACGCGTGGCAGAAAGGTGCAGAAGACAGACAATTGACAAAAAGACAGATGGCAAGGCAGATTTATAGACTCTCTGACATTACACTGGAGGCTGGACATGACATTATGCCAATAGCAAACTGGGCCAGTTCTTGCCACTGGTCCAAACTGCTGACACATATGTCCATGGGATTGGGTTTCAGTGTATTTATCAGAGAAAGGACACAGTGCAGGCATGACTGAACCTAGCTTTTCAGATCGTGCGACTTATCTGGTTCATAATGTAATATATACTGTAATTTGCTGCTGCCTTGGTTATTTGTTGTAGCTGTAACGTTGCCCCCCCAAAAATAATTCACAATTTTAACAAAAATGTAACATTTTATAAAAAAAATGGTATTAAAGAATTCCAAGAATTCAAAAATTTTAGTTTGATAATTTACAAAAGTTTTGCCCTCGTGTTGTTGCCAAAGTGTTGACTCTAAAGAGAACAGAGAGGATTTTCTTGGTTTGACATGTGGTTGGCAGCTGTTTTTACTTTCCCTTGGCATCAGCCAGCAGATAACACAATTATTTTGGTAATACACCAATTATTCCGACCCCAAAAATCATGCACAAATTTTACAAAAATGTGAATTTTAGCAAAGAAAACGGAATTCCAAGAATTTAGGTTTCACAAATTACAACAATTTTGCCCTTTGTTCTCTGTCTTGCGCAGGTGCCCAATTCTACCAGGGAATGTCATTCCAGATGCAGGCACAAATTACAAAGAAGAGGAGATTTGTGAGACATATTAAAAATTTCATACCCAGAACGTGATAAAAAAAACAATTGGGACTAATTCTGCATTTTGCATAAAAACTTGGAAGGTAGAGCTTTTCCATTAAAAAGCACCATAGAAGGGTTAGAAATTAGAAAATTGTATTGAAGTATTGTGTGCAATTTTGGACGCCGGTGCTCAAGAAAGACATTACTGAACTTGAAAGGGTTCAAAGGCGGGCTACTAAAATGATAAATGGAGTTGGTTCACTACAATACCCAGAAAGGTTATCAAAATTAGGTCTATTTACTCTAGAAAAGAGAAGACTTAGGGGAGACCTAATATACATGTACAAGTATATCAGAGGGCATTACAGAGATCTCTCCTGTTTGTACCAAGGACTGTGACAAGAACAAGGTGGCATTCTCTTCGTTTGGAGGAAAGACAATTTCTGCACCAGCATAGAAGAGGGTTCTTCACGGTAAGAGCAGTGAGGCTCTGGAATTCTCTTCCTGAGGAAGTGGTGATGGCCAACTCACTGAATGAATTTAAGAAAGGAATGGATGCTTTTCTTGTGAGTAACAGTATAGAAGGTTACGAATAACATAATATTATAGGTAGATGGTTGACCCAGCTTAGGGGAAGGAATTTTTTTCCCTATGGAGAAAATTGGCTTCTACTCTGTGGGTTTTTTGCCTTCCCCAGGATCAACAATGCAGAACAACTGCAATAAAAATAGGCTGAACTAGATGGACATAAGGTCTTCCTTCAGCCTTCAAAACTATGTTACTATGTTACTATTCAATGAAACAAATATATACAGTATCTACTTTATTCAATGGAGACCAGTTGTCCTCGATTCTAAGGATCTCAACAAGAAAGGCGTCAACTATATTAGAACACTCTAACAAGCAGCAGAGACAGCTGAAATAACGACCCTATACTACAGCTTCCTAGTGACGTTCTAATTGGCATGTAATGTATAGCACACTCAGCAGCCTGAATGATACCTTCATGTACTGTTTTATAAGAGAATGAAATAGATGACTCTACGTTTTCTAAATGATACTTATTTCAAACATGTATCTTGGTTCGTCTTTCATTCTCACTGGAAAGCAGCAGCTTGCTATTAACTCGGCTAATCCACTATGGCATCCCTTTCATCGTCATCCAAGTGCAGCAGCGGAGTATTAGAACAATCCAGGGAAATAGGCTGCACACATTTTCTCAGGTTCTTAATTAGCAAAAATCTCAGTTTCATTATTATTTTATATTTTATAATAAGTTTTTACAAAGGCAGACATAAGGGTTGGTAACAGATTCCTACAGTGAACCGTATGGCAGCTGTAGTACCCTAGGGCCTATGTTCTCACTCTGTGTTAGATGTACTTTAGTGGGTACGCACAATGATTCTAGGTGGTACAATACACTGAGCAAGATGTATTTAATGAAGCACTTTCATCAAATTTTATATATTGCAATCATCATATTATATAGCACTGTGTACAATTGTTCATTTTGCCTTGCTACCCAGTTAATTGTTCTCATTTCCATTAAGTCTATGACATCATGTGATTAAAAACTGACTAGCTGAATCCTTCTTAGTTTTATGTATCCAAGAAGTATCGTTTCTTCTTGCTGATAATGACATGCTAAGCATTCCGAGATGAGGAGACTTAAAGCCGCAATGCTCCTCTGGGAAATATGCAAATTGTCTCTTCAGAGAGGAAGAGGACTAGAACTCTAGTGTCACCTATTGGAAGTAGAAATCCTAAAAGTCAACGTCGACCCTTTAACAAACCTTGTTACATGACTTAGGAGACTGCTACTTCCAATCGGTGGCACTAGAGTTCTAGTCCTCTTCCTCTCTGAAGAGACAATTTGCATAATTCCTAGAGGAGCACTGCGGCTTTAATTCTCCTCATCTCGGCATGCTTAGCATGTCATTCTCCGCAAGGAGAAGTGATACTTCTTGGATATCGGTCAGACACCTCTCACACAGCCAAACCAGATTTCACACTTTGCACTGACGAGGGGCAGTACCCCGAAACACAGTGCAGGAAATTGAGATTCTGGTTTTGGTTTTTATCCTAAGTCATGTAACAAGACTAGTTAAAGGGTCGACATTGACTTTTAGGATTGCTACTTCCAATAGGTGGCACTAGAGTTCTAGTCCTCTTCCTCTCTGAAGAGACGATTTGCATTAGTTTTATGTACAAACAGGAGGTCTAGATTACCTGCATAAGTGATCACTGCAAAAGTCCCTGACGTGGAGGAGGAGCTGAGCACCTGGGTCAGGAGTTGAAGAGGCGGATGATTGATGCAGGGACAAGAGACTTCCTGTTTTTACATGGAGCAAAGAGAATTAACTGGTAGAAAGTCAAAATGAGCAATTGTAAGTACACAGTGCTATATAATATGATGACTGCATTCTATTAAGAGGATAAAAACTTTAATGGGAGGAGTGCTTCTTTAATCCATAGCTTTAGAGGTTCTTTGATATTTTAAAGGGAACCTGTAACCCCCCCAGGGCGCTTTTCAGTTAAAGAGACACCTTCAGCAGCACTAAGGCTGCATTCTGTGAAGGTGGCTCTTCTTTTTCTGACCCTCAGTAATGCCAAAATATTTACTTTTATAATTAGCTCCTCATACCTGTAATGTGTCCCACAGGTATGTTGTGTCCCCCAGTATCAGCCGCCTACCATCCGTCAATCATACCTGTCCGAGGCCTCGTTGCCGCCCACGATCTGTCCATCATGATGCCCCGTGCATCGCTGCTTCCTCCTCTTGATGTGAATCCCGGCGCCTGCGCTGTAACAAGTGTTCTTGGGCATGTGCAGTGCGCGCTGCCTGAGAACCGACATCAGGCTATTGCGCCTGCGCATTGTGGAGGCCCCAGATCCCACCCCGCAGTGTTATGATGTATTCACACTGCGGGGCTGGGGCCTCCGCAACACGCAGGCGCAATAGCCTGATGTCGGTTCTCGGGCAGCGCGCACGGCGCATGCCCGAGAACACTTGTTACAGCGCAGGCGCCTGCATTCAAAACAGGAGGATGCAGCGATGCACGGGGCATCATGATGGACAGATCATGGGCAGCGCCGAGGCCTCGGACAGGCATGATTGACGGATGGTAGGCGGCTGATACTGGGGGACACAACATACCTGTGGGACACATTACAGGTATGAGGAGCTAATTATAAAAGTCAATATTTTGGCATTACTGGGGGTCAGAAAAAGAAGAGCCACCTTCACAGAATGCGGCCTTAGTGCTGCTGAAGGTGGCTCTTTAACTAAAAACCGCCCTGGGGGGGTGACAGGTTCCCTTTAAGTGAGGTTTGAGTAGAGAGTACATTGGGTAAAAACTGCTCCAGAGTCGCTATAAAATATTAGCGGAAATATTATATAAGGGGATGCATTAAAAATAATGTCCCATTATCTGTGTTGTGAATTAGTTGAGTGTAACAATCTTTTCCTTAGTTACACCTATGCCAACATCTACGGTTGTTTTCCATTTGGCTGTAGAAACCACCTGTTTTGGGATGCAGATTCTGCCCAGTTTAGACAGATTGCAGCCAGGAATTCATCCTAAAACCAGTGTAAAATTGTATATACCTATGTGAACAGGTCCAAGGTGATCATGATTAAAAGGAACAAGTACAAACTGTTAGAGTCACACTAAAGCTGTGTGATCATCTTAATTGTCAGTTGCCAAATTATATATCCGAGAGATTTACTTTTACACGGAGAAAGACTTCTTGTGATTGACCATAACTGTTATAAACCTGCTGAAAGGTATGATTTCTAGCACGTAGGCGTATATTCAGTCTCTAATTCTTATATGTTCATATAAGCGTCCATTTTGTACATATTCATTCATTCATTCATTCAATCAAGTGCATCTCCTTAACAAAACATAACAGCTTGTGTGATGTGAAAGCTGCTCTTTGATATCGTTCCATAATTGAGACATGAGTGATGTAAGCAGTGGAGAAGCTAATTATGAGGCTAGCTGTTGGTGAACAGTGGTCGTTACTGTTAAGTGGCATTTACAGGACTGCCATGCCGGAATATGAAGATAAGAGAGACTGGCAGACAACAGCCAGACTAGCGTGTCATACCTGCAGAATGTTCAAGGATGCAGATGATGAAGTTGCCTTACTGTGCTCCCCTAATGCTGCAACGTTTTGGACAATAGCAGCTCGTCCTTCTTGTGTGTGGTGTCTAATTCACAAGCACAGAGTTTTGTTTGGGATAAAACATACTACTAATCCTTATTCATTTTTTATACAACGTCTTGTCTGCAACGCTTCAATGTCTACAAGAAGCCAACTACCTCCTGGACATGTGATACCTTTCTGACCATACAGTAAAGGAGCCTCTATTTTTTATCACTGTAAATCAGTTAAATAGAATTGAGTTTTCTATGAACACTGCAAAATACAAGCAATCGGTAACACCAAGGTTTTCATTCTGCACACGTCTTCTACAAGCCCCCACTGTGACTTAGTAACTGGAGGGCGGCTATCCAGCTGTTACCCTTTTGTTTTAGAAGTTGTTAACATCCCAAGACAAGAAATTTCATAGGCTTTAGTACAGTTACATGACATTTACTTTGCATTAATACTAGTTTCCAAGTAAGAAATGAAAAGTAGAATAAAGTGGAAAGAAAAGAATGCGACAAAGACAGATAATAATTGGAATATGATATGCAGGTCTGCGAAATGTAAAGCTGCAGGGGCTCCAGGCTGTAACCCTGCATAAGGGAAGGAGTCAGATTCTAAAAAAGCCAAAACCTAAAGGGCGGAGCCCCATAAGATAAAACCCCCCTCTAACAGGTCAATCAATCTCAACCTTTATTGTATTCCTTTAAAAATTCATATAATGAGGTGATGGTTAAAATAATTCATATATAATTGTTTAGTATATGCTGAATAGCAAAAGCTTATTTCCTGATATTAAGATGGCACCCGGGGTACCTACAGTAGATAGTGAGGCAAATATTACATTTGTAACATTCAATTATGACATTTCCCCCCAACATGTTTCACTGATATATCTGCTTCATCAGGAGAACGTACATTAGTGAAAAGGAACAAATGGAAAGTATCTTGAATATGTATTGGTGACCCATGTCTCAGTGTTTAGGATTAATACTATTCAGTACTACGGTCCTGGATTCAAATCTGCCCAAGGTTAGCATCTGCTTGGAGATGGAAGGTTCTCTATGTATATAAATGATGCTCTAGAGACTACAAAAACATGCCGATAGGTTGACTTAAAAAAAAATATGTGGTGTCCTTTAGGTATATTTTATGTGGTTGAGATACCCTAATAAATAAATAATATTCTGTATTGTTCTCTGTTATATTTAGTGAAATTAAATTAAAGCTAAACAAAATTAAATTATACAAATTAAAGCTATTAATTTGACAAAATATTTAGAATACTTACTTTTCATATTTCACTATTAAATATTTGCATTCTGACAAAACGTTTTAATTACAGATATATTATAGTTAACTATCCTGCAGGATACATTTATATGGCAGCTTATCAATATCAGGACAACAAAGGGATGAGGCCAGTCAACAGTACGTATCAACTACATAATAATAAGGAAATAATTTGTTTAAGCAACATTCCTAAAGGCTGGAGTGGAAAACATTGCACATAAGCATTCCCAAGTCTAATAAATCTTAAAAGCTTCAATATTGATTCAATGAAGTGAATGGCCGGATCATTTCTGGGAGTCTCTGACAAGTGGACAATTGCTTCCATGGTTACATTTTGATATGCAGTGTGGTCAGTGTGCTTTGTTGGGTTCCTCCCCCCTCCATTGATGTAAAATAACAAACCACAGGAGATCCTACCACACATGGTGAGCATCATCCTGGAGCAACTTAAAAAGACCAAGCTGACTGGTCAGAAATAAGCCTTCTCCTAGACTGGGACTTTTGAAACAGGGAGAGAAAAAAGACCTTGCTGCACACATTGGGTTTTGATGGATAGACACATTTTACTGTGCACCAGAATAAAGCTGTAGAAGGCATTTCATGTTCCCTCTAGTCTGGAGAGGAGCGGGAGCGTAACAAGTGGGACGACTACATCAATTGCTTTTATGCTTCCAGCATCCTGAACATTGGAAGGTAATGTCTTTATTTCAGATTTATATGAATTTGGGGCTTTCATATAGGAATATGTTCTGATTGCCAGCTACATATCAGTCTGGAATTTGTGCCACATGCGCAAAGTTTCCATTTGTAGTTTACATTTTTAGATTTCTAATCAACTGATAACTTGCAGTCGGACTGTATGAGCAAAGCTTTAATTTGTAATTTACATACAAGTAATTTGTAGTAACTCAATATTCTGCAGTCTTCAAAGACGATACAGGACTCAAAGTTCTGTCAGGAAAGCAGAGGGAACTCTTTTTTTTTTTTAGAAGATTGAATTAGGCGGGTAGCATGGAAAGTAACTACAAACTTTGGTGACACTGTCTCTGTAATTTGCTTTTCTCATTGATAGTTGAATATTTTTTGTGAACAAATAAGGACTTAAGTGGCGGGATTTTCTAAGGATCATGGTAAAATCTGTAGCATTAATTGTAATCTTAACAATCTGTGGCATGAGGGATTTCTAAAAAAAAAAATTGAATTCAGAAGGAACTAATAGAGAAAAAAATATAAATTGCACATTTTCATTTGTATCAAGAAAAGTTTGGCTTTGGGTCAAATAAAGTGTCATTCTTCCGGGCCTTTTTATGACTTATGCAGTGTTTCAAAATATAGTGTAATCAAAGGTAAAATATAATGAATGATGTAGACTGATCTATACAGTCACTGTAATTTGATGAGCATAGTATACACTGAATTGTCGCTTCTGCTTTTACACACCATTATCTGCCATAATACACTGGTGAAAGTAATAAAATGCTTAGCCAATAATGGTGACCCTTTTTATTGGAGGCATGAAGCAGATTTAGGTGCAGGTGGTTGCCCCTGAAGATTGGGCCAGATTATAGACAAGCACCTTAATGTATTTTGCCTCTCGATTTAAAGTTCAGAGTACGACTGTATTATTTATGAAGGAGTCTACTGTTCTCTCTCAATAAGAAATATATTTGAAATTTCATATATATACAATGTATGTATATATATATATATATATATATATATATATATATATACACACAGTATATATACACACACAGTGCTGTGCAAATTAATTGGGACAAAGCATTTTTTTACTTAAAATTGTAAGTTGGTTACCAGTCAGTGATTCAAACCAGTTTTAACTGCTTTTAACAGGTGTGAGTGCCTGTTCAAAGTTAAAACTGGTTTGAATCACTGACGGGTAACCAACTTCCGATTTTACTTAAAAAAAGCTTTGTCCCAATTAATTTGTACAGCACTGTGTATATATATATATATATATATATATATATATATATATATATATATATATAAATATATATATATGTCTTAAAGTATTATGAGTCTTGTGGGGTTCTAAGGCCATCCATTACATCTAATATACCTTTTACTTGTGTAGAGGTAATAAATAATAATTCCTAACCACATTAAAATTACACCTATCATAAATGGGGATTACTTGTAAGGGCATTACCTATTAGTTTCTGCAACGTTATGAAGATTATTACATTACTGTATTCCAAATATTACTGCAAATGTGAATAAGGTTTAAGATTACACCTTGGTTTATTATTATCATTGTATCTTTAAAGGTTCAAATTATAATGTTTATCTCCAATTAGCTGAGGTAGCACATAGTTCACATGTGAACATATTCAGAAAAAGGGGGAATACTTAGAAACCAGTGAGAAAAAACGTGCAGTGCAGAAAATAGTTGCATAGTAGTTATTTACTATTGCATTTTTAACTTTTTGTTTTAGATTCTGAAATCACTACACATGTATTAGACTATTACATAACTGTAGAGGTTTGTCTTATATATTATTTCTTAACTGAACTCATGATTTGTATTTCTGCATTTATATACAATTGCTTACAATTGCTTATACTGTATCTCCTGGATACTGCACATATTAAGTACACGTTATTGATGAATATATTTCTGTAAGCTGTATGTGCATCTGTGATGGTCACTTCAATATTCATTAGTATATGGGTTTATCATCTTTTCTGTTGTTGGTATTAGGTATGTGCACACGTAGTTTTTTGGGTGTGCGGATTTTGTAGAGAAAACCGCAGGTAAATCCGCAGGACAAAAGTCCTGTGGTTTTGCCTGCGGTTTTGCCCTGCGGTTTTACACCTCATAATGGATGAGGTGTAAAACTGCAGCGTTTCTGCACCAAACAATTGACATGCTGCGGATCATAAACCGCAGCAAAACCGCGCGGAAAAAAGTGCAGCATGTACACAGCTTTTTTTTATTTCCATAGGAAATAAAGGTACTGTACAACACAGCAGAATCTGCTGCGGACCCGCAGGTGCAGAAACGCTGCGGAACCGCAGCAGAATCTGCACCGTGTGCACATACCCTTAAGCAATAAATATACCCTACTTTAGACTTGCATATACAGAAAAGGAGGATGCTTATTTAAAAGTTTTCTTTTGTTTATAAATAAATATAGGACATGAAAATACATTTCTTAAAATAATTGTCACATAGTCAATAAGGCAGCAAAGCTAATTAGAAGCATTATACTGTACATACAGTGGGGAAAAAAAGTATTTAGTCAGTCAGCAATAGTGCAAGTTCCACCACTTAAAAAGATGAGAGGCGTCTGTAATTTACATCATAGGTAGACCTCAACTATGGGAGACAAACTGAGAAAAAAAATCCAGAAAATCACATTGTCTGTTTTTTTTTCATTTTATTTGCATATTATGGTGGAAAATAAGTATTTGGTCAGAAACAAGCAATCAAGATTTCTAGCTCTCACAGACCTGTAACTTCTTCTTTAAGAGTCTCCTCTTTCCTCCACTCATTACCTGTAGTAATGGCACCTGTTTAAACTTGTTATCAGTATAAAAAGACACCTGTGCACACCCTCAAACAGTCTGACTCCAAACTCCACTATGGTGAAGACCAAAGAGCTGTCAAAGGACACCAGAAACAAAATTGTAGCCCTGCACCAGGCTGGGAAGACTGAATCTGCAATAGCCAACCAGCTTGGAGTGAAGAAATCAACTGTGGGAGCAATAATTAGAAAATGGAAGACATACAAGACCACTGATAATCTCCCTCGATCTGGTGCTCCACGCAAAATCCCACCCCGTGGGGTCAGAATGATCACAAGAACGGTGAGCAAAAATCCCAGAACCACGCGGGGGGACCTAGTGAATGAACTGCAGAGAGCTGGGACCAATGTAACAAGGCCTACCATAAGTAACACACTACGCCACCATGGACTCAGATCCTGCAGTGCCAGACGTGTCCCACTGCTTAAGCCTGTACATGTCCGGGCCCGTCTGAAGTTTGCTAGAGAGCATTTGGATGATCCAGAGGAGTTTTGGGAGAATGTCCTATGGTCTGATGAAACCAAACTGGAACTGTTTGGTAGAAACACAACTTGTGTTTGGAGGTAAAAGAATACTGAGTTGCATCCATCAAACACCATACCTACTGTAAAGCATGGTGGTGGAAACATCATGCTTTGGGGCTGTTTCTCTGCAAAGGGGCCAGGACGACTGATCCGGGTACATGAAAGAATGAATGGGGCCATGTATCGTGAGATATTGAGTGCAAACCTCCTTCCATCAGCAAGGGCATTGAAGATGAAACGTGGCTGGGTCTTTCAACATGACAATGATCCAAAGCACACCGCCAGGGCAACGAAGGAGTGGCTTCATAAGAAGCATTTCAAGGTCCTGGAGTGGCCTAGCCAGTCTCCAGATCTCAACCCTATAGAAAACCTTTGGAGGGAGTTGAAAGTCCGTGTTGCCAAGCGAAAAGCCAAAAACATCACTGCTCTAGAGGAGATCTGCATGGAGGAATGGGCCAACATACCAACAACAGTGTGTGGCAACCTTGTGAAGACTTACAGAAAACGTTTGACCTCTGTCATTGCCAACAAAGGATATATCACAAAGTATTGAGATAAAATTTTGTTTCTGACCAAATACTTATTTTCCACCATAATATGCAAATAAAATGAAAAAAAAACAGACAATGTGATTTTCTGGATTTTTTTTCTCAGTTTGTCTCCCATAGTTGAGGTCTACCTATGATGTAAATTACAGACGCCTCTCATCTTTTTAAGTGGTGGAACTTGCACTATTGCTGACTGACTAAATACTTTTTTTCCCCACTGTATATGTTTCTTGCAAGACAATAGATCCTACTTAGCCCCTTTGGACTCATAAATATTGGAAAATCTAACAGGTATGTTTTTTTAGAACAAATACCCAAAGAAAGATGACCCTAGATACCAGGCACGATTCTCACAATAGTACTATAACTCTATCTCTCAAAACATGTTTGCTCTCTAATCACCTAGCTCTTATTTGAAAGAGCTCAGTTACAGTGAGCAATCTCCATCTCATCTGAGTTGGCCTTTATCTTCCACCTCTTCCTAAAGGACATCATCCTTTGAGCCCTCAAACAACTTTCAGCTAAAATAACGTTACATTATAGTATTCCACCGCAAGTAAAACTCTAATCAGTTAACTTGGATTATGTGGAGTCTGATTCCACTATGACAGTTGCGTAGAGATAGAAGAACCCGAACAGTAAAGTTCAGGGTCCATACCGCACACCTACTGTTTGGGCACAGACACCAAACAGGCGTCAGCTGTTGGGACTACTATTCCCATCAGCCTACACCTGCTGTCGCTGATAACAGCGAGAGCAGGTGCCACTGATGGCTGTATTCATCAGCTGGTACCTGCTCAATAAATAAATACAATAAAAAAATGGCGTGTGCTCCCCTGTATTTTAAATAACCAGCCAGACAAAACTGACAACTTTGGGCTGCAACCCTCAGCTGTAAGCTTTAGCAAGACTGGATATCAAGAATACCGGGGTCTCACGCTGTTTTTTAATTATTTAAATAATTTTTTAAAAAGGAATTGGTTCCCCCTCATTTTTCACAACCAGCCAAACTAAAGCAGACAGTTGGAGGCTAGTATTCTCAGGTTGATAAGGTGCCATGGATATTGCCACCACAGCCTAAAAATAGCCTGCAGTCGCCCCAGAAAAGGTGCATCTAGTACATGCGTCAATTCTGGCACGTTGCTTGGCTCTTCCCACTTGTCCTGTGATGGTGGCAAGTGGGGTTATTTATCTGGTTAGTGTCATCTTTGTATTGTCAGGTGACATCAAACCCAGGGTTTAGTATTGGAGTGGCATCTATAAGACGCCTCTACATTACTAATCCTATAGTTATATTCTTAATAAACACACAGCAGGTATAAAGTACTTTATTTGAAATAAAAAAAATACTATTTTACTTTTTTATTTGAAAATAAGCAATTTTACTTGCCTTATGCACAATCCATTGAAGCCATCATCTCTTGTAAAAAAAAAAAGAAAATAAACAACAATAATACTCACCTAAAGCCCTTTCCATTGAAACCACTATCTCTTGTAAAATAATAAAAATAAAAAAACAACCATATCCCTGACCTGTCCGAAGTTCTGTCCCAAACTAATCTATATGTTTGCGATAAATCATTTTCAATCTGGACCATCCAGGCCGGAAACCACTGGAGAATGAGCTGCTGTGAGCCCAGCATCAGTGACTAGAGGTGACGTCATCGAGGTTACCACAAGTCACTGAGTCTGCATTCCCAGCTAGGTCAATGAACTGTGGTGATGTCAGTGAGATCACCGCTAGCTCCATGACAAAAAGTCTAATGATGCAGCGCTGAGCTCAATGAATTCACCAAAGTTCACCGTGAGCATTTCACCAGTCATACGCCTCTCCATTACTAACCCGTGGGCTTGGTATCACCGGACAGTACAAAGGTGATCTCAACTCCATAAATATTAACTCTGCTTGTCACCACCACAGGGCAAGTGAGAAGAAGCGGGCAAAGTGACAGAATTGGCACATCTTATAGATGCATTTTTTCTTGGGCAGCTACTATTTTTAGACTTGGGGGGCCAATATCCATGGCCTCTTACCAGCCTGAGAATACCAATCCACAGTTGTCTGCTTAAGGCTGGTTTCACATTAGCGTTAAAACAACACCGCGCACTGCGTCGGTAAGCCCCGCCCCAATCCAGCTCCCTGCCCGCCCCATCCGGGATCACCGCCTACTATCGCATTTGCACGCATGCGATCGGCGCACCCTATCTTTAGCATGTTGAATTTCGGCGCGCACGGCGCACCGTCAAAAGTGCGCAGCACGCTACTTTCACATTGGCAGCGCATGATCTGCGCACCCTATGCTAAAGATAGGGTGCGCCGATCGCATGCGTGCAAATGCGATAGTAGGCGGTGATCCCGGATGGGGCGGGCAGGGAGCTGGATCGGGACGGGGCTTACCGACGCAGTGCGCAGCGTTGTTTTAACGCTAATGTGAAACCAGCCTTTGGCTACAGGCTGATTTGATCTCGCAGGCAGAAAACCGGTAATAAGCCAATAGAGATGCAAAATGGAGCCCAACCTTTCAATGGTGATTGGACACTGTGGCCAGTTATTCACAACTGAAGACATGGCTTGGTGGATATATTTATAACAGCCAAGTGCTGTAAATTTATGGCACTTTGTCCTGGGATTTAACTATGTGACAAAGTAATTTTATGGCTCGGGGTTAAAGCTTGTTCTCCTGCAGTAAAGCTCCTGCAATCAGACATAGCCAGGAACTCTGGGGAAAAAGAAGCCGTTTATTTCTCTTTGAGTATTAAGGGGTTAAAAGATGCTGCCATTGTCTTTTTAGGTTTCTCCTTTGTTGTCACTATGCTGCTTTTCATCTCTTCTTGATGAGCCAATTAAAGGTTCTGTACACCTTTGCACATACTATTTTTAATTGTTCATTTGTTTCCTAAATGGAAAGTTAATCAACTTTCCAAATAGTTTTCATTAAAGATGCTCTTCCATTTTGCTGCTGCAGAGTGCTCATAAATCCTTTTCCTTGCTCTGAATAATTTGCAAAAAATATCTCACATGTGTCAGAGCTGCTGCTCCTGGTTCTGATGGCTCTGCCCACCCTTCTTTCATTGTTAATTATACCAGCAGAGAGGTTATTTGTACTCTGATCGCCACAGTACAGGCAGATTGGAGAAAACAGGCTACAGAAGAAGAGGCAAGCACACGAGCTGGAAATAGGTAAAGTATTGCAGCTGTGCTGATATATGAGCCACAGAAATCAGCAGTTCCCTAGATACACAGAGAGCTCACATCCATCCAATATCACTGGGAGAGGCGCTTAACAATTGGAAACTTACAAGTGCTACTCGCAGAATTAGGATATCGTAAAAAAGTTAATTTATTTCAGTTCTTTAAAACAAAAAGTGAAACTCATATATTATTATATAGAGTCATTACAAACAGAGTGATCTATTTCACGTGTTTATTTCTGTTTATGTTGATGATTATCGCTTACAGCCAACGAAAACCCAAAAGTCATTATCTCAGTAAATTAGAATACTTTATAACACCAGCTTGAAAAACGATTTTAAAATCTGAAATGTTGGCCTACTGAAATGTATATTCAGTAAATGCACTCAATACTTGGTCGGGTCTCCTTTTGTATTAATTACTGCATCAATGCGGCATGGCATGGAGGCGATCAACCTGTGGAACTGCTGAAGTGTTATGGAAACCCAGGTTGCTTTGATAGCAGCCTTCAGCTCATCAGCATTGTTGGGTCTGGTGTTGTGAACTCTCTTGATCTGACTTCTGAGTCGGGACTCCCTCTGGTGGTTGCTGCGGGTAGTAGAGCTGGTCGGGTTGACAACAGTCTATCACCTGAAGACGATGATTGGAAGTCAGGTGTTACAGACTGGGAGGATTTAAGTGAGCAAGCTTCCCTCAGTTTCTGCTGGTGATTTGGTTTTCTTCCTGTGCATTGTGAAGTCTGCTTTTCCCCTCCTTGGTCTTTCATCATTCAGATAAGTTATTTGTTTGCTGGAATCTTTTTGCATTTGATATAGTTTTTGCCTTTCTCTGCTTTCTGCTTTGCTGTGTGGGTTCAGTATTATTCCCTGCTGGAATTGGTGCTGGACCCTGCTCATATGTCACAGCTTATGTCAGTCTGTTCAGTATTGCTAATCCCCTGCTATATTAGTATCTTTTGCTTTGCTTCCAGTTCACACCAGAATGCTGATCTAGTGGGGGAGAGGTCCTGTGGCCTCAGTGTTTTTGTATATCAGATGTGTTTGATTTTTTAGGGTTTTTGCGTGATTGCAGACAGTAGCTTTCCTGTCCTGTCCTATTTAGACAGTTTGGGCCCCATCATTTGCTCACTCTATTTTCTGCCTGCGTTTGTGCCTCATCTGGTCTCACCGTCAATATATGTTTGGGGGCTGTCTATTCCTTTGGGGTTCTACTCCGGGGCAGTTGAGCTTTCCCCTTTCTTGCTTTAGGCTTAGTTAACTCTTTGGCTGTGCCGAGGCGTCTAGGGCATCGTAGGCACGTCCCATGGCTAATGCTAGTTGTGTTGTTAGGTTTTAGTGGTCTGCAATCCGCTAAGTTACCAACCTTTCTGGTTTCCTGGTTGCTTAGCTAATTCCCCGGTAATCCTCCTCGGTGACTGAATCATAACAGTCTGGTGTCTCTCATCTTCCTCTTGACAATACCCCATAGATTCTCTATGGGGTTAAGGTCAGGCGAGTTTGCTGGCCAATCTAGCACGGTGATACTGTTATTTTTAAACCAGGTATTGGGATCTTTTGGCAGTGTGGACAGGTGCCAAGTCCTGCAGGAAAATGAGATTTCCATATTCAAAAAGCTTGTCTGCAGAGGGAAGCATGAAATGCTCTAAAATCTCCCAGTAGATGGCTGCACTGACTTTGGTCTTGATAAAACACAGTGGACCTACACCAGCAGATGACATTATTCCCCAAACAAACACTGATTGTTTAAACTTCACACTAGACCTCAAGCAGCTTGGATTGTGTGCCTCTCTACTCTTCCTCCAGACTCTGGGACCTTGATTTCCAAATGAAATGTAAAATTTACTTTCATCTGAATACAAAACCTTGGACCACTGAGCAACAGTCCAGTTCTTTTTCTCGTTGGCCCAGGTAAGACACTTCTGGCGTTGTCTATTGGTCATGAGTAGCTTGACACAAGGAATGCGACACTTGTAGCCCATGTCCTGTATACGTCTGTGTGTGGTGGCTCTTGAAGCAATGACTCCAGCCGCAGTCCACTCCTTGAGAATCTCCCCCAAATTTTTGAATGGCCTTTTCTTAACAAGCCTTTCAAGGCTATGGTTATGCCAGTTGCTTGTGCACTTTTTTCTACCACACTTTTTCCTTCCACTCAACATTCCATTAATATGCTTTGATACAGCACTCTGTGAACAGCCAGCGTCTTTAGCAATGACCTTTTGTGGCTTACCCTCCTTGTGGAGTGTGTCAAAGACTGCCTTCTGGATATCTGTCAAGTCAGCAGTCTTCCCTATGATTGTGGAGCTACAGAAACAGAATCAGGGACATTTTTAAATACTTAGGAAGCCTTTGCAGGTGTTTTTTCTTAATCCAATTTACGAAGATAATGACTTTTGGGTTTTCATTGGCTGTAAGCCATAATCAATATTAACAGAAATAAACACTTGAAATAGATCACTGTTTGTAATGACTCTATATAATATGAGTTTTTTGTATTGAAGAACTGAAATAAATTATCTTTTTCGATGATATTCTAATTTAGTGAGAAGCCCCTCTAGATCAGGTTGCAAACTGCATATCAGGTCTGAAAATGAAGGAATGAAGTTTGCACCTATTTCTATGTTAAATTTTAGCCTTTAAGTATTGTAAAATGAGGAGATTCCTTGAGTATTACTTGAGAGACAACAGAATAAGAATATGTTTGTGCCTAATATCTGAGGTTGTCCTTCTTAGGGTCTTTTTCTTGGAAAAACATACCAATGTAGGGTGATATTTTCAATAAGTATGCACAAAGCACTTGACCTATAGCAAGCAGACTTATCAAACCCTAAAAGTTTAGCTTTGCTGAAAATGTTACATATTAAGTTTTTTTAATGCCAAATTAAAGGAATTTTAGTGAACTTTTATTATGCAGAAAGCTAATTCTAGACTCTTGTATGTGTAGGAACAGTTCTTAGAAAATAATGTGTTGTCTTGAATGAGGCAAAGGCAAATTCTGGTAAATACAGAAAATGATTTCAGAAAATGTCCTTGAGTATTCATTATTGTTATTACATTATTTATTTTTATTATATTTTGCACAATTTATAGCATTTGTTTTCATGTTCTCTTTTCAGCATTGTGCAATGTAAGCTACCTGAAGAAGGTTCAGTTCTTAGATGTGAAGAGGACCATGGGAAGAGAGTCACATCTGTATCTACAAAGAGGCACAGGTGTTGTACCACATAGCTTTGGTTTGAGACACATTATACAATTTTGGTATAAATTGAATGTTGTGCAAGGCATAAGTTGAATGTTGTGCAATAACAGCAAGTAACAAAACATCTGACCGGTTTAATTCTTTGAATTTTACAAGAAGTATTGATAATATTTAAAGTGGATGTAGCATAGAATGCAACAATATATATATATATATAAAGCTGAGTGTATTTACAGTGGGGCAAAAAAGTATTTAGTCAGTCATCAATAGTGCAAGTTCCACCACTTAAAAAGATGAGAGGCGTCTGTAATTTACATCATAGGTAGACCTCAACTATGGGAGACAAACTGAGAAAAAAAAATCCAGAAAATCACATTGTCTGTTTTTTTTTCATTTTATTTGCATATTATGGTGGAAAATAAGTATTTGGTCAGAAACAAGCAATCAAGATTTCTGGCTCTCACAGACCTGTAACTTCTTGTTTAAGAGTCTCCTCTTTCCTCCACTCATTACCTGTAGTAATGGCACCTGTTTAAAGTTGTTATCAGTATAAAAAGACACCTGTGCACACCCTCAAACAGTCTGACTCCAAACTCCACTATGGTGAAGACCAAAGAGCTGTCAAAGGACACCAGAAACAAAATTGTAGCCCTGCACCAGGCTGGGAAGACTGAATCTGCAATAGCCAACCAGCTTGGAGTGAAGAAATCAACTGTGGGAGCAATAATTAGAAAATGGAAGACATACAAGACCACGGATAATCTCCCTCGATCTGGTGCTCCACGCAAAATCCCACCCCGTGGGGTCAGAATGATCACAAGAACGGTGAGCAAAAATCCCAGAACCACGCGGGGGGACCTAGTGAATGAACTGCAGAGAGCTGGGACCAATGTAACAAGGCCTACCATAAGTAACACACTACGCCACCATGGACTCAGATCCTGCAGTGCCAGACGTGTCCCACTGCTTAAGCCTGTACATGTCCGGGCCCGTCTGAAGTTTGCTAGAGAGCATTTGGATGATCCAGAGGAGTTTTGGGAGAATGTCCTATGGTCTGATGAAACCAAACTGGAACTGTTTGGTAGAAACACAACTTGTCGTGTTTGGAGGAAAAAGAATACTGAGTTGCATCCATCAAACACCATACCTACTGTAAAGCATGGTGGTGGAAACATGCTTTGGGGCTGTTTCTCTGCAAAGGGGCCAGGATGACTGATCCGGGTACATGAAAGAATGATTGGGGCCATGTATCGTGAGATTTTGAGTGCAAACCTCCTTCCATCAGCAAGGGCATTGAAGATGAAACGTGGCTGGGTCTTTCAACATGACAATGATCCAAAGCACACCGCCAGGGCAACGAAGGAGTGGCTTCGTAAGAAGCATTTCAAGGTCCTGGAGTGGCCTAGCCAGTCTCCAGATCTCAACCCTATAGAAAACCTTTGGAGGGAGTTGAAAGTCCGTGTTGCCAAGCGAAAAGCCAAAAACATCACTGCTCTAGAGGAGATCTGCATGGAGGAATGGGCCAACATACCAACAACAGTGTGTGGCATCCTTGTGAAGACTTACAGAAAACGTTTGACCTCTGTCATTGCCAACAAAGGATATATCACAAAGTATTGAGATGAAATTTTGTTTCTGACCAAATACTTATTTTCCACCATAATATGCAAATAAGTATTTGGTCAGAAACAAAATTTTCCACCATAATATGCAAATAAAATGAAAAAAAAACAGACAATGTGATTTTCTGGATTTTTTTTTCTTAGTTTGTCTCCCATAGTTGAGGTCTACCTATGATGTAAATTACAGACGCCTCTCATCTTTTTAAGTGGTGGAACTTGCACTATTGCTGACTGACTAAATACTTTTTTGCCCCACTGTATATGTGTGTGTGTGTGTATCTGTGTATGTATCAAGCCATGCCCACTCCACATAGCCCCTCCCACTGGTGGCTGGAGAGCAGGGTTGCAGAGGGAAAGTGTGGGAGGTGAGTGGAGAGCGGAGCTGCGAGGGAGAAAGCGGACACGGAAGGAGAGCAGGGCTTCGGAGGGATAGAGCGGGACGGTACGTGCAAAGCGGGGCTGTGGAGGGAGAGCAGGGCTGTGGATGGAGAGAGGTGGGCTGCGGAGGGATAAAGCGGGACGGCGCATGGAAAGCGGGGCTGTGGAGGGAGAGAGAGTGGCTGTGGAGGGAGAGAGCAGGGCTGTGGAGGCAAAGCGGGACACGGATGGACAGCGGGGCTGCGGAGGGATAGAACTGGAAAGCGCATGGAGAGTAGGGCTGCAGAGGGAGAGAGCAGGATGGCGGGTGGAGACCGAGGCTGCGGAAGGGGGGAGCGTGATGGCGGGTGGAAAGCGGGGCTGTTAAGGGAGAGAGCGGGACACGGGTGGAGAGCAGGGCTGCTGATGGAGAGCAGAACGGACAGTGGAGACAGGTGCTGCGGAGGGAGAGAGCGGGACAGCGAGTGGAGAGTGGGGCTGCGAAGGGACAGAGCGGGACGGCGAGTGGAGAGCGGGGCTGTGGAGGGAGAGAGCGGGGCTGTGGAGGGAGAATGCGGGATGATGAGTAGAGAGTAGGGCTGCGGAAGGTGAGAGCGTGACGGTGGATGGAGAGCGGGGCTGCTGAGGGAGAGAGTGGGATGGCCAGTGGAGGTAGGGGCTGCAGAGGGAGAGAGTGGGATGGTGAATAGAGAGCGGGGCTGCTGAGGGAGAATGCAGGACAGTGAGTGGAGAGCTGGGCTTCGGAGGGAGAGAGCGGGAAGGCGAGTGGAGAGCGGGGCTGCGGGGGAGAGAGAGGGACATCAGTTAGTTGCTATGCCCGGGCTCTTCAGCTAGTTTATAAAATAAATTTACCAATGATTAACCTATACATTTGAATTAGATATCAAATTATCAGAAATTTTTTCTTCCCTTCAATATGATATTAAATATAAAGGGATCTGCAGTAAATGGGCTGCCATATTATATAATCACTTTACAATCATTGGCCATTTAATTCACTTTGGTAGGAGGTGCTGACTAGTGTTACATTTTACATAAATTATTTTTTTACATACACAATTTATTTAATTATTGATTAATTAACCCCATTTCTGTCCTTAAACAATAAAGAGCTCCTTTCTCCACATTTTTCATGTTGAATTGGACACACAATGTAAAAGTGACTGCAGAGTAGAATAGTGTTGTTATATCTCACACACTGAGAAACTTGCTCTAATATAAGGCTGCCGTGTGTTCTTTCTCCAGTGTGTTGCTGCCTTCTTTTGATTGGTCAGCATCATACAAGGGGAGAAAACACACACCCGAATACTTTGATTGCTATCGTTTCTGCAATGGAGAGGTGAAATAAAAAAAAATAAAAAGGTTTTAATCAACTTTGCACCCATTATTACTTTTTGTGTTTTAGATCAACATGAAACACTTTGTGAAATTCCTCTTTAAATATTAAGTTAACTAATGTCCTTTACTATCCCATAGTATCTCTAGTCCCAGGTCCTTGTTTCGGTTTTGTGCTCCACACAGGTCAGTATTTACTACATCAGCACATGGTTGGAGCGGTATGTGAAGGGGGCTGGCTGGCTGTTTTTTCAATAGCTAAGCCCATACAATTCTTTAATGCATAGGCTGACTACTGGTCTTACTTAGCAGTGAGCCATCCCCCTTCATGCGCTGCTGCACTCACGCCCTGACATACAGTGGGGGAAAAAAGTAGTCAGCCACCAATTGTGCAAGCTCTCCCTCTTAAAAAGATGAGAGAGGCCTGTAATTGACAAGATAGCTAGACTACAACTATGAGAGTCAAAATGAGAAAACAAATCCAGAAAATCACCTTGTCTGATTTGGCAAGATTTATTTTGCAAATTATGGTGGAAAATAAGTATTTGGTCATTAACAAAAGTTCATCTCAATATTTTGTTATATATCCTTTGTTGGCAATGACAGAGGTCAAACGTTTTCTGTAAGTCTTCACAAGGTTGGCAGATCTCCTCTAGAGCAGTGATGTTTCGAGCCTGTCGCTGGGCAACACGGACTTTCAAATCCCTCCAAAGCTTTTCTACGGGGTGGAGATCTGGAGACTGGCTAGGCCACTCCATGACCTTCATATGCTTCTTACAAAGCCACTCCTTCGTTTACCTAGCTGTGTGCTTGGGATCATTATCATGCTGAAAGACCCATTCACGTTTCATCTTAAATGCCCTTGCTGATGGAAAGAGGTTTGCACTCAAAATCTCATGATTCATGGCCCCATTCATTCTTTCATGTACACAAATCAGTCGTCCTGGTCCCTTTGCAGAGAAACACCCTCAAAGCATGATGTTACCACCCCCATGCTTCACAGTAGGTATGATGTTCTTAGGATGCAACTCTACATTCTGTCTCCTTCAAACATGGCGAGTTTTGTTTTTACCAAACAGTTCTACTTTGGTTTCGTCAGAGCATATGACATACTCCCAATACTCTTCCGGATAATCCAAATGCTTTCTAGCAAATTTGAGACAGGCCCGGACATGTATTGGCTTGAACAGGAGACACGTCTGGCACTGCAGGATCTGAGTCCCTGGCGCGTAGTGTGTTACTGATGGTCGCCTTTGTTATGGTGGTCCCAGCTCTATGCAGGTCATTCACTAGGTCCCCCCTTGTGTTTCAGGGATTTTTGCTCACCGTTCTTGTAATCATTTTGACCCCACGGGGTGAGATTTTGCATAGATCCCCATATCGAGGGAGATTATCAATGGTCTTGTATGTCTTATATTTTCTTATTAGTGCTCCCACAGTTGATTTCATCACACCAAACTGCTTCCATATTGCAGATTCAGTCTTCCCAGCCTGGTGCAGGGCTACAATTTTGTTTCTGGTGTCATCCGACAGCTTTTTGGTCTTTAGCATAGTGGAGTTTGGAGTGTGACTGTTTGAAGTTGTGGAATGTGGACAAGTGTCATTTATACTGTTAACAAGTTCAAACAGGTGTCATTACTACAGGTAATGAGTGGAGGACAGAGGAGTCTCCTAAAGAAGAAGTTACAGGTCTGTGAGAGCCAGAAGTCTTGCATATTTTTAGGTGACCAAATACATATTTTCCACCATAATTTACAAAAAAATCTTGCCAATTCAGACAAGGTGATTTTCTGGATTTGTTTTCTCATTTTGACTCTCATACTTGTGGTCTACCTATGATGTCAATCACAGGCCTCTCTCATCTTTTTAAGTGGGAGAACTTGCGCAATTGGTGGCTGACTAAATACTTTTTTCCCGCACTGTATATACCGGGTGAGTCATAAAGGACGGATGTATTTGAAGTGGCTATAACTCACCACCAGGTGGAGGTAGAGATGTGCGGGAGGCGGGGTTATGTTTGTGAGGTGAAAGCATTGTTTTTATTTTAGTTTCAGTTTAAGCTATGGTGCCGTGGATGATAGAACATCGCGTTTTTGCGTACGACAGTTTTGTCAAGAATAATGAGTGTATCACAGCCGTTCAGCGTGAGTTTCGGCGTCATTTCAATATTCACAGAAATCAAGCTGTTCCCGCTCGTAACACTATCCTACGTTGGGTTGAAGCACTCCGTACACGAGGTACACTAATGAACAAACGACCACCGGGGGCTCCACGAACGGCACGTACCCCTGAAAATGTGGAACGCGTCAGGCAAGCCATGCTGCGTAGTCCGAGTCGATCTGCTCGGAAACATTCTTTAGAACTTGCCCTCAGTAATCGTACAGTAAGGCGTATTTTGCATTTAGACCTGCATTTCCACCCCTATAAATTGGCCATTGTGCAACAGTTGGAGCGCGGGGATTACGCAGCGCGACTGAAGTTCGCACATGAGATGGAAGCAATTATTGAGCAAAACGACAACCTTATTTTATTCATGAGTGATGAAGCTCATTTCCATGTCAATGGCATGGTTAATCAGCAGAACTGCCGTTATTGGGCCTATGAAAATCCGAAAGAATTACATGAACGACCGCTGCACAGCCCTAAGGTAACGGTGTGGTGCGCTATGGGCAAATATGGCGTGATCGGTCCGTACTTTTTCGAAGGCGATAATGGCAATACTGTTACCGTGAACTCACAACGTTATATCGCCATGATAAATAACTTCTTTGTTCCTGAGTTAGAACGGCAACATATCCCCATCTCTAGTGTGTGGTTTCAACAAGATGGGGCAACGGCCCACACAGCCGGAGCAACAATGAACGTTCTTCGCCCTCTCTTCCCTGGTCGCATCATTTCCAGGTTTGGCGATATTAATTGGCCTCCTAGGTCCCCAGACCTGTCCATGTGCGATTATTACTTATGGGGTCACCTCAAATCACGTGTATACAAGCTTAAGCCTCGATCATTACAAGAACTGAAGGAAGCTGTTCGAGTGGAAGTTGCCCAAATCGACAGAGTTGTGTTGGAACGTGTTGATGCCAACTTCCAAGAACGCCTTTGGAAATGCATCACTGATAATGGCCACCACATGGCAGATGTTGTTTTCCACACTTGAATTTGTGAAATATTTGTCAGTATACGTAACCAAATCTGTGAATACATTTATATTTAATAAATATTTAACGATTTTATGATTAGTTTAAAAACGTCCGTCCTTTATGACTCACCCAGTACAAACTGTATGTCAAGCACAGTACTGTAAGCAAAGAAAAAGGAATGCTGGACCACAATGTCTATGAAGAGGATCAGTGCCCTGGTGATAATAGACCTATATTTGTCAGTTATCTATCTTACTATTGAAAGAACATTTATATATATTTTTATTAGTTATAATACCCCTTTAAGCCATTGGATGACAGCATAAACGTCTTTGATACCTAGTGCAGAGGCATAGGTGCATGCATCACTACCTCTTCTCTGTGGCAGCGATAGGGAGTCAGGAAGGGTCCAGTTTCCAGAGGTCATATGGTATCCACAACCATTTTTCTTGCTCAGGGTTTATTCTCCACCTCAGCCTGGGTTTAGATTTTGATACTTACCTCAACACATCCAAATTAGGGAAGGTGATTCTTAAATAGCTGAAAATCTTCAAGTCATCTAAGCTTAAAACTAATTGAGTCTGCGATGTAATGATAAACCTGTGTGTGTCATCATGTCCATTCCTACGCACTGGAGATATAGGATTGTGTTACTGCACATTACAACTCCCATCTGCCATATGTCACACTTGTATATACTCGGTGCGGAGATGTGGCATAGCCGTAGTCTGTGTCATAAACTGTGACTAAATGACCTGTGAGGATGATCTCAGTGCCCAGGGCAGGAGGGCAGTGATAGTTTTCGGTGATGATGTCTGGAATGGATTAGTAGCAGGCAGTACAGCTCCTCCCTCCTCCATCTTCTCTGAGTAAGACACTGATAATGTGATACACTCAAGAAGCTCAACACAGCAAGACATGTCACCCTGACCCATCTCATCGCCCACCTAGACTGCCTATGATATCAGCCCCATGGTTCAGGTAAGTGGCATGATCCATCTCAGCTGTCCGCCCAGTAACTTTTCCCTGTAGATGTAAGGATCCACTGCAGGAAGGATTACTACTGTGCAAACACTAATTCCAGATCATCCCAATATTCAGTGCCTAGGGAATCCCTTATTCCGGCGGAAGAGAAGGATAGTTCTACGACAGTATTGCCATGCGCTGTCAGTTATTCATCTTCTGCAGTATCCACTTCTTTCATCTAGTATATATTCTGTGTAGTCATCACAAAATAAAACAAATGATAATAAAACTACTGCAATCTAGTGTGACTGTAATGTTTGCTAAGTACATGGTGAGATCTGTCACATATTGTTTGTGTTTACAAAACTGTATTCAAGAAAGTTATTATTATTAGATTTAGACCTTTTGGGATCTGCTATATCTCATCTCATTGTGTGCTCACATTTGCCTTATTATACTGCTAGTCATGTTTGGTGATAACCAGGAATGTTGCAATTTGCAGACTGCATCCCGTCATGTGCCCCATCTGTTATGCTGTCCTGTGTATCAGAGTCAGACATGTATCTGACAGTCAGAAAGTACCTGAGCAGTTCATCTGACCCCATACCAGGATTATGTTACCATATTTCAGCTTTGCATTGTTGTGCGGGTTGCATTCTTTTACAATCAGCCGCAGTCAGGTGTCAATATTAAATAATTTAAAGTTTTCAGTTTTACCTAATACAACAGGAGCTTTTCAGCACAGCAAGTGGTCGATAGCTAGAGTGATGTAAAAAAAATGCTGGCATTTTTACATGTTTTTTTGGGTTGCGTTTAGCTTTATTGTAATATTTTTTAAGATTTTTCTAATTAATGTATGTTGGTGCACATATTTTGTTTTGTTATTATTGTGGGGAAAAAAAACGTGAGAGATATAAAGACACCATTGCTGAAAAACATCATACCTAGAGCATGGTGAATTGGGGAATAAAAGTCACAAACCAAAACAGTACAAGTTACATAGAAACATGAACAGTGTTATCTCGATCACTGCCGCTGTAGTAGTGGTCGGGTCGTCATATTTCTAAATATTACATTGTCCACTAATGTGGCCATCAACAGGTCAGTCCCACCACCCAGATCCACCTACCGTTCTGCTAAAAATACGTGAGGGGTTGTTCTGAGAGGGTAATCAAAAGAAGAGAAGTATGTCGGAGTAATATCTGGGGCATAGGAACATTTATTTAATGATTTCTTATGTTCTGTTTTACCCAAGAGCGAAATGAAATAGTTATGGGACAAACTGTCATGAGTCTCTTTCGTCAGAGCTTTAAAGGAACTGTGTCAGCACAAAATGACTGTTCAAACCAAGTTCAGGTGCTCGGTGCTTTAAAGCATGACCAATCTTCCCGCCTGCTTGGTTTCCACCCTCCTCTGGCTCTATGAAGCCAGAGATATCAATCAAAGAAAAGGAAGAGGTGGAGATAGCGGGAAAACAAGCAGGTGGGAAGGTGTATTTAAAGGATTGGCTGCCATGAAGCACAGAGCGGCAGTACTTAGTTTGAACAGTCATCCTGTGCTGACAGTCCCTTTAACTGGCCCTTATTGTTGTTGTAGCAGTGTGGCTATCAGTATGAGGACCAAGCAAAATATATGTGTCTGCCAAAATTGTTTTAGAGCATTGTATGCAAGTACCACAAGTGTGTGCGTATTAGAGCCGTTTAATCAGTTCATTTCCTGAATGTTTGCTTTACTATTAATATTATTATTATAGCGCCATTTATTCCATGGTGCTTTACTTGTGAAACGGGGTATACATAATAAAAAACAAGTACAATAATCTTAATAATCAATACAAGTCACAACTGGTACAGGAGGAGAGAGCACCTTGCAGGTGAGGGCTCACAATCTACAAGGGCTGGGTGAGAATACAATAGGTGAGGGCAGAGCTGGTCATGTAGTAGTTTGGTGGATCAGTGGTTACTGTAGGTTGAAGGCCTTTCGGAAGAGGTAGGTCTTCAGGTTCCTTTGGAAGGTTTCCACGGTAGGCAAGAGCTCTGATATGTTAGGGTAGAGAGTTACAGAGGAGGGGGGATGCGTGGGAGAAAGCTTGTATGCGATTGTGGGAAGACGAGATAAGAGGAGAGTAGAGAAGGAGATCTTGTGAGGATCGAAGGTTGCGTGCTGGTAGCTGCCGGGAGACGAAGTCGCAGATGTATGGAGGAGACAGGTTGTGGATGGCTTCGTATGCCATGGTTATTGTTTTGTACTGGAGTCTCTGGGTAATGGGGAACCAGTGAAGGGATTGACAGAGAGGAGAGGCCGGTAAATAGTGGGGGAATAGGTGGATTAGTCGGGCAGCAGAGTTTAGGATAGATTGGAGGGGCGCGAGAGTGTTAGAGGGGAGGCCACAGAGCAGGAGGCTGCAGTAGTCAAGGTGGGAGATGATGGCATGTACTAGAGTTTTTGCAGATTCTAGGTTGAGGAATGTACGGATCCAGGAGACGTTTTTGAGTTGAAGTCGGCAGGAATTGAAAAAGGCTTGGCTATGTGGCTTGAAGGAGAGATCAGAGTCATGGACCCCGAGGCAGCGAGCTTGTGGGACTGGGGAGAGTGAGCAGCCATTTACTTTAATGGATAGGTTTGTTGGGAGAGTCGAGTGAGATGGGGGAATGATGTTGAATTCTGTTTTCTCCATGTTAAGTTTTAGAAATCTAGAGAAGGATGAAATAGCGGGCAGGCATTGTGGGATTTTGGTTAGTAGGGAGGTGATATCTGGTACAGAGAGGTAGATCTGTGTGCCATCAGCATAGAGGTGATACTGTAAGCCGTGAGATTCTATGAGCTGTCCCAGTCCAAAGATGTAAAAGGAGAAGAGCTGGGTCCCTAGGACTGAACCTTGCAGGACGCCGACAGATAGGAGCAAAGTGAGAAGGTGATTTGTGAGTGGGAGACACTGAATGTCTGGTCTGTTACTTATGACATGATCCAAGATAGGGCCAAGTCTGTGACGCCAAGAGGGTCTGTAGTAATAAGTAGTGGTCCACTGTATCAAAGACAGACGACAGGTCCAGGAGAAGGAGGACAGAGTAGTGTCAATTGGCTTTGGCAGTCAGCAGGTCATTGCTGACTTTAGTTAGGGCAGTTTCAGTGAAGTAATGCGGTTGGAAGCCAGATTGTAAGTGGTCAAAGAGGGAGTAGGAAGAGAGGTGGGAGGACAGATTGAAATGGACATGTTCCAGTAGTTTTGAGGCAAAGGGGAGAAGTGATAATGGGCAATAGCTAGATTCAAAGGATGTGTCAAGAGAGGGCTTTTTGAGGATGGGTGTGATTGAGGCATGTTTCAAGCATGATGGGAAAGCACCAGTTGTTTGTGATAGGTTGAAGAGATGGGTTAGAATTGAAATTAAGACTCTGGTGAGGTTTGGAATGAAGTGGGATGGGATCGGGTCAAGTGGATAGGTGGTGAGATGTGTTCTCGATAGTAGGGCGGAAAGTTGGTGTTCTATAATGGCGGAGAAGCTGGTTTTGGAGGAGAAGGGCTGATTAGTTAGGAAGTATGATTGTGGGGTTTGTAGGCCAAAGCATTCTCTGATGTTATCAATCTTCTGTTTGAAGAATGAGGCAAAGTCTTCAGCTGAGATGAGTGGAGAGGGAGGACGTGTTGGGGGACGGAGGAGAGAATTGAAGGTGTTGAATAGGTGTTTAGGGTTTTGAGACAAGAGGATATGAGAGATGAGAAGTAGGTTTGTTTTGCTGCAATGAGTGTGGCTTTGAAAGTAGTGAGGGACTGTTTGAATGCAATGAAGTGCTCATTGGAGTGTGATCTTTTCCATCTCCGCTCAGCAATCCTGGAAGCCTGCCTTAGTTCTTTGGTCAGGCTGGTGTGCCAGGGTTGACTGTTTATTTTGCAAGCATTGGTATGTGTAAGAGGGGTGACCGATTCAAGAGCTGCAGCTATTGTGGTGTTATATAAAGCAGCAGCGGCGTCCACATTGTGTAAGGAACTTATGTCTGTAAGGGAGAAGGGATTCAGAGAGTTACTGTATATCGAGATGTTTGAGTTTTCTGCGAGGGTGTACAAGTTTGTGGAGGTGGGGATTGTGGACCTGGAGAGGAGAGGGAAGAGAATGTAAGCAGGTTGTGGTCAGAAAGAGGTAGAGGTGAGTTAGAGAGGTTAGATAGGGAGCAGAGGCGGGAGAAGATGAGGTCCAGTGCGTGGCCATCTTTGTGAGTGGCTGCAGAAGACTATTGAGTGAGGCCATTATAGCATATTAATATTAACAATGTTTATAAAACACACAACATATTATGCAGCACTTTACGAATATCGCCCCCTTGGGGGTCACAATCTATACTCCCTATTAGTATGTCATTGTGGTGTGAGAGGATAACCACACAAACATGGGGAGAACATACAAACTCCTTGCAGATGTTGTCATTGCTGAGAATTGAACCCAGGACCCCTGAACTGCAAGGTAACAGTGCTAACCACTGAGCCACTGTGCGGCATTTCAATTCTTTATGAACTGTTGGTCGCTGCCTAAAAAGCCATTGACAGAGCAGCAGCTTCTCTTCAGCGCTTTCCTTTTGTTGACGGGGCATGAACACAGTAAATATTGTGCACTGAGTATACGGGTGCCGGCTGGACTGGAGAATCCAAAGAGTCAATGTAGATAATCAGCCGCACTCACAAATTTGTTTCAAACGATGCTTATTTTTATTTCAAAATTAATTCACCACATGCTGTATATAATGAAAAATAATAATAGGTAAAACAATAGGTTACGTTTCGACCCATCCAGATCTTTTTCAAACATCGCTAAGTCCAAAAAGCCAAGTAAATGAGTTAGGCTAGTTTCACACTAGCGTTTATGAGCGCAGCGACGGCCTGCGCATGGCCGCCGCTAAACCCCGCCCCCTGCCGCGCCCCGCCGGTAGCTCCGCCCACCGGCGCATGACGCTGCATGCGCCCTGCGTCCCCTATCTTTATCACAGGGGGCGCAGGCCGTGCGCAGTATGCGTTTGGCGGCGCATGCGTCCTTTTGACGGTGCGCCGACCTGCGCCAAACGCAACCTTCTGCAGTTTGGTTGCGTCGGCGCACCGTCAAAAAGGCGCATGCGCCGCCAAACGCATACTGCGCACGGCCTGAATACATGAACTCCACTGTTGCTATGCACGCATAAAAAGTAAAGTATTTAGCTGACATTTTTTTCTCAAAAAACGTAAAGCCATCCAACCTATAACAAATACCTGTGTGAGTTGCTGAATTGTAAGTTGCTGAGTGCTTTCTACCTGTTCAATTTTTGCGGGGCTTTGGGGGCTTGTTTAACCTATATTTTCTCTCTTCAGGGTTAATCTCTTATTTTACTATCTGTGTTTTTAAGGGTAAACTATATTGCATTTAAATCTTGAGGTGTAACTATATTCACAAGGGGTTAATTAAGGGTGGGAGTTCATACAGTAATTAAGGGTTTATAAGGGGCAGCTGGTTGGGGCTCAACTCCTTTTGGAAGTGCATTGAGCAGCAAGGTGGTGTGCTGGTAAAAGGGAAAAAAAAAAACAAAAAACTCTTTTAAATCTTTTTCCTGAGCGAGTGTGAACGAGCTGAGTGTGACCTGAGCGTAAGTGCGAACTGTGGTAAGTGTGTGACTTGAAATTCAGTGAAGAGGTATTTGGAAAACCTATAACAAATACCCGTGTGAGTTGCTGAATTGTAAGTTGCTGAGTGCTTTCTACCTGTTCAATTTTTGCGGGGCTTTGGGGGCTTGTTTAACCTATATTTTCTCTCTTCAGGGTTAATCTCTTATTTTACTATCTGTGTTTTTAAGGGTAAACTATATTGCATTTAAATCTTGAGGTGTAACTATATTCACAAGGGGTTAATTAAGGGTGGGAGTTCATACAGTAATTAAGGGTTTATAAGGGGCAGCTGGTTGGGGCTCAACTCCTTTTGGAAGTGCATTGAGCAGCAAGGTGGTGTGCTGGTAAAAGGGAAAAAAAAAACAAAAAAAACCTCTTTTAAATCTTTTTCCTGAGCGAGTGTGAACGAGCTGAGTGTGACCTGAGCGTAAGTGCGAACTGTGGTAAGTGTGTGACTTGAAATTCAGTGAAGAGGTATTTGGAAAACCTATAACAAATACCCGTGTGAGTTGCTGAATTGTAAGTTGCTGAGTGCTTTCTACCTGTTCAATTTTTGCGGGGCTTTGGGGGCTTGTTTAACCTATATTTTCTCTCTTCAGGGTTAATCTCTTATTTTACTATCTGTGTTTTTAAGGGTAAACTATATTGCATTTAAATCTTGAGGTGTAACTATATTCACAAGGGGTTAATTAAGGGTGGGAGTTCATACAGTAATTAAGGGTTTATAAGGGGCAGCTGGTTGGGGCTCAACTCCTTTTGGAAGTGCATTGAGCAGCAAGGTGGTGTGCTGGTAAAAGGGAAAAAAAAAACAAAAACTCTTTTAAATCTTTTTCCTGAGCGAGTGTGAACGAGCTGAGTGTGACTGGAGTGTAAGTGCGAACTGTGGTAAGTGTGTGACTTGAAATTCAGTGACTTTAGATTCAGGGAGTTTCCAAGGGAGGTCTTACTGAATTGCTGTTATATTAATCCTTTTTTCTTTCTTTTTTTTTTCTTTTAATTTATTTTTGCTTATCTTATTGTCTGGTGCAATCCCCATTAGGATGTGCTCCACTATTGCCAATGCCATCCAGTGCACGTCTTGCCGCATGTATGAAATCCTTGAACAGCCGGTCGAGGGTGCATACTGCTGTGCAAGATGTGAGCACGTTGTGCATTTGGAAGCCCAGATACTGGATCTAAATGTGCAGCTGGCAACACTGAGATCCATAGACAATATGGAAAGGAGTCTTCTGCTCACTGAGCAGACGCTCAATGGGATAGATATGGGGGGGGGATGCTAGGTTGGAGCTGCAGGACAATGAAGCAGCTAGCTGGGTGACAGTTAGAAGGCGGGGTAGAGGGAAGAGCACCAGGGAGGCTAGTCCTGATCTGGCACACCCCAATAAGTTTGCTAAGTTGGCAGAAGAGGGGAGTGTTAGTGCAGGAGTAGCACTGCTGCAGCAAGGCATGTCCTCTGAAAGCCGGAGGAGTGTCTGCTTCAGTAAGGGGGGAAATAGGAGAGCAGGGCAGGCCAGATAGGTTCTGGTAGTGGGAGACTCAATTATTAGGGGAACAGATAGGGCAATCTGTCACAAAGACAGGGATCGTCGAACGGTGTGCTGCCTACCTGGCGCTCGAGTCCGACACATCGCTGATCGGGTTGACAGATTACTGGGAGGGGCTGGAGAGGATCCAGCGGTCATGGTGCACATTGGCACAAATGACAAAGTTAGAGGTAGGTGGAAGGTCCTTAAAGATGATTTCAGGGAATTAGGCTGTAAGCTTAAAGCAAGGACCTCCAAGGTGGTATTTTCGGAAATACTTCCTGTACCACGTGCCACGCCAGAGAGGCAACGGGAGATTAGGGAGGTTAATAAGTGGCTCAGGAATTGGTGTAGGAAGGAGGGGTTTGGGTTCCTGCAGAACTGGGCCGACTTCTCAGTTGGCTACAGGTTCTACGCTAGGGACGGTCTGCACCTCAATGGGGAGGGTGCAGCTGTGCCGGGGGAGAAAATGGCTAGAAGGTTGGAGGAGTGTTTAAACTAGGGACGGGGGGGAGGGTATTCCTTTTATAGGAGGGGAAGACAGTGCAGATAGAGACCTGGGCACAAATAATGACATTGGGGGTGGAGGTGGCATGGGGGGTGGGGTTAGAACAGTTAATAATTTAAGAAAGAATAGAGGTACAGAGAGATACATAAAGTGCATGTATACTAATGCCAGAAGTCTCGCCAACAAAATGGAGGAATTGGAGTTAATGTTGTTGGAGCATAATTATGACATGGTGGGGATATCTGAGACATGGCTGGATGAGAGCCATGACTGGGCTGTTAATTTACAGGGCTATAGTCTGTTCAGAAATGACCGTACAAATAAGCGAGGGGGAGGCGTGCGTTTATATGTAAAATCATCCTTAAAACCCATCCTTCGTGATAATATATATGAATCTAATGAAAATGTAGAGTCCCTGTGAGTAGAGATAAGGGGAGGGGGGAAAAATAATAAATTACTGATAGGGGTTTGTTATAAATCTCCAAAAATAATGGAAGCTACAGAGAATATCCTCATTAAGCAAATAGATGAAGCAGCGACTCAAGGAGAAGTCATTATTATGGGGGACTTCAACTACCCTGAAATACATTGGGGAACCGAAACCTGCAGTTCCAGCAAAGGTAATAGGTTTCTGACAACGATGAGAGACAATTACCTTTCACAACTAGTTCAGGACCCAACAAGAGGGGGGGCACTGCTAGACCTAATATTAACCAACAGGCCAGACCGCATATCAAATGTAAGGGTTGAGGGTCACTTGGGTAATAGTGATCACAAATTAATAAGTTTTCATGTATCCTTTAATAAGATGTGTAGTAGAGGGGTTACAAGGACACTAAACTTCAGGAAGGCAAATTTCCAACGGATGAGAGATGATCTTGGTGCAATTAACTGGGACGATATCCTGAGACATAAAAATACACAAAGAAAATGGGAGACGTTTATTAGCATCCTGAATAGGACCTGTGCACAATATATACCGTATGGGAATAAACATGCGAGAAATAGGAGGAAACCACTATGGCTAAATAGAGCTGTAAGGGGCGCAATAAGAGATAAAAATAAAGCATTTAGAGAATTAAAGCAAGTAGGTAGTGATGAGGCATTAAATAAATACAGAAGATTAAATAAATTCTGTAAAAAGCAAATCAAGACAGCAAAGATTGAGACAGAGAGACTCATTGCCAGAGAAAGTAAAAATAATCCCAAAATATTCTTTTACTACATAAATAGTAAGAAGCTAAAAAATGATAGTGTTGGTCCCCTTAAAAATAGTCTGGGTGAAATGGTGGATGAGGATGAGGAAAAAGCCAATATGCTAAATGACTTTTTTTCAACAGTAGTTACACAAGAAAATCCCATGACGGATAACATGATCAGGGATAAAAATTCTCCATTAAATGTCACCTGCTTAACCCAGCAGGAAGTATGGCGGCGTCTACAAATCACTAAAATTGACAAATCCCCGGGCCCGGATGGGATACACCCCCGAGTACTGCAGGAATTAAGCACAGTCATAGATAGACCACTATTTTTAATCTTTAAAGATTCCATAATAACAGGGTCTGTACCACAGGACTGGCGTATAGCAAATGTGGTGCCAATATTCAAAAAGGGGACAAAAACTGAACTTGGAAATTATAGGCCAGTAAGTTTAACCTCAACTGTGGGTAAAATCCTGGAGGGTTTTCTAAGAGATACTATACTGGAGTATCTGGAGAAGAATAACCTTTTGACCCAATATCAACATGGGTTTACAAGAGACCGTTCCTGTCAGACTAATCTGATAAGCTTTATGAAGAGGTAAGTTCCGGACTGGACCAAGGGAATGCAGTGGACGTGGTGTACATGGACTTTTCAAAAGCTTTTGATACGGTGCCACACAAAAGGTTGATACATAAAATGAGAACAATGGGGATAGGGGAAAATATGTGTAGGTGGGTTAAGAACTGGCTCAGGGATAGGAAACAAAGGGTGGTTATTAATGAAGCACACTCGGACTGGGTCACGGTTAGCAGTGGGGTACCACAGGGGTCAGTTTTGGGCCCGCTTCTTTTTAACATATTTATTAATGACCTTGTAGGGGGCATAGAGAGTAGAATTTCAATATTTGCAGATGACACTAAACTCTGCAGGGTAATTAATACAGAGGAGGACAATTTTATATTACAGGAGGATTTATGTAAACTAGAAGCTTGGGCTGATAAATGGCAAATGAGCTTTATTGGGGATAAATGTAAGGTCATGCACTTGGGTAGAACGAACAAGTTGCATAATTATGTGCTTAATTGTAAAACACTGGGCAAAACAGTCACTGAAAAAGACCTGGGTGTATGGGTGGACGACAAACTCACATTTAGTGGCCAGAGTCAAGCAGCTGCTGCAAAGGCAAATAAAATAATGGGATGCATTAAAAGAGGCATAGATTCTCATGAGGAGAACATAATTTTACCTCTATATAAGTCACTAGTGCGACCACACTTAGAATACTGTGTACAGTTCTGGTCTCCGGTGTATAAGAAAGACATAGCTGAACTGGAGCGGGTGCAGAGAAGAGCGACCAAGGTTATTAGGGAACTAGGGGGTCTGCAATACCAAGACAGGTTATTACACTTGGGGTTATTTAGTTTGGAGAATCGAAGGCTTAGGGGTGATCTTATTACAATGTATAAATATATGTGGGGACAATACAAAGACCTTTCTAATGATCTTTTTACTCTTAGACCTGTGACGGGGACAAGGGGGCATCCTCTACGTCTGGAGGAAAGAAGGTTTAAGCATACTCACAGATGCGGATTCTTTACTGTAAGAGCAGTGAGACTATGGAACTCTCTGCCATATGATGTTGTAATGAGTGATTCACTACTAAAATTTAAGAAGGGACTGGATGCCTTTCTTGAAAAGTATAATATTACAGGGTATATACACTAGTCTCCTTAATATTGCGTTGATCCAGGGAGCTAGTCTGATTGCCGTATGTGGAGTCGGGAAGGAATTTTTTTCCCCAATGTGAAGCTTACTGTTGCCACATGGGGTTTTTTTGCCTTCCTCTGGATCAACATGTTAGGGCAAGTTAGGATAGGATATGGGTTGAACTAGATGGACTTAAAGTCTCCCTTCAACCTTAATAACTATGTTACTATGTTACTATGTAACCATAGTAAGGTGACCTAATTTTGGATGGTAACATAAATGACATTTTTTGGATGAAGTACAAATGATTTTACTTACTCGCGTCTGAACTCCAACTATAGCTGTAAGTAACTTGATGTTACTATAAAAAGTGATTGTTGAATCCTGATTTTAGTAGCAACAAATTTCTTTGGTGAGTTGTCTTGTGCTGTTGTGGGCACATTTTTTATATCTGTTTATATATAAAGACCAAAAAAATCAGAATAATCAGAATAATTAAACCCAGTAAGTGGTAAAAGTTTCATTGTTGGGAAAGCTTTTATAGCCTTAAAGTACACTTTTCCATTTTTCCGGAGCTGTGTTGCTGCTGGGAGAGCTTTTCTCTATTAAAAGCAATCTTGGCATCTTTGCTTTTTGAAGTAGCTGGAGGAGCAGGGCTTTTATGTGACAACTCTCTTGCATTGTCAGTACATGGCTTAGTGGATTGCTGCTCCAGCATGTAGGACTAAAGTGGGCAAATTAGAAAGGTTTCCCTTTGGTCATGGCAACTTGAGTTAGCCCTGATGAATAGAAAGCAAAGACTGGGGATAAATACTGAGCTGTGTTGTGGCTGATCATTCAGAATAATCCAGGTGGGGGCATTGTTATACCTTCTTGCTGTGCTCATTCTATTCAGAATTAGCTGGGAGGAACACAAATTGGCTGAAATACCGCAGATTCTAAAAAAAAAAAATAATTGGCAGAATTAGATGTATGGGGACAAAGGAGGAAGGCATCTTGCTGTGCCAGTGTAATAAGACGATGCAAGAACTAGAACTACAGTTTGTTACTAATTTGGCTCCCAAAATGTCTTGTTGGAAATATGAATCTGTTTTTTTGAGAAGAACATTTACCGTACTTACTTAGCACAAGGCTCAGCGTTCGACATTTCCTTGGTGGCCGGAAACAGAGTGATTAGTAATTGATTCCGGCATAGTTTGTTTTCCTTCATTTCAATGATAGTTGATTTTGCAAAGTGATAAATATTTTGATTTGTGGCCATTCCTGATGCCTAGCTGCCCATATAACTTAGGCAGTTATATTTTTTTTAGTTCATCACAAAACTATATGATTCACTTGATAGATAATGTATATTTAGGTTAGGAGAGGGCAACAAGTCATTGCCAGACTCCTCTGACGGCAGTTTACCGCCTGTGGGGATAGACAGGGTTCACAATCCAATAATCTTCGTCTTTTTTCTTCTGATATTTGTCATAAAGGAACAATCGACAATCGGGAGTGTCTTAAGACCCTCATTCTCAATAGATAGCTATCATTCAAATTATGCTTGAGCCAGTCATTTCTCTAATGACCAAAGAAAATGATGGATGGCACTCACCAATGCGGTTTCAACTTGCTTTATTGAACGCTGTGCAGCTCAGGCACGGGAGACATGTGCAAGGCATGGACTACAGCTGTTTCGCGCTTCAGCGCTTCAACGGGTCCTGCCAGTCATTTCTCCGATAGCTATCTCTCCCAAGTCTCCCATACAGAGGAACGCTCAGCTCAGCCTAGCCCTAATGTGTTCTTAGCTGACTCCTCTAATGGTAATGGTGACTTATCTCCCATAAAACAAATGATCGACTGTCAGAAATCTGACATTCCGGATCCGTCTCTCCCGTAACATGACATGTCGGGGGAGAGTTGGGATGGTTTCATACACTTTAGACTGTCAGATGATGCCACTGTTATCAGAGAGTTGGTCCAACATTATTCTAGAGGTTGCCCAAGCCTGCTGATTTCAACTAGATCAGCTGACAATTTGATATGTGTTATGGCGGCCTTAACACACATAAGATTTTCATCTGATCCAGTTGATATTATCAGATTTTGGTAACATCTCAAGTCTACGGCTTGCTGTAGAATATGGGTTACAAAAATGACAGTTACACCTCATAAACACTTGCAAATTTTGATTGTTTGTTGTTTCAGGAATCGACCGTAAGCAGCAAAAACAAAAATGGATTATGGAAAGATTTGTACATCTTTCATGTCTTGGATTCAAATACGGGTGCAACATACTAAACACCATACCAGTCTTGTCATGTATATGAGATGCCAAAATGATAAACACAGATGCATGCACCCAAAGTTGATAAAAAATTGAATTCCTCACACTGGTTCAGAAACAATCCCTACATTTTTCCACCCAAAAATTCAAGCAGTTGTATAATTGAGGTCTAAGTTATATTATGGTTTTACAAGAATAAATAGCAACCAAAGGAAAATGAAGTTAGTCTAGATGCATCATAGAAAAATAAATTAAAAAAATCATTTATAGGAAATGATAAACCAGTTTCTGGACTAAAAATATTTTTGGACATTAAATAATATTTTAGAATCATAGGTTTTAATATACTGTCTTGTATCTGACTGAGTTTTTGCTCTGCTTTTCTCAGTTGGAACACACACTGAGATTTTATTCTTACTGGTAAACGAAAATACAATGGAACAGAAGGTGCGAGGCTTCTGCTCACTGGAGCTTACAGTCTATAAGACCTAGATGTATTAATCTTCCTGCCTGCCTGATAGCTTACACAACACTTTGGTTCTATGAAGTTGTGACATCTCCACAGTGTTTTATTTCTTTTTTTTTCTTTTTAGTCTAAAACAAAAACTTACTTACATTTATCTTCACTGTCTTATAAAATGTGTATATAGGATTGTTTGTAAACTCACAATTTAAGTCAATTGAAAACATTGACTAAGGGGAATATTTTTCAAAGGCACAATCTGTTCCCGTATAGACAACTCATCTGTTTTTCTACAGAAACCTTTTCTTTCTTTACCAGCTTCCAGCATTACTTTATTATAGCATTAACAGGGACTTAATCCAGCCATCTGGTTTAGGCTTGTTCAGGCCATTCGATTTGTGATGCCCGTCTGGTCTTTAGAAATTTCCCACATTTTTAAAGGTTAGACAAGGAGCTACCTTTATGAATGGATATTGAATAATTCTCCACTAGACAATAGACCAGGAGTGGAATAAAAAATGTGCGTCATTCTCTGAAGCACAAGATCTCCTGGCCGGCTATCCCCATGGCTGAAAGGCAATTAGCATTTCAACTAGCCAATTTGGTTAGATGCAATGAAGTGCATGGGTGTGTAATTTGCTGCTCTCTGCTTGATGCTGCTGAGAACTCACCATTGTGTTGTCCTGCCAAAGTAGCTCAGTTTCCAGCACAGTCACTATTGTCTGAGGTCCTACAGAATAAATCAACAAAGACATCGCTGTACATCACGCCATGGGGAAGAAGAGGAGAAGCAGCGACTTATTAATAATTATTAAATGACAGCAATGATAATGGCCACAAAACAGTGTGACCATGTCTAGTGTAATTATTCCAGGGATTTAATGCATTATTTGCATTAACCTAGTTCAGCTGCTGTCCTTTACCCAGTCTTGGGTTCTATATAGTGTTGAAGTGGAAATGCATAAACTAGTGGAAGGAACTGTGAAGAGTTTCTAGCTACAGTATATATGTGTTTTACATCCAGGCTTGTCAGTGGTATTATGGACCTCTGTAGTCTATCAGTGAATGAGAATAATATTTTTACTAAGCAAACATGACCGTTTCACGCAAGCAGAGCATGGCAGTCTTTGAACTCCATGTTGTATGTTTTTTTGCCTGTATATGGTCGATCCTTTCATGACTTATCTCATACAATGTGTGGCGGAAAGCACCAAATAATAAAATAATAGTAAGGTGCGTTCGCAGCCCGGGGTCCACCGTGCAGGGGTGGTAAACTGCTGCTTAGTAATGGCGGAATTATAAAGCGGTGTAGAAAAGGTCACACGTGGGGTGGTAAACTGCTGCTCAGTAATGGCGGACTTATAAAGCGGTGTAGAAAAGGTCACACATGGGTTAACGTCACCCAGTGTGAACGGAAGCGAACTCTGTTAACTCACAGAGCCGCGCTACCGCAGAACAAAAATGCCGGTGCCTGTTTAGCTCACAGAGTCCGGCCACGGAGAGCACAGAAATCGGTCACAGAACTCGGCCCCAAGGACACGGGTCAGAGTCCCTCTAGACCTTCTGAGAGCGCGGCATCGCACCATGCGGACGCCACTATAGACGCTGACTATGGAGTATTGAGCACGTGCACCGGGGCGTGCCGAGCCACCGGCGGACACTGATGCCTGTCTCAGACTCTGTCCTACCTACACCTAGTAAGCCTGGGCGCTTAACCGGCCAGGCTGCACAACACACGCGTACCAAGGGTAGGGGTTTCCAATGAGTCATTCACCAGAGACATTCATACATGCATAACAACACTCACTCCTAATAGTCTGATAATGCAGTCTATACTAGCGCATGGCCGAGCGGCCATGCGAACCTTTTATAGCAGCGTCCTTCTGGGACCTTCTGTTAGGGACAGCAGAACGCACTAAATATAAAATAGCGTAAAGTGCGTAAAGGGCGTACTCTGTTAAACTTCACAAAGACGCTAAAGCGTTAACTTAAATACTGAGCCTGTTGGACTGACAGGTCTCAGAGAAGTGCACGCATGGTATATGGTCACAAGAGCTGGGCCCAAGGCAGAGGGTCAGAGTCCGTCTAGACCTACCGTGTGTGCGGCGTTGCTACTGTGGATGCCAAGGGGAGCTGCAGACTGCAGCGCGGCGACTGTCACAGCCGCTATGCGACAATGCCCGGTAGCAGTCGCACTGTCGGACGCTAGCACTGTTGAAGATGGTGCTGTGGCTTGTAGCTTGCCACTGGCTGGCGCTGACTCTAGGCCTAAGTCCCTGTACATATTCGTAATATCAGAGGGAGGGGATCTTAATGAGTCATTCGCAGGTTCATGCATCCATCATCATTCACACAGTTAGCAACTAGAGACTACACTAGCGCATGGCTGAGCGTCCATGCAAACCTTTTATAGCCGGGACCTTCCGGAAGCTTCCAGATCCCAGTGATAGAACAATCAGCTCACGAGAAGGACCTGGGCATGTGACTCCCGATCTCCAATGGGAGATCGTCTCGTGAGCATGCTCAGTAGAGCGGCGGAGGGACTTTGGAGTGATTTGCTGCTGAACAGCTTGCATTGCCATTGCTGACCCGAAGGTGGCTGCAAAAGCCAGACCCACAGAGCAGGTCTGGGCAGGGAGTCTGGGACGCCGGGATTGCTGAGCAATCTCCTCTGCGGTCGAAAGACAGTGGGAGACCGCAGAATGTGAGGCTCTGGATTCCTGCTGAACCGCTGCAGGAACCCGACGCCTAACACCTTCCTGACCTTTCTGATGGTCCAATCCGAGCTGGAGAAGGACCTGAGCATGTGACCTCCGACCTCCAATGAGAGATCGTCCCACGGGCATGGTCAGTGGACCGAAAGGAGGACTTAGTCCCTGGAGTGGCTTGCTGCTGACCAGCATGCGTTGCTATAGCTGGACCAGAGGTGGCAGCAGCAACCAAGCCCACAGAGCTGGCTTGAGCAGAGCACCGGGATTGACGAGTCTGCTGAGCAGGCTCCTCTGCGGCCAAAGGAGAATGGGAAACCGCCGAATGTAAGGCTCAAGATTCCTGCTGTGCAGCGGCAGGAACCCGACGCCTAACAGTGGTCTGGTTTCCGAAGCCCCTTTTTATAGGCTACAACATGAAGATAAATTTGGTTACATATTTCAAAAACTGACCGTCACATCCAAGCATAAGTATGGTGTGAACAGGTGCTTAACCTAGAGTCACCAACTCATATACATTCAAGCAAAAAAGGAAGCACACTGTAGCGCCATAACATGCAAATATGAAAATTGAAAAATGAATTGCATTACTGCATTAGAAATATGAAAAATTGAGAAAGTTTAGTGCATAAAATGGCCAAGTTATGTGTACCTGGAAGCCCCATTAAGGCATTTCTCGTTTTCCTGGTCCCTGTCTATGCCAATCCTCACTAAGACTAAAGTCTCCATATGAATGGGAACCTATGAAAAATCCTCTGTTTAGACTGAAGTCTATATCTCTGTGGAGGGGAAGTGGCCCTTGTTTGATTAAAAACGCCTGCGGCTAACAGGTGGAGTGCTCAGTCAGAAAGTAAATGAATACAAATTTCAAAAACTGACCGTCACATCCAAGCATAAGCATAGTGTGAACAGGTGCTTAACCTAGAGTCACCAACTCATATACATTCAAGCAAAAAAGGAAGCACACTGTAGCGCCATATCATGCACATATGAAAATTGAAAAATGAATTGCATTACTGCATTAGAAATATGAAAAATTGAGAAATCCTCTGTTTAGACTGAAGTCTTAGTGAGGATTGGCATAGACAGGGACCTGGAAAACGAGAAATGCCTTAACGGGGCTTCCAGGTACACATAACTTGGCCATTTTATGCGCTAAACTTTCTCAATTTTTCATATTTCTAATGCAGTAATGCAATTCATTTTTCAATTTTCATATTTGCATGTTATGGCGCTACAGTGTGCTTTCTTTTATGCTTAAATTTGGTTACATGTCATATCCAGTTTAGTACTTATTAAAAATGCTGCAAATAAGTCGCACATTACTTTATGCATGAAGCGTCTCATGTTTTTTGCAGCCAAAAATCCAGCATATTTAGATTTAGCGTAAATGTTATGTTGCATGTGTATTGCATTGCATGTAGCTCAACAACTACAAAGAAATTTTTGCAATACGACATTGTATAACATTTGTGTCAAAAGACCAAAGTAATTGTATAGCCCTAACCATTATAAATCAGAAAGAGCATCCATACCTTCACCCCCAGGCCTGTTTCCACCTTCCTGACTAGATCAAATTGTACAATTCTGACCAGTGTCTGTGGTAATAACTCTGGAAAGCTTCAGCGTTGCCAATAATCATGAGATTTTCTTTCTTTTGCGACACATTGAACTTCATATTGGTGCTAAATTTAGGCCAATAATTTTTGTGTTTATTTGTGAAAATATTGTAATTTTGGCAAAGATTTCACAATTTTCAATTTTTAATTTTTATGCTCTTAAACCAGATAGTTACATCACACAAAATAGTTAATAAATGACATTTACCACATGAATACTTTACATCAGCATCCTTTTTAGACATAATTTTGTTTGTTGGGAATTTATAAGTGTTAAAAGCTGATCAGCAATGTCTTGTTTTTCCAACAAAATTTATAACACCAATTTTTGGGGGCGCTGCATTGCATTAGAAGTGACTTTGAGGTGCCTATGTGATCCAAAAGTAACACTATTTTAAAAACTGCACCCCTCAATGTGCTCAAAACTACATTCAATAAGTTTATTAACCTGTCAGGTGCGTCACAGGAATTAAAGAAATTTGAAAGGAAAACATGAAAATTTTACTTTTTCCCACAATGATGTTGCTTTATCCCCAAAGTTTGCATTTTTACAAGGATAACAGAAGAAAATGGACTGTAAAATTTGTTGAGCAATTTCTCATGAGTACACCAACACCCCATATGGGGTGTAAACTACTGTTTTAGCACGCAGCAGGGTTCAGAAGGGAAGGAGCATCATTTGACTTTTGTGCTTGCAAAGCCCCTGATCTGCCTAAACAGTACAAACCCCCCTCAAGAGACCCCATTTTTTAAACTAGACCCCTCATGGAATTTATCTAGCTGTGTGGTAAGCACCTTGAACCCGTATGTACTGCACAGAAATTTATAAAGTTGAGTTGTGAAAAATAAATCACATTTTTCCCACAAAAATATTGTTTTAGCACCATTTTTTTTTATTTTCACAAGGGTAACAGAAAGAAATGGATCCCAAAATTTGGTATGCAATTTCTTGAGTACCAAATGATACAATGAGGATATGTTTTGGAAAACTACTGTTTGGGCAGAGAGCAGGTTTGGAGGGGAAGTAGCGCCATTTGACTTTTGGAACGCAAAATTGTCTGTAAAAGATAGCGGATGCCATATCATGTTTGCAGAGCCCCTGATGTGCCTAAACAGTGGAAACCCCAACAAGTGACACCATTTTTGAAATTACACCCCTCAAAGAATTTATTTAAAAAAGTGGTGAGCAGGCGCTTTACAGAATTTTATAATGTTTAGCCGTGAAAATGAAAAAATAAATTTTGTTCACAAAAGTGATATTTTTGCCCATGTTTTTAATTTTCACAAGGATGACAAGAGAAAATGGACCATAGAATTTGTTTAGTAATTTCTACTGAGTACACTGATACCCCATATGTAATGGAAAACTACTTTTCGGGTGCACCGCAGGGCTTGCAAGAGAAGGAGCGTCATTTGATTTTTGGAGAGCAAAATTCGCTCTAATAAATTGTGGACGCCATGTTGCATTCGAAGAGCCCCTGTCATGCCAACACAGCACAAACCACCACAAGTGCCCCCATTTTAGAAACTATACCTCTTGAGAAGTTCATATAGGTGTGTAGTGAGCATTTTTAAACCTCAGGTGATTCATAGAATTATAGAATTGTATAACATTAGGCTGAGTCAATGGAAAATTATAATTTTTTCCATTAAAATGTTCCTTTGACCCCAAGTTTTTAAATTTTCAGAAGGGGTAAAGGGGGAAATACAAGAAAATGAACATTACAATTTGTCATATAATTTATACTGAGTGCGCCAATACGCTGTATGTGGTCGAGAACTACTTTTGAGGCATAGTACAAAGCTTAGAAATAATGGAGCGCCATATTTTAGAGTGCACATTTTGCTGGAATATTTTGAGGGTGCCATGTGTCACATCGACTGAGACCCTGACATGCCAGAAAAACAGACCCCCATAGGTGTCCCCATTTTACAAACTACACCTCTCAATGAATTCATCTAAGATTGCAGTTAGCATATTGACACCACATGAGTCTCACAAAATTTTGGTGGAGAAGAAACAATCATTACATATTTACCACTGCAATGTTGTTTTAGCTCTAGATTTTACATTTTTACATGCAGAAATGGGGGAAAATGGCACCAATATTTTTCATACAATTTCTGATGAACGTGGCAATACCCATATGTGGTTATACAATACTGATCTTAGTTATGTATTATTACAGACCATTCTAGATTTAATCTCACAGTGCTGTGAGCTCTTACACTCCCCCCACACTAACTAACTGCTATGAGAAGAGATCTGGAAATGTTTGTAATGATGCGTAAGTCAGCTTGGTTTAATCTTTATACAGTAGCTGCAGAGTTACACATCATTACAAAGGCTTCCAGATCTCATCTTACAGTTCTGTGAGCTCAGACTCTCCCCCCACACTGACTGCTGTAAAGTGAGAACTGAGATGATTTGCAATGATATATAACTAAACTTTGCTATAAGTCTACACAGTAGGTGCAGAGATCAATGAGGAGAGGAGGGCATGTTCTTTTCTCCCCTGCAATAAATTATCATCTGAACTTTACAAGCTAGTATCTCAGTAACGGAGAGGATAAATTAAAAAATAAAATCTGCATTTTACTCCCCTCCGCAGCCACTACGCTATAATATGGCTTGTTTATTAAGCGCCAACTGATTAAAGGTCGCCTTTAACCCCTTAAGACCCAATCACGCGCAGTGTCTGTCATTGGGTGCCTCCCCCTGTTTGGTGGCACATGACAGCTGATCTGATCAGCTGTCATGTGCCCCTAACAACCACAGGTGGAGTCACGATCCACCCACGGCTGTTAACATGTTAAATGCCGCTGTCAATCTCTAACAGTGGTATTTAACATGCAAAAGTAGAACTCGTCTCACAAAGAAAAAGCCCTCACATGGCCATATTGACAGAAAAATAAAAAGTTATGGCTCTGGGAAGAAGGGGAGAAAAAAAACAGAGACTCAAAAATGTTAATACCCATGGTCCTTAAGGGATTAAGGATACATTCAATTTTTTTTTACATATAACAACATAGGACAAATATAAATAGAGTGTGATAAGACCTAGCATGTTTTCAATTATGTATAAAAAATACAATAAGAAATTGAGAGTGTCACCATAAACACTATTTTACATATTTATAGTGTAGGGATAGAGTAATGATAAATCAAACTTACACCAAGTTGATCAACTAAAGTTCTTTTTTATTCAAAGAAAATTTTTACCTTTAAGTATAGATTCTAAAATGTAGTCAAAGAAAGTGTCAAGTATGTATATTTGGTACTGTACAAAAGTTTTACGAAGGTGTGAAAAGAATATTTAAAATAAATGGAAATGCTATGTTTATTTTTTATCAATTTTCAAAATGCAACATGAATGCACGGAGGAAATATCTAAATCAATTTATTATTAAATGTAACCATCCTTTGCCTTCAAAATAAGCTTTTCTGTATCAGGGCCTGCATGTATATATACAGTGGATACAGAAATTCTATACACCCTTATTAAAAATGCCAGATTTTGATCATGTAAAAAAATCATACCAAGAAGAATCATTTCACAACTTTTTTCACTTACACCTTTTTCTCATAACACTGTTCTACATATTTTCAAAAGTTGTCAGGTTCAGTTTTGAAATTAGCCATTTCTTAATGATTTTGACCTCCTGGATTCAAATCTGATATCAGAGAGTTTTAAAAAATAGTAAATAAAATTCCCCTTTATCACCCCCTTAGTTAGGTAAAAATAATAAAATAAAGTATTTATTTCCATTTTTCCATTAGGGTTGGGGTTATAGCTAGAGTTAGGGTTAGGGTAGGGTTGGGGTTAGGGTTAGGGCTTGGGTAAAGGTTGTGTTGTTGTGGTGTGGGGGTTACGGTTGTGGTGTTGGGGTTACGATTGTGTTGAGGTTACAATTGGGGTGTAGGGGTTACAGTTGGGGTTAGGGTGGTGTTGGAGTTGGGGTTAGGGTTGTGGTTAAGGTTAGGGTTGGGATTTGGGTCAGGGGTAGGGCTGTGTTAGGGTTGGAGTTAGAATTGGGGGGTTTCCAATTTTCATTTCAAAAAGTCAAACAGTCCTCCCTCCCTTCTGAGCCCTGCCATGCACCCAAACAGTGGCTTTCCCCCACATACGGGGTATTCGGAGTACCCTTGTGAAAATAAAAAAGTTTAGGTCTAAAGTAAATTTTTGTGAAAAACGTAAATTGTTCATTTTTTCCTTTCACATTGCTTTAGTTCTTGTGAAGCACCTGAAGGGTTAATAAACTTCTTGAATGTGGTTTTGAGCACCTTGAGGAGTGCAGTTTTAAGAATGGTGCCACTTTTGGGTATTTGCTGTTATATTGACCCCCCAAACTCACTTCAAATATGAGGTGGTCCCTAAAAAAATGGTTTTGCAAATTTTGTTGGAATGATGAGAAATCACTCGTCAAATTTTAACCCTTATAACGTTTCCAAAACTGTGCTGATGTAAAGAAGATATGTGGGAAATATTATTTATTAACTATTTTGTGCGATATGGCTCTCTGATTTAAGGGCACAAAAATTTAATGTTTGAAAATTGCAAAATTTAATTTTTTTTGCCAAATTTATGTTTTTTTCATAAATAAATGCAAGTCATATTGAAGACATTTTACCACTAACATGAAGTATAATATGTTCTTGCCTATATTGACTACAGTGGTCAAATCCCAATTACTTACCAGGCACTAAATATATTGTCTCTTTTGTCTTCCTGCCCTAGGCATCGCTTCTCATTTGCCTTTTCATCTCCGCATGCAAGAGCCTATATTAAATTACAATACCTATCATCAACCCTGAAACGGAAAGATAATATTTTATGCTGTAATTGAGCGGTCTTTGGTTTATCCTTAGTCTAAATAATATCATATATAACATGAAATTATTATTCTGGCAAACTCCTTATACATTCATGTAGTTTCATTAAGAAAACTCTACCTTATGGTTGTTCATGGCCTGGCATAAATTGCCATATATATTGATTGGGATTAAATATGTACCTACAAATGTCTGATCCCATGAACCATACCCTGCCAGAAATACTCGATTATATAAATGAATTTATACAAATAAATTGTAATATTAACTCCTAATTATATAATTGAGCTGCAAACCTCCAAGCATAAAATGTGAATGCAGAGACCATGAGTGGCCGCTAAGAAGGAGAAGGTTTTACTGAATTATTGATAATAATTATGAAACCTCTCTTAGAACAGGAGTAGTACGGTAATTGCATAGTCTTCAACATCCATTAGTCTTAGAAATAGAAGACTTGTAACATAAGACATTGTTAGCATCCCTGGAAAAGGTTCTGTGGCTGGTATTAATTACTTGCTCTGCTGACTCAGGGAAGCCACCGGCACATATAGTAGTAAGTACACCCAAAGTCTATCTATATCTACTTATTGCTACTGCTCTATCACTTTTAGATGGCGTTATTGTAGGCACTGGGTTTTCTTTCGTGAGAATGTTTTATATATTGGTTGCATTAAGTACTGGGCTCTTGAGATTCAGAGCAAGATTCTGTGCATGCAAATTTAAGCATTAAGCCATACTAAATAATGGACAGTTTTATGGTATGTGCACACACAATTTTTTGAGGAGTCTTTTATAAGAGCATTTAGTTTAAGAAGGGGCTGTCCTAGTAGTGGACAACCCCTTTAAAGTTATGTGTACACAGAGTTTGTCAAAGAGTTTATGGGTCAAAACTACTCAAAAATGTAGAGTTTCTGCCCCGAAAACTCAGCAAAAGGACTCCACAAGCATATATCCAAAAGGGAGCCTGTCAGCTGATTCATTCTGAAAATCACTGGTGCATCAGGGACAGGCGCATCATGAACATGTGCATCGGGGACAGGCGCATCGTGGACATGTGCATCGGGGACAGGCGCATCAGGCACAGGCACATCGTGGACATGAGCATCAGGGACAGGCTCATCGGGGACAGGTGCAATCCGGACATGCGCATCGGGTACCTGTACATCGGGGACAAGCGCATCGCGGACATGAGCATCAGGGACAGGCACATCGGGGACATGCGCATCGCGGACATGCGCATCGGGGACAGGCGCATCGCGGACATGAGCATCAGGGACAGGCACATCTGGGACAGGCACATCGCAGACATGCGCATCAGGTACAGGCGCATTGGGCACAGACGCCCTGTTTGCAGACATCTATGTTTACTCTAAAAAAAAACTGCACCATGTAAAAACGAGCCATGAGACTAATCATCGTGGTGGGGGGTGCTTTTCAGCCTGATTGACAGTTCTCTTACTATACATAACTAAGGAGAGACCTGTCCATTTAACTGGGAAGTGAGAAGCCAGCAGACATTGACTGATTACTGGTCAAACACTACATGGGTATAAAAAGCTTTACAATCAGGCTTTGTTTGACACGACTGATCCTTTTGTTTTTGTTGTGGCATATGCACATCTAATACTTTCTTATGGGTTTGCATTGTGACTAGTGTTGAGCATTCCGATACCGCAAGTATCGGGTATCGGCCGATACTTGCTGTATCGGAATTCCGATACCGACTTCCGATACTTTTTCAATATCGGAATTCGGCATCGGAATCGGAAGTTCAGTTGATTGACGGCCTGACGTCATCATGATGCGCGGTGTGTGCGCATCATGATGCGCCGTCATTTCGGGCCTTCCGGGGGTCTCTGCCGGCCTGCCGGGGGGCTGTGCCGGCCTGCCGGGGGGCTGTGTGGACTGCCCGGGGTCTGTACCGGCCTGCCGGGGGGCTGTGCCGGCCTGCCGGTGGTCTGTGCACCCTGTGGGGGTCTGTACCGGCCTGCCGGGGGGCTGTGCCGGCCTGCCGGGGGGCTGTGCTGATGTCCGGGGGTCTGTGCAAGCATCGTCCGATGGGACTACAAGTCCCATCGGGCGATGCCTGCTACCATGACAGTGATTGACACATTAGCCAATGATGGGACAGTAGTAGTCCCATCATCCGGCTAATGTGTTAAATGTTAAAAAAAAAAAAAAAAAATACTACATACATACTACATGCATGCTACATACATACTACATGCTACATACATACTACATATATACTACATACATACTACATACATGCTACATACATACTACATGCATGCTACATACATACTACATGCTACATACATACTACATGCATGCTACATACATACTACATATATACTACATACATACTACATATATACTACATACATACTACATACATGCTACATACATACTACATGCATGCTACATACATACTACATACTACATATATACTACATGCATGCTACATACATACTGCATGCTACATACATACTACATACATACTACATGCATGCTACATACATACTACATGCATGCTACATACATACTACATGCATGCTACATGCATGCTACATGCATGCTACATACATACTACATGCTACATACATACCACATACATACTACATACATACTACATACTACATATATACTACATGCATGCTACATACATACTACATGCTACATACATACCACATACATACTACATACATACTACATGCATACTACATGCTACATACATACTACATATATACTACATGCATGCTACATACATACTACATGCTACATACATACCACATACATACTACATACATACTACATACATACTACATGCTACATACATACTACATATATACTACATGCATGCTACATACATACTACATGCTACATACATACCACATACATACTACATACATACTACATATATACTACATGCATGCTACATACATACTACATGCTACATGCATGCTACATACATACTACATACATACTACATGCTACATACATACCACATATATACTACATACATACAATACATTCATACAATACATACATAGACATACAGTACATATAACATAGAGTAACATACTTACCAATACTTGTCACATTGTTCCCCGAAGCCATTGTCTTTTCCGGAATAAATATTAACATAACAAACCACAAAAATACTCACACACGATCCGAAGCAGTCCACGAGTGTGTCCCACGACGATCTTGGGTAGAGAACTGCAGCATCAGATGATGCTGCCGTTCTCTACGGGCTGCAGGAATCCAATGACGGAAGGTAGGTATCCTTCCGCACTGTATTCCTCCGCCACTTAAAAAAAAAAAGTCCCTAGTCTCACTTTATGCCATTGCTGTGTAGCATGCAGTATGTATGTAGCATGCATGTAGTATATATGTAGTATGTATGTGGTATGTATGTAGCATGTAGTATGTATGTAGCATGCATGAAGTATGTATGTAGCATGCATGTAGTATGTATGTAGTATGTATGTAGCATGTAGTATGTAGCATGCATGTAGTATATATGTAGTATGTATGTAGCATGTAGTATGTATGTAGCATGCATGTAGTATATATGTAGTATGTATGTAGCATGTAGTATGTATGTAGCATGTAGTATGTATGTAGCATGCATGTAGTATGTATGTAGTATGTATGTAGCATGTAGTATGTATGTAGCATGCATGTAGTATGTATATGGTATGTATGTAGCATGTAGTATGTATGTAGCATGCATGTAGTATATATGTGTTATGTATGTGGTATGTATGTAGCATGCATGTAGCATGCATGTAGTATGTATGTAGTATATATGTAGTATGTATGTAGCATGTAGTATGTATGTAGTATGTATGTAGCATGCATGTAGCATGCAGTATGTATGTAGCATGCATGTAGTATATATGTAGTATGTATGTAGCATGTAGTATGTAGCATGCATGTAGTATATATTTAGTATGTAGCATGTAGTATGTATGTAGCATGCATGTAGTATATATGTGTTATGTATGTAGCATGTAGCATGCATGTAGTATGTATGTAGTATATATGTGGTATGTATGTAGCATGCAGTATGTATGTAGCATGCATGTAGTATATATGTAGTATGTATGTAGCATGTAGTATGTATGTAGCATGCATGTAGTATATATGTAGTATGTATGTAGCATGTAGTATGTAGCATGCATGTAGTATATATGTAGTATGTAGCATGTAGTATGTATGTAGCATGCATGTAGTATATATGTGTTATGTATGTAGCATGTAGCATGCATGTAGTATGTATGTAGTATATATGTGGTATGTATGTAGCATGCAGTATGTATGTAGCATGCATGTAGTATATATGTAGTATGTATGTTGCATGTAGTATTTATGTAGTATGAATGTAGCATGTATGTAGTATGTAGTATGAATGTAGCATGTATGTAGTATGCATGTTGTATGTATGTAGCATGTAATTTTTTTTTTTTTTTTTTTACAATTAACACATTAGCCGGATGATGGGACTACTACTGTCCCATCATTGGCTAATGTGTCAATCACTGTCATGGTAGCAGGCATCGCCCGATGGGACTTGTAGTCCCATCGGACGATGCCTGCACAGACCCCCGGAGCCTGCACAGACCACCGGCAGGCCGGCACAGCCCCCCGGCAGGCAGGCACAGCCCCCCGGCAGGCCGGCACAGCCCCCCGGAGCCTGCACAGCCCCCCGGCAGGCCGGCACAGCCCCCCGGCAGGCCGGCACAGCCCCCCGGAGCCTGCACAGACCACCGGCAGGCCGGCACAGACCACCGGAGCCTGCACAGACCCCCTGGCAGGCCGGCACAGCCCCCCGAAAGGCCCGTACAGACCCCAGAGAGGCTGTACAAGGGCAGGAAAGGGTTTTACTTATTCCGATACCGGAAGTCCCATAGACTTGAATGGGACTTCCGGTATCGGAATCGGCGATACCGATACTTTTTTTAAAGATCGGCCGATACCATCCGATACTATACTTTGAAGTATCGGACGGTATCGCTCAACTCTAATTGTGACCAGTGACCTAAAGCGACTGTAACACGTAGTCACATGTTTCCAAATGTGTTCTGTTCTCTGCCGTGGTCACAAGTTGCATATGACTCAGTTGCCAAAGACTTCATACAAGTCGCATGTGACTGTCATTTGCATGTAATTTTTTGGTGAAATGGCTTTTTTTAAGCAAAATCACAGCTAATAATCTTTATATAGCGCTAACATATTCCGCAGCGCTTTACAGTTTGCATACATTTTCATCACTGTCCCCGATGAGGCTCACAATCTAAATTCCCTATCAGTATGTCTTTGGAGTGTGGGAGGAAACTGGAGTACCCGGAGGAAACCCACGCAAACACAGGGAGAACATACAAACTCCTTGCAGATGTTGTCCTTGGTGGGATTCGAACCCAGGACCCCAGCGCTGCAAGGCTGCAGCGCTAACCACTGAGCCACCGTGCTGCCCAGCTCTAAAATAGTCATTGCAGCCTCATGTCGCAGAAGAAAATCGCACAAATGTTTTTGGTTGCGCAACTTGTCGGACAACTGCTGCCACACGACACGTTACAGTTTTGCCTCCGCCATACTGTCATTTCCAAGATCATATAGGGTTTGAGACATTTGGTTTGATACCCACTTACTCTAGTTTAAAATTAAAGTTTTCAAAGTCTGTTTTCTTTTCCTTACAGGGATGCCCTCTGTTCCTTCCTCTGCACTTATCTTCTTAGCATTATTAGTCAGGGTTATATCAGGAGAAACACAAGTGCAATTTGCTGGACAAACTGAATTTTTTGTAAATGAAACTGCGACTACAGTCATACGTCTGGTGATTGAAAGGACGGGAGCCCCTGTTAACATCACTGCTATCGTCCTGGTAAGAGAATATAGTGCTATTGCATAATGTGTGCAGATTATAGCATTTATTTGTAATAAGTGATAATTATGTATATTATTAAATATGGATACAATTACCAGTCTGACTTTTTAAATTTCATTTTCTGTGACTGTGCACATTTATTTTTCCAAGCATTACCGTATAGCGCTTCTAATGCTGAAAGTGCAGGAAATGTGTCTGCAATTTATTGCAGTAAATTGGTATAATCTCTGCTGAAGCAGGCCAGCGCCACTAATCTCTATTTAATCAGTATTAACATATCACTTATTTTTAGGTTAAATACATAATTAAGCCCTTATTGGCTCATTACAGCAATATAACCTAAGAGCTGTCATCATCATCTAGGTTTTCTACACACTGATTTACAGCTGAGCCGGGTGTCAGTCAGAGCCAGGGCGCCGCTCACTATGTCCTTTCAAGTCACAGAAGCTGTGTGCTTCTGTGACTGAAAGCTGTACGTTGCTGGGAGGAATAAAGTTCATTTCCTCCCAGTAGCTGGGGTGTCGGTGAAGTGAATGTACAGCTTTAGAGCGCGATTAATAGTGTTTTTTGACATTACAGGTTCCCTTTAGAGGGGTTAGCAAGGACGATTTAATTTTTTTTAATATGGCCCTAAGAACTCACAGGCAGGTAGTTGTTAAGAACATGGCCATGGTCATGGACAACTCCTTTAAATGCAGCAGGTTATTTGCATAAGCAATGGAAACATTAAAAACACAGTATTTCTCTACGTGGGGACATCATGGACATCACATTTCAGCTGCAAACATGATTATTAAATTGTTATTCCCATCTTTATAAATGGATGTGGTCAGAGTAGTGATTGTAAATACAAGCAATTTGTACAATTTACTGTTTATGACAATTTTCATCTGTTCTTGAGATATTAACCCTTTTGTTTACATCCCGTTGCCTTGGCGACCAACCACCACTAGACAGCAGAACATGCACAGTGCTTTCAAGCTCTTTTCCATTGAGCTTGTAAGCACTGTTTAAAAACAGGAAAAGATCTGGATGCCAATAGAGCTGAAAGCAATGATGGAGGAGGGAAGCCATCCTCTCCCTTCCCCATCATTCTCCCTCGACGTCTGATATCTGATGTCTCCGTGCAGCGAGAGCAATGACATCACTACATGATGCCCTCTGTGTGGAGATATGCAGCACTTAAGATCACACACTGAGGAGACCGTAGAAGCAAGGGACAGAAAGAAGGTGAGTATTTTTTTTTTTAAATCAATGACTACATTGTGTTCTGCATTATACTATATGGAGGCCCATTATATTAAATGGAAGTTCATTATACTGTATGAAGTGCATTGGGGTCGCATTATACTATATGTAGGGCAGTGGTGGCGCATTTACTATATGGAGGGCAGTGGGACCGCATTATACTATATGAAGGGCAATGGGGTAGCATTATACTATATGGAGGCATATTATACTATTTGAAGTGTAATGGGGTGCAATATACTATATGGAGGGCAATGGGGGCTCATATTAACATAGAGGGCAATGTGGGGCCCATTATACTATATTGACGGCAGTGTGGGGTTCATTTGGAGGGCTATTTGGGGGCCTTTATAGTATATGGAATAATAATAATAATCTTTATTTTTATATAGCGCTAACATATTCCGCAGCGCTTTACAGTTTGCATACATTCTCATCACTGTCCCCGATGAGGCTCACAATCTAAATTCCCTATCAGTATGTCTTTGGAGTGTGGGAGGAAACCGGAGTACCCGGAGGAAACCCACGCAAACACGGGGAGAACATACAAACTCCTTGCAGATGTTGTCCTTGGTGGGATTCGAACCCTAACCACTGAGCCACCGTGCTGGAAGGCTATATGGGGCCCATTATACTATATGGAAGGCTATGTGGGGGCCATTATATTTGGAGGACTATGTGGGGGCCATTATATAATTAGAAGGCTATGTGTGGGGCCATTGTAATATGTTGAGGGCTATGTGGGAGCCTTTATACTTTATGGAGGGCTATCTGGTGGCCATTATACTGTTTGCAGGGCTTTATGGGGGGCCATTATACTGTTTGCAGGGCTATGTGAGTGCCTATTATACTGCTGGAAGGCCATTTTGGGTGCCATTATACTGTGTGGAGGGTTAGTACGGCCATTATACTGTATGCAAGCAATCATACAGTGTGAAGGTTTCTGTCTATCATACTGTGTCGCTACCCCTGTGTGGGGCCATTATGCTGTTTGGAGGGCTGTTTGGGGGTCATGATGCTGTTTGGAGCGTTGTGTAGGGGCCATTATACTGTTTAGTGCGCTGGTGGGGCCATCATACAGTGTGGAGGGTTGTGTTGTGACCATCATACTGTGTGGAGGATGTGTTGAGGTTGTCATACTGTGTGCAGGGTTGTTTTGGTGCCATTATATTGTAAGGAAGGCTGTGTTGAGTCCATTATACTGTTTGGAGGGCTGTGTTCTGGTCACAGTGTTGGCATCATACAGTGTTGGGGTCACCATGCCTTGCCGGGGGTACAGTAGGGTCACCTTACTGTGTGTAAAGAGTGCTATGGAGGAATTCACTGTGGGGGGATCAAATTGTGGCACTTTTGTTGGCATCCTACTTTATGGGGGCAATGAGAGGGGCATATCGGGGCTTCAATAGTTGTAAAATGACTTTGTAAGGGCTGCAAAGCTGTGAGATGTGCTCTTCTATGACCCTTCCAAATATTATATTCTATGTATGCCACTAGTAAGGAGTTTGTAAGCAGTAATTATATTCATAAATGATTGTACCTGACTATCCTAGAATATGCTTTTGTGAAAATGGAAATAACTCTTTTATGGCCACTTGGTTTTACAGTTAAAATTATTGTGTACCTGCATAACAGTGCAACCATTTAACAATCATCAAACTATGCAGACATGTTTTTAGGCGCATATGTACTCTAGAATAGAGATGTAGAGATCAGTCTAAATCATTAGACCTGTGGTCGTATCAGGACTTATAACTGTAATGTGTTTCTAAGAAACTGACCTAAGGGCTCGTGCACATAACCACATTTTCAGTCCGAGCGCAATCCGGCAACTCGCCAGATCGCACTCAGTCCAGTGTTATTCTATGAAGCATTGCACGTGTCCAAATTTTTCCTCTGACCAAATTGGATCCATTATTGGATCGCACTTGGCCATGAAAGTCAGTGAATCCATAGGAAACATCGGACTGCACTTGGATGTCATCTGAGTGCAGTTTGATTTCCACGGACTGACAGAATGCTGTCTCTTCTAAATGCAGACTTAAAAAAAACAATCTTAAAATTGCAACTTGGCGTATCTTTAGAATGTTTGGTCTAAAGGGAGAAATTATCCATGATATGCCATTTTTTGGCTTTAAAAAGTTGCAAATTTTATAACATTATGGACATGTGAAAAAATCAATTCTGGACAGAAGTGTTACATCCAAATGTATCAAATACTGAATGTCACTTTGATAAATTTGGTGCAACAAACATACGCAGTCGCAGACAATACTGTCTTCAAAAATTCCTCTTATAATTAATTTCCCCCTAAGTTTTCATCGTTTTTAGTTGTCTTACTTTGGTCCACAAAGTTGCAACACTTTTTTGGTACAATTAGGGCACACGGGATCACAATCTACAGAAGTTAATATCCACTTTCTGAAAGGTCATGCCCCCTTCCTGAACATGGAAAAAATGTGCCTTGCTCTAATTTAAATCACATAAATTTTAGATAATTTTTTACATTAATTAACCAATAATTATGATCCATGTAAGATAATTTCATATTATTAAATGGATTAAATTAGCAAGTTTGTAAATTTTCACTCTGTTGTCATTTTCCTGCTATGAGAGCTTTTTTCCTAGATAGTGTACAGCTTGTTTCCAAGGAGCTCGGTAACCAGAGCCGGGCTGACTGTGCGAGAAGTTACATTCCAGGAGGGAAGATAACTCCTAAGATATCATCCACCTCTCTCCATTCGGTCCCTTTCTACATAGTAGATCGCTGCTCACCTTCCTTTCCTCAACCTTTCAGCTCCTGACAAGCTGCTGTTATAAATCGTGCAAAAAGACCAGCTCCCACCATCAGCAGTTGCCAGAGCAGTTCTTCTAATCACAGCTCTAACTTTCCTGAACCCTGCACGTGCTCAAAATTCAGTGATAACAGTATAGTTACAAACCACTGAGAGCAGAATGTGTTACAGTAGAACTCTAAGGCTGTGTGCCCACGTTGCGTTTTTGTAAGCACTTTCGCAGCGTTTTTGCCGGCTCAGACGCTGCAGAAATGCTTACAAGATGCTTCTAATTCATTTGCATGCGTTTTTGGCTTTTTGTGCCAATGCATGCGTTTTTAACCGCTCAGGAATCGCTTAGCGGCTAAAAACGCAGCATGCACATTATTTTCCGCATAGCTGAGCGTTTTTAGCCATCCCCAATGTTCCCAGAAATCGCGTATCAAAAAAAGCGTCTTTTTCCACGCGTTTTCTGGGAAAGGGGATCCTTTTCCTGAGCGTTTAAAAACGCTAGCGTGGGCACATAGCCTAAATCACAGTACGGCTGTGTGCCCACGTAGCGATTTTTAAGCATTTTTGCCGCAATTTTCGGCTCGAAAACGCTGCGAAAATGTTTAAAAATCTTGTACAGAACGCCCCCCATGCATTCCTATGGCATTCCACACATGCTGTGCTAATGCTGCGCTTTTTTCCGCAGCAGAATCGCATAGCGGCATGGTCATTCTTTTGTGCGGAATCGCAAAGAATTGCCGCGATTCCGTACTCATAGGAATGCATGAGAATCGCTTACTTCCCGCATGTGGCTATGCCCACCATACGGGAAGTTAAGCATCTCGTGCGGTTGGTACCCACGGTGTGGAGGAGAGGAGACTGTCCTCCAGGCCCTGGGTACCATACCCCTGTAAAAAAAAGAATAAAAAATAAAAAATCGGGGTATATTTACCTTCCGACATCCCGCGCTGCATTCCCGGCCTAAGCGTTCCCAGTAATGCCTTGCGGCACGGTCCAGTGATGACGTAGTCTCGCGAGATCGCTGTAGTAACGGGAGACCAACGTCATCACAGGTCTCGCAAGGCATTACTGGGAACGCTGAGGCCCGGGAATGCAGCGCGGGACGCAAGAAGGTAAATATACCCCGATTTTTTTATTTTTTTATAATTTTTAACATTCTTTTACTATTGAAGCCGCATAGGTGGCCTCAATAGTAAAAAGCTGGTCACACTCGTCAAACACTATGTGTGACGAGTGTGACCAACCTGTCAATCACTTTCCAAGCGATGCTTCAAATCGCTTGGAAAGTGCTTGAGAAAATCGCGGCAAAATCGCGAACAGAATCGCGGTAAAATCGCTGTGAAATCGCGCAATTTCTGGGAAGGAGTCCGGTTTTCAGTGTTTGTTTTAACACGCAACGTGGGCACATAGCAAGTTCTGCTAATGCGACTGCTCTGCTGCTGATGAAAACCGCCACTCAAGGAGGAATGCCTGCCCCCAGGAACCGGGAAATAGGAAAATTACAGAGCTGTCAGCTACTCAAGGGAAAACTTGAAAAGTCCCCTTTAATCACTGCAGTTTTTTTTATCAATAGTTGAAATTAATCAGTAGCGCCAACAGAAAGTCTCTGTGGACTACAGACCTAGGGCTGTATTCACACACGTGGCCACATTGCGACCAGGGTGCAGATTTGAGGTGATCCTTCTTTTCCATCTGTGTCTTATATTATAAGCTATTGTGACTACTATGCGTCTCCGTGTAAGCACATTTCTTTTCCTTATGTATAGCTACAAGAAGAGAATACTGGAGACTTTATAGCAATTGCTACTGCTGCATTCATACCCGACTGGGAGAGAAATCGGACTGTCTACATATCTGTATGCGATGATGACTTGCCCGAGGCGGACGAGTTATTTCATTTCCTTCTGATATTACAGGTTAGTAGAAATACCGTAATACGTTGAGTCATACTTGGCACATGCAGCCAAGGAGAGGAGAAGCTATAAAGCGGTCTGCTGACACCGGGGGCTATCAGCACACAAAGATCAACATTTACATGTAGGTTGTTAGAGATATAACAGTTATTAAACTTTGCGTCCCTGGAATTTCTAAAGTGCCTCCAATCTCTCATCAAACGGCAGCTTATCTCCGTCTTTGGAGCAATTATTGTAGAATAATATGATAAATATATATTTCTGGGGCTGTGATAAAAATGGCTGCTGATTAATATCCAGTACGGTTTCCGCCTTTGTCCGGTCCCCAAAGGGGTATGTGCACATGGAGTTTCATCAAGAGAAATCCATGTCAGGAATGAATGCGGTTTTTGAAGTTTTTTTTTTTAAGCCTGTTGACTTTAGTGTCAACTTTGATGTGGAATCTATATCAAAGAAGAGGCACGTCACTTCATATTTTTTTTTTTGCTGCAGAATTTTTAACACCTCATTAGAGAAAAAAATGTTGCATAAACATCAACAGGGTTTATTATTGAAATGAATAGAAAGCTTAATAAAAATGCATGTCCTCGGAATACAGGATTTAGCCGTTGATTGATCGATTATGGGACCTCACTGCAGCTCTGGACGACCCCAACATATCTGCTGCCCATAGTATTAAGGACCTCAGATCTGCCGAGAGATTAGCCCTATTGTTATTTAGAAGAGCTAATCCTCCTTTTTTCTGTGCAGAATCCATGGAAATAAGTAATGGGCTTCTTATTTCTGCAGCAGATTATTATCTGTAGCAGCAACAAAAATTAAAGTGGAAATTTTCTGTTGCATGTGAAAAGGTGCATAGATACATTATCTTGGCATGGCACTGCAGAAAAATGGCACATGCTTAACCCTTTATGGCCCCCTTCACATGTCCGTATAAAAATGTATGTGAAAAAACGGTATCGGTGTTATCAGTGTTTTCCATCTGTGTGTCTGTGTGTCATCCATTTGTCATCCAAGTGTCATCAGTGTGTGTCATCAGTGTGTCACCTATGCGTCACCTGTGTGTCATCTGTGTGTCATCTATGTGTAATCATGTCATCCGTGTCATCAGTTTGTCATCTGTATGTCATCATTATGTCATCTATGCATCATCTGTGTGTCACCTGTGTGTCATCTTTGTCATCATTGTGTCACCTATGTGTCATCATTGTGTCACCTGTGTGTCACCTGTTTGTCATCATTGTGTCATCCGTGTGTCATCTGTATGTCATTATTATGTCACCTATGCGTCACCTGTGTGGCATCAGTGTGTCACCTGTATGTCATCAGTTTGTCATCTGTATGTCATCATTATGTCACCTATGTGTCACCTGTTTGTCATCATTGTGTCATCTCTATGTCACCTATGCATCACCTCTGCGCCATCAGTGTGTAATCTGTGTGTCATCTGTATGTCATCATTATGTCACCTGTGTGTCATCAGTGTGTCATCTCTGTCACCTATGTGTCACCTGTGTTATCACTGTGTCATCAGCGTGTCACCTGTGTGTCATCAGTGTGTCATCTGTGTGAAATCAATGTGTTTACCATCAGTGTTTTTTCAGTACGGTTAAAGAAAGAATGAAAGTACAAAGCTTCTCGTAGACTTTGTAATGTTAACCATGTGCAGCACACGGACATTTGAAGGGGCCTAAGGGTGAGACAACATGGCCTTTTTTAGACACTGACGTACCTGCATTGTTTTGCTATAGGAAAATATGCAGCAAATTATTGCACGCCTTTTAATCAATTTGATGAGTGCCTCCATGTACCTCACCAGAAATATTGCTCCTGTTCGAGACTGGAATAACGTTTCTGTGAAGCCCAGTCCTGTCCTAGCTTCTCCCCAGCTTTACCATTTAGTTAAAAGTGCCTGAAACTGTCATGAAAAGTGGCAACATTTTTGTGACTTTTCAGAGTGTTTTACACCATTTTCTTGACTTAATCACTTTGATGAATTGCCCTCATAGAGTATTCTCTAGCTATTAGAGTCCCAACTCATGGCCACATTCAATTAAAAGTTTCTGACTTGTTCAAAACTTATCACAATTATTGCAATACTTTAAAAGTAATTGTGACATTTACAAAGCTGCAGTCATTATTGTGTATGCTTATCCCAGCCTGTGCTCCATATATAGTGCATATATTATTGTGACTATACCTGTGTGCATTACAGTGCATCTCATGGTAGCAATTTATGAGAACAAGACCAGCACAAATGTTACATTCTTCCCATCAATAGAAACGTTTGACATTATATGGCTCCTGAATATTTTATTCCCTATTCCTTATTTGTATGGTGTCAGTAGTAGACTGTCAGTCTTTGATTAATGGTCTCCTAAAGAGACTCATACACGTTTTCCCATGGGTACATGACACTATTCCATACTGTTACCCTGGACTGTTTGCATTGTGTCTCCTTTCTTCGCTCACTTGTGAACATTACTTGACGTGGGAAAAGTGAAGCTTGCTTTGTAGATTAACTAATTATTTGTTCTTTTGTTCCCAGAATCCTCCACCGAACACAAATCTCGGAGCTCAGAAAGTCGCCACTGTCACCATACTATCCAATGACAATGCCTTCGGAATTATCTCTATCAATATGGTAGGCAGGCTATATTATTGTTATATGAAGTACATGATAACTCCTGATGTACAGTATACATTATAAACCAGATACTGGGATTCTTAACATAGCTTTTAAGTTTTGGTGAAGTAGTCAAAAGTCTTTGATTGCAAAAGACCAGGCTCAATGGGGGAATGCATCAAGGAATCTGCAACAGTTTTAGTCTTTTTGGAAAAATTGTGGCAATGTGCAACTTTATGGTTTTTTTCGTCTCTCTTACCACTTTTTAAAAGTGGGTATAATGCGTGAATGGTTAGTGACACAAATAAGGTTTAAGCCAAACTTTCTAAAACAAATATTTAAAATTGTTTGGGTAGTTTTCAATTATATTTACATGCAGATTGTATTTATTATTAAAATAAATATACCCCTTTATAGAGATTTTTAACTGTATATGCATAGATACAGCGTTACCATTAGTTAGATATTAGCTATATTTTGGCTACCTGTAGTCACCACCAGGGGGAGACTAGAAGCTTTTACTGATTATACATTGATCTCAAGAATTACAGTATATCGCAAGGAATAAGGCTCTTTATATATTACATTTATCAGCCACATTACAGGTACATTACCTTGAAAAAGTATTCATGCCTTGTGAACTTTTCCACTTTTGTTCTGTTACACCCTGTGACAAGTTCACTGGTAAAATACTGGAATGGAGAAATGTGTCAGTGAGGATGTTGGTCTCAGTGATATGAACCAGGAAAAATGCTCCAACACATCATGTGCTGAGATTGGTTAATCGGCCATATTAAGGACAAGGTTTTTGTTGACAGTGAAGAGTGGGTGGGAGACTATTCACCATATTTCTACCCCCAGGGTGTGGTCCAGAAGGTAAATGTGGAGCCTTTGAACTCATTCAGTGTTCAGTGTGTCTGGAGATGTGTGTCTGGTCCCCCTCAGTTCTCCCTCAGAGGGTTCAACAGTAGTTCCCCCCACATACTTTTGCTTAGGATGCGTCTGTGGATCAGGTCCTACAGAGCCTCAGGGTTGCAGCAGAGTTGCAGCTTCCTGGGATCGCCGGCTTCCTAGGGCTATGTCATCAGCATCTGCAGCGGCAACTGTCTTCGGACCTCAGGCTCCTGAGGGTTCAGTTGGACTGATTGGCGCAGTGGATGGACATCAGGATTCTGGATTTCTGGCTGGAGAGGTCACAGCTCCCTCGCAGCCTGGTGAGTATTACTCTATGGCATGTCTGTTTCCTCCGATTTTAATGTCTCCCGGGTTGGGTGGGAGTCAGGTGGTTGAGCCAGTAGGTGTTTGGTCATAGGTTTGATGTTACGGCGGGTTAGGCTAGTGAAGGGGTTAGGGATATCCTTGTAAATGTAAGAGAGTTGCTTACCCATTTGGAAGGGGTAGGGGCAGCTCCTGGGCATTTAGCGGCGTGGGTTTGTTCGCAACTTAGTGGGTACGGTTTGGCGGGTAAGGCGTTGGGTAGAATTTATGATCCCATCTCTTTGTCAGTGCAGATGGAAAAGGAGAAGGAGTGTAGGATACATTTGGATGACAGGGCACATGGGGAGTGTATGTGTGTTTTGAGGCTCAGTTTGGGGCTCATCTTAAAAAGGAAGTGAGGGAAAAAAATCTGGAAGGATGAATATGTTGAGAATTTTTCCCTGCTCCTGCTTGAAAAATTCAATTTGGGTAAAAGCAAGAAGGATGATAGTAAGAAGGAGGATGAGGAGACGCAGAGGTGGCACCTGATCCCTCAAACATTTGTCAATTGACGTCAAGCTTTTGCCATTTTGGCAAGTGTAATAGGTGAAAAGGCGCCCGAGAACTGCTCTTCCTATTCTGTTACATGGACTCCATTGGTGAGGCCCATAGGATTTATGGTGGACAAGCTTGGCTTAGGCATGATGAGCCGTTCCGTCAGAGGAAAGCGGTTTGTCCTGCGATTCGGTGGGATCAAAAAGATATAGACCTTTGGTTGTGGGTTATGGCTCCCACTAGGTTCGGTCATTCGTCTCACGGGGAGGCCAGGGGCACCGGCTAGGTCAATAGTAAGTACAGTACTGCAGGGACTGGGGGTCAATCAGGTGTGCAAAAGCCAGGCTTATGCTGGGAGTTCAAAAACAGCCAGTGTAAGTTTGGTGCCAACTGTAAATTCAAGCATCTCTGCTCGCATTGCAGTGTTTCCTCCCACGGGGCCGCCAGATTTTTTAAGAAAAACAAGTCAAAACAAGGGAGCAACACTACCCAATGGAGAGATGCCAGTGAGGCTGGTAGAGATGGTCCCTTATCTAAATAGATCTCCAGACAGAGGCAAGGCGGAATTGTTGTCTGGTTCTGCGAACGGTTTTATAATACCCGCTCCACTGTTTGATATCCCTCGGGTCCTTATAAATCTGCGGTCGGCTGAGCAATATGGGGAGGTTGTTTCAGAAAAGTTGGGTAAGGCTAGTTTCACATTAGCGTTTACGGCCGCAGTGTCGGGCTGCGCACGGCCGCCGCTAAGCCCCGCCCCTGCCACGCCTCCGCCGGTAGCTCCGCCTACGGACGCATGACGCTGCATGCGTCCTGTGTCCCCTATCTTTAGCACTGGGGTCGCAGGCTGTGCGCAGTATGCGTTTAGCGGCGCATGCGTCCTTTTGACGCTGCGCCGACCAGCGCCAAATGCAACGGGTTGCAATTTGGTGCGCTCGGCGCAACATCAAAAGGACGCATGCGCCGCCAAATGCATACTGTGCACGGCCTGCGTCCCCAGTGCTAAAGATAGGGGACGCAGGACGCATGCAGCGTCATGCGTCCGTAGGCGGAGCTACTGGCAGAGGCGCGGCAGGGGGCGGGGCTTAGCAGCGGCCGTGCGCAGCCCGACGCTGCGGCCGTAAATGCTAATGTGAAACTAGCCTAAGGAAGTTGCTTTGGGATGGATGTTGGGACCATTTAGTGACCCTCCATTTGAGGATTTGGTGGTTTCCCCCATGGGGGTGGTGTCTAAATTCACCATCTGTCTTATCTTCGGGGCATGTCTGTGAATCACGGGATTGATCTGGAGCTTTGCTCCGTGGTTTATTTATCTTTTGATGAATTGGCACGTTGGGTTAGGAGTTGTGAAAGGGGGTCACTTACGACAAAGACGGATATTTAATCAGTGTTTTGGTTGTTACAGGTTCATCCGGTGAGTGTTACATTGTTGGGCTGTTATTGGAAGGGGGAGTTTTTCGTTCATAGATGTTTGCCAATCTGCTATTCTCTATCTTGTGCTTTCTTTGAGGCTTTCAGTTCCTTCTAAGAATGGGTTGTCGGTGTTCCTTCTAAGAATGGGTTGTCGGTAACTTGTCAGGTTTTGATTTTCAGATACATTATTTGGACTATTTTTTATTGGTCCGGGTGATTCAGCTTGTTGCGAAACCAATAAGAAACGAGTGCGGTTAGCTGAGGAAGTGGTGCAGGGGCTCCAGAGGTGGGGGTCTAGGCGTTATCACAGTTACATTAGGCCTCGGGAGCTAGGTGCAGATTTTCAGAGCTGAGGGAAATTGTTGGGAAGTTGTTTATTGTAATTAGGCTGGTGTTTTAAGCCTTGTGTTTTTGTTTCAGGTTCTAACCCGCTGTTGATTTGGATTCTGTGCCATTCGTATGTACATTGGGGAGCTTTATGCACTGATGTGAGGGAGGAGGGTAGAGTGCTCAGATTATCCTAGGAGCACGGCGGTGATCAGGTGGCTTGGTTTTAGGGGAATGGGTTGGAACAAGGTGTTACAGGAGATACATAATAGTGCTCGATTGGATAGGGCTCCTGATATTCTGGTATTATATTTCCGGGGTAATGATCTTGGTGTTCGGCCTTTTAGGGAGTTGGGTAAGGACATAAAGCACGATTTTCTACGGCTTTGGATGTCGTTTTCGTTGATCATCACGGTGTGGTCAGAAATAGTTCCGCGTAAATGTTGGCGGATTGCGAGGTCAGTGGAGAAGATCAATAAGGCCAGAATTAAGGTGAATAGGGTGGTGTCTAGCTTTGTTTGTAAGAATGGGGGATGTCGGTTTGGCATTTTGAGTTGGAAAAAGTTGAGGATGATTTCTGGTTGGCAGATGGGGTCCATTTGAATGCAGTGGATAGTGACCTTTGGGCACTTGGTCTGCAGGAGGGTATCGAAAGGGCCATAGCATTTCGGCTTAGGGGGGTCTCGGGCATTTGAGGTAGACAAAGGCCCTCGTTGTAGCAGTTGGGGGTTCCTTGAAGTTGGTTATAAATTGGACATAGATTCCTCAATTTGTACTTAAAATATGGTTCTGGAACTGGTGAATTTTAGAGGGGGAATTACGGCAAGGGTTTGTCGGATCCCCAGGAAGTTAAGTGAACAATGGAACCTTTGTGGTTATGGTGCTCCTGAGCCAGTGGGACTGGGAGTAATTTATGGTATATTTTATGTTCACATTTTATGTTTGGTAATCACCAGAGTTCGGGAGCTTCAAGGACCCCTCCCAGTGTGTTATGTTATTTTGTATTTTTATCATTGTATGTTTGTTTAAATAAAGGCTGCTGTGGCCATAATTATCCAAAAAAGTTATGGTTTCTTTGTTTTATTTTATGGGGTATTAAGAGGGTGGAGTTATAATTATGCAGATTAATAATAAGACGTCTTATCCCACCCAGTGTTATGAATACATTGAAAATATATGTAGTATTTGTTTTCACTTATCCTCGTATAACCTTTGTAATATCACTTTTTTTGCACAAATATATATATATATATATATATATATATATATATATATATATACCCCGTATTTTTCGCTTTGTAAGGCCCACTTTTTCCCCCCCAAATTTTGGGGAAAAATAGGGGTGCGTCTGCGGATATACCTTATCTGTGCTGCCGCTGCGGATGTCCGGTGCTTTCGGCCGTGCTCTGTCCCCCGGTAGCCGCTGCCGCGCTCTGTCCCCCGGCGCTGCTGCCACACTGTGTCTCCCGGTGCTTGCCAAGATCTCCATCTGCGCATGTGTGGTGGCCATTTTCCCGGAAGGAATCCACAGCACAGGCAAGCATGGATGGAATGGCAGAGCCCCCCACGCAGCACAGGACAGAGCGTGGCGACAAGCACCGGGGGACACAGCGCGGTGGCAGCACCCGAGGGACACAGTGCGGCGGCAAGCATCGGGGGACAGAGCGGGCTGCAGCACCAGGTACAGAGAGCGGTGACAGCAACACCCGGCAACACTGGGGACATAGCACAGCGGCAGCATTGGACACCCCCAGCGGCGCGCCACACATCAAAACACCTCCTCATCCCAGCAGCAATGTTCCTTTCCTGCCTCTTCCAGCAGCTACCCTGGGACCCCACTTCGCCACAGCCACCACCCCCCCGGTAAGAAATAAGACCCTTGGATTATAAGAAGCACCACCATTTTATTAAAAAAAAGATTTTTCCTATTTTTCTCCTCGAAATTTGGGGTGCGTCTTATAATCCGGAGCATCTTATAAAGCAAAAAATATGGTGTATATATATATATATATATATATATATATATATTATAGGTGTCTGAAAATTGCTGTTTGTTTGTTAATATGTACAGGGCTCTAACCCCTCAGTGAAATCAGAATCGAAGCTGAAGTCTATTATATACTGGACTTTGAACCTTGGGTCTATGCTCAGAACACTATGAATACATTTTACAATCTGTTGGTGACATGGTGATAGAGAGTGTACATTCACTTCATCCTCTGAGCTAATTGGTCATAGTGGAAGAAAGCCTAGTATGATTCCTCAATTTACGTTTCTAAAGCTTTCTTGCTTGTCATTGTCTTGGGCCTTCTGGTTAAATGGTTGAACAGTTTCCAATATTCTGTTCTGTTTTTTATTGTGCATCAGTCGTCCTTCATCACAGTGAATGAGCCGCGGGGTAGAAACCAGTCATTGCCTGTCATACTTCTGAGGGAGAAAGGCACTTATGGAAGCGTGACTGTGACTTTTGAGGTAAGATCAGCTTCATCGGTCTGAGGATTTGTTTTGACAACTCAGCGATATCGTTAAATGCTAAAACTTTCTTCTCTTCATTCAAACTGTTGTCCTGCTTAGGGAGTCCCAATTTACCAGTATTTAAAGTGAGTACCCCTTTAAATTTTTCATTCTTTGTTTCATTGCAGCCATTTGGTAAATTCAAAAAAGTTAATTTTTTTCTCATTAATGTACTCTGCACCCCATCTTTACTGAAAAAAACCAGAAATCTAGAAATTTTTGCAAATTTATTAAAAAAGAAAAACTGAAATATCACATGGTCATACGTATTCAGACCCTTTGCTCAGACACTCATATTTAAGCCACATGCTGTCCATTTCCTTGTGATCCTCCTTGAGATGGTTCTACTCCTTCATTGGAGTCCCGCTGTGTTTAATTAAACTGATAGGACTTGATTTGTAAAGGCACACACCTGTCTATATAAGACCTCACAGCTCACAGTGCATGTCAGACCAAATCATGAGGTCAAAGTAACTGGCCAAGGAGCTCAGAGATAGAATTGTGGCAAGGCACACATCTGGCCAAGGTTACAAAAGAACTTCTGCAGTACTCAAGGTTCCTAAGAGCACAGTGGCCTCCATAATCCTTAAATGGAAGAAGTTTGGGACCACCAGAAGTCTTCCTAGACCTGGCCGTCCAGCTAAACTGAGCAATTGTGGAGGAAGAGCCTTGGTGAGAGAGGTAAAGAAGAACCCCAAGATCACTGATGCTGAGCTCCACAGATTCAGTAGGGAGATGGGAGAAAGTTCCACAAAGTCAACTATCACTGCAGCCCTCCACCAATCGGATCCTTATAGCAAAGTGGCCCAACGGAAGCCTCTCCTCAGTGCAAGACATATGAAAGCCCGCATAGAGGTTGCTAAAAAACACATGAAGGACTTCCAGACTATGAGAAATAAGATTCTCTGTTCTTATCATATGAAGATAGCACTTTTTGGTGATAATTCTAAGTGGTGTGTGTGGAGAAAATCATGGACTGCTCATCACCTGCCCAATACAATCCCAATAGAGAATCATGGTGGTGGCAGTATCATGCTATGGGGGTGTTTTTCAGCTGCAGGGATATGACTGGTTGCAATTGAAGGAAACATTAATGCTGCCAAATACAGAGATTTCCTGGATGAAAACCTCTTCCAGAGGTCTGACTGGCCCAGCCAGAGCCCTGACCTAAACCCAATTGAGCATCTCTGGAGAGACCTGAAAATGACTGTCCACCAATGTACACCATCCAAACTGATGGAACTGGAGAGGATCTGCAAGGAAGAATGGCAGAGGATCCTCAAATCCAGGTGTGAAAAACTTGTTGCATCATTCCCAAGAAGACTCATGGCTGTACTAGCTCAAAAGGGTGCTTCTACTCAATACTGAGCAAAGGGTCTGCATACTTATGACCATGTGATATTTCAGTTTTTATTTTTTAATAAATTTGCAAAAATTTCTACATTTTTGTTTTTTTCTGTCAAGATGGGGTGCAGAGTGTACATTAATGAGAAAAAAATGAATTTTTTGCGTTTACCAAATGTCTGCAATGAAACAGTGAAAAATTTAAAGGGGTCTGAATACTTTCCATACCCACTGTATTTAAAATTATTTATATAGCACTATTAAAGGAAATCTGTCACCTCATTTCTGCCCTATGAGCTGCGGCCATCGCCATCAGGGGCTTATCTACAGCATTCTGTAATGCTGTAAATAAACTCCCGATGTAACCTGAAAGATAAGAAAAACGAGTTAGATTATACTCACCCGGGGGTCCGGTCCGATGAGTGTCGCGGTCCGGTCCGGCGCCTCCCATCTTCTAGCGATGACGTCCTCCTCCTTACTTCTGCCGCGGCTCCTGCGCAGGCGTACTATATCTGCCCTATTGAGGGCAGAGTAAGGTACTGCAGTGCGCAGGCACCGGACCTCTCTGACCTTTCACTGCACCTGTGCACTGCAGTACTCTGCTTTGCTCTCAATAGGGCAGATATAGTACACCTGCACAGGAGCCGCGGCAGAAGTAAGGAGGAGGACGTCATTGCTAAAAGATGTGAGGCGCCACACTGGACTGCGACACCCATCGGACCAGACAGAACCCCCGGTTGTGTATAATCATAAGTCGTTTTTCTTATCTTTCAGGTTACATCGGATGCAGTGGCCGCAGCTCATAGGGCATATATGAGGTGACAGATTCCCTTTAAATACACAGCACTTTACAAACATAATCATTACAAGCATCATCGCTATCCCCGATGGGGCTCACAATCTAGATTCCCCATCAGTAGTATGTCTTTAGAGTGTGGGAAGACATACAAACTCCTTGCAGATCTTGTATTTGATGGGATTTGAACCCAGGACCCCAGCGCTGTAAGACTACAGTTCTAACTACTGAGCCACCAATTCAGTTTTTGCTGTATCATCGATTCAAAATAATAAAAACTCAACTATATTGTGTTTTAATGAGGGGCAAAACTGCAAAATTAACAAGTAAATCTATTTATTTCTTCTTTTTCACAAGCACCATCCTATTCTCCCTCTACTAATGTACCTATACCCGACATTGCCATTTCTGTGTGTGGCTCCACTATTACTCCCCAGTAACATGCCCGCTGTCTTGGGGTCATACTTGATTCCAAGCTTTCCTTTGCCCCCCACATTCGATCACTGGCTCGCTCTTGTCATCTGCACCTCAAAAACATTTCTAGAATTCGACCTTTTCTTACTTTTGAGTCTGCAAAAACTCTTACTGTTTCTCTTATTCATTCTCGTCTCGACTATTGTAACTCTCTTCTAATCGGTCTCCCTCTTACCAAACTCTCCCCTCTCCAATCTGTCTTGAATGCTGCAGCCAGGATCATATTCCTCACCAATCATTACACTGATGCCTCTACCTTGTGCCAGTCATTACACTGGCTACCCATCCACTCCAGAATTCAGTATAAACTTATTATCCTCACCCACAAAGCCCTCCATGGCTCAGCACCACCCTACATCTCCTCCCTTGTTTCAGTATACCACCCTACCCGCGCCCTCCGTTCTGTTGATGACCTGAGGTTAGCATCCTCAATAATCAGAACCTCCCACTCCCGTCTCCAAGACTTTACACATGCTGCTTCGGAATGCACTTCCCAGGTGAATACGATTAGTCCCCAATCCCCACAATTTTAAGCGTGCCCTGAAAACGCATTTATTCAGACTGGCCTATCACCTCAACACATTAACCTAATCTATCCCTGTGTGGCACAGCCAAAAGTTTTACCATAACCAGATTCCCCGCATCATATTCCCACATGCTTTATGCATCCATTAGCCCTCTGTGTCTGTACTGTTACACACTTAACATTATGGCTGGGCCAAACAATCAGGGCAATTGTTACCACCCACCTTTCGTGTCCACCTCTTTCCTCATAGACTGTAAGCTTGCGAGCAGGGCCCTCATTCCTCTTGGTATTTGTTATAATCTATGTGATTATTGTTATGCTGTAATGTCTATTGTCTGTACAAGTCCCCTCCGAAATGTAAAGTGCTGCTGAATATGTCGGCGCTATAGAAATAAAATATATTATTATTATTCTACATCACTCAATGTATCCACTCACACCAGTCTTCTTTAGGGATCAAGGACTACTTGCACATGCATGCTTGTTTTCGAACAGTTAGGCAAGTTGAAAACTAGACATAGTCAGGCGTCTCCTGGACCATTAGATTATCACATGATTGTAAATATATACATATTAGAGTCTTAGTTAACCCCTTTCTGACATCAGATGTACTATCCCGTCCATGGGACCCGGGCCCCTATGCCCATGGATGGGATAGTACATCTAGCGCAATCAGCGGTGCCCACGTGGTGAACGCCGCTGATCGCGGCCGGGTGTCAGCTGATTATCACTGCTGACACCCGGCACTATGTGTCAGGGGCGGTCACGGACCGCCCCCAACACGTTAACCCCTTGCACACCGCGATCAAACATGATCGCGGTGTACCGGGGGTTAAAGGGAAGCATCGGCAGGGAGGGGGCTCTCTCCGTGCTTCCCTGAGCCCCCCACAGCAGCGCAATGTGCAGCGCTGCTTCGGGGGGCTCTTTCCCTGCAGGTCCCCGGATCCAAGATGGCGACGGGGACCTTCGGGGGCCTGCAGGGAGCTGGCTTCCTCAGTGCCTGCAAAGCGCAGGCAAGGAGGAAACCTGCACACTGCCTGTGACAGATTGCTGATCTGTCACAGTGATCTGTGATGTGACAGATCAGCGGTGTCCCCCCTGGGACAACCTAATAAAGTTAAAAAAAAGTGTAAAAATAATTTTTTAAAAATCGCTAAATAAATTTAAAAAAAAATATTCCCTAATAAATTCATTTTTTGGAAATAAAAAAAACAAACAAACAATAAAAGTACAAATATTTGGTATCGCTGCATCCGTAACGACCTGCCCTGTACAACTGTCCCATTAGTTAATCCCTTTAGCAAACCCCTTAAAAAATAAAAATAAAAAACGAAGCAAAAAATAATGATTTATTATCATACCGCCGAACAAAAAGTGCAATAACGCGCGATCAAAAAGACGCATATAAATATCCATGGTACCGCTGAAAATGTCATCTTGTCCCCCAAAAAACGAGCCACCACAGAGTGTCATCAGAGAAAAAATAAAAAAGTTATAGCTCGCTGAATAAAGCGATACAAAAATAATTATTTTTTATATAAAATTGTTTTTATTGCAAAAAAGTGCCAAAACATAAAAAAATGACATAAATGAGGTATCACTGTAACCGTACTGACCCAAAGAATAAAACCGCTTTATCAATTTTACCGCACGTGGAAAGGTGTAAACACACCCCCCAAAAGAAATTCATGAAACGCTTGTTTTTGTTCATTCTGCGTCCCAAAAATTGGAATAAAAAGCGATCAAAAAATGTCACGTGCCTGAACATGATGCCAATAAAAACGTCAACTCGTCCTGCAAAGAATAAGACCTCACATGACTCGGTGGGTCAAAATACGGAAAAATTATAGCTCTCAATATGTAGTGATGCAAAAACTAAAAACGTCTTTTAGCGTATGACAGCTGCCAAACATAAAAACCGCCATAAATAGTAAATCAAACCCCCCGTTATCACCCCCTTAGTTAGGGAAAAATAATAAAATTAAAAAAATGTATTTATTTCCATTTTCCCATTGGGGCTAGGGTTAGGGCTAGGGTTAGGGGTGTGTTGGGTTTAGAGTTGGAGTTAGAATCGGGGGGTTTCCACTGTTTGGGCACATCAGGTGCTCTCCAAACGCAACATGGTGTCTGATCTCAATTCCAGCCAATTCTGCGTTGAAAAAGTCAAATGGTGCTCCTTCCCTTCCAATCTCTGCCATGCGCCCAAACAGTGTTTTACCCCCACATATGGGGTATCAGCCTACTCAGGACAAATTGCAAAACAACTTTTGGGGTCCTATTTCTCTTGTTGCCCTTAGGAAAATAAAAAATTGGGGGCAAAAATATCATTTTTGTGGGAAAAAAATATGATTTTTTTATTTTCACGCCCTGGCGTTATAAACTTCTGTGAAGCCCTTGGGGGTTCAAAGTGCTCACCACACATCTAGATAAGTTCCTTAGGGGGTCTAGTTTCCAAAATAGTGTCATTTGTGGGGGGTTTCCACTGTTTAGGTACATCAGAGGCTCTCCAAAGGCAACATGACACCCGCAGAGCATTCCATCAAAGTCTGCATTCCAAAACGTCACTACTTCCCTTCTGAGCCCCGACGTGGGCCCATACAGTAGTTTTCTCCCACATATGGGGTATCAGGGTACTCTGGACAAATTGGACAACAACTTTTGGGGTCCATTTTCTCCTGGTACCCTTGGGAAAATAAAAAAAATGGGGACTAAATTATCATGTTTGTGGGAAAAATACGATTTTTTTATTTTCACGCCCGGGCGTTATAAACTTCTGTGAAGCACTGGGGGAGTTCAAAGTGCTCACCACACATCTAGATAAGTTCCGTAGGGGGTCTAGTTTCCAAAATGGGGTCCCTTTTGGGGGGATTCCACTGTTTAGGTACATCAGGGGCTTTCCAAACGCGACATGGTGTTCGATCTCAATTCCAGCCAAAAAAGTCAAATGGCGCTGCTTCCCTTCCCTTTGCCATGCGCCCAAATAGTCGTTTACACCCACATATGGGGTATCAGCGTACTCAGGACAAATTGCACAATAACTTTTAGGGTCCTGTTACCCTTGGGAAAATAAAAATTGGGGGTGAAAAGATCATTTTTGTGGAAAAAATATGATTTTTTAATTGTACCGCTGTACGTTATAAACTTCTGTGAAGCCCTTGTGGGTTCAAAGGTCTCACCACACATCTAGATAAGTTCCTTGGGGGGTCTAGTTTCCAAAATGGGGTCACTTGTGGGGGGTTTCCACTGTTTAGGTACATCAGGGGCTCTCCAAACGTGACATAGTGTCCGATCAGAATTCCAGCCAATTTTGCATTGAAAATGTCAAACGGTTCTCCTTCCCTTCTGAGCTCTGCCATGCGCCGAAACAGTGGTCCCCCCCCCACATATCAGGTATCAGCGTACTCAGGACAAATTGCACAATAACTTTTCCAGTCCAATTTCTCCTTTTACCCTTGGTAAAATAAAAAAAAAAAATTGAACCTGAAATATTTTTTTTGCGAAAAAAAGTTAAATGTTCATTTTTTTTTAAATATTCAAAAAATTCCTGTGAAGCACCTGAAGGGTTAATAAACTTCTTTAATGTGGTTTTGAGCACCTTGAGGGGTGCAGTTTTTAGAATGGTGTCACTTTTGGGTATTTTCTATCATATGGACCCCTCAAAGTGGCTTCAAATGTGATGTGGTCCGTAAAAATAAAATGGTGTTGTAAAAATGAGAAATCGCTGGTCAACTTTTAACCCTTATAATTTCCTAACAAAAAAAAATTTTGGTTCCAAAATTGTGCTGATGTAAAATAAACATGTGGGAAATGTTACTTATTAAGTTTTTTGTGTGCCATATCTCTGTGATTTAAGGGCATAAAAATTCAAAGTTGGAAAATTGCGAAATTTTCAAAATTTTCGCCAAATTTCCTTTTTTTCACAAATAAACGAAATTTTACCACTAACATGAAGTACAATATGTCATGAGAAAATGATGTCAGAATCACCGGGATCCATGGAAGCGTTTCAGAGTTATTACCTCATAAAGGGACAGTGGTCAGAATTGTAAAAATTGGCAAACCACCCTTGGGGGTAAAGGGGTTAAATGAAGGTCATGTAAAAGGCTGTTTTCACCTTCTCAAACTGGAACTTACTGCTTCCCAGCCTGCTGATTTCCAGGTTGCTGGATGGGTTGGTGCTTTTTCTTGAGAGACATTTCAGACCAGCAGTAGCCTCCCGCTTTTCTGCTTCATGCAATTCTGCTCTATGAGGCAGTCTTGCAAGCACAATGGGGCCGGAACGATGTGACTAGGATTAAGAGCATCAGAATGTGCTCCAAAAACCTCTGTCAGCCTCAGTGCTTTGCACACAAGCTCCATAGAAAGGAGCTTGTGTGCACTGCATATGTTTGACCACTTCTCTTGGCAGCCATGCAGGTCTGGTGGAATGTGCTGTGAATAATAAGGTTATGAAAGAAGACATATTAGCAGGACTGGGTGGAATTTAAATACCTATAAATATAAAATACCTAACGGCGCTAAGCGCAAGACCTTAGAGTGCATAGCAGCAAGTAATAGGACAAAAAAACACTCAATTAGTCCAGAAACATATAAAATAAAAATATATAGGGTTAACTTGCGCTAAAGTGTACACAGGTTATATGCAAAATATCCAGCTAAAACAAGTACAACGACCCCATGAGAGGGCGAATTACCTTGAATAAACTTTAGTTGGCAAGGGAGGAATTATATCGAGAAAGAGAATCTTCAGGAGTGAATCCAAGGGAAAAGGTCCTTTCCACTGATAATCAGTCGCTCTGAGATAACAGTTGTCTCTGATGCAAACAAGGGGGTCTAATCTCCCTGCACGCCGCTGTCCCAGCCGGAAACTAGCGTGCGGCTGGAGATATGAAGCGACAACCTATGCAGCTTACAGACGCTGCATAAGGGGCAAGCCTGCAAGGTCCAAAAACGTTGCAGGACCTTGCGTGACGTCAGTCACGTGATGTGTCATGTGACAGGCAGAGAATAGCTAAGGAGCGCTGTGAGAGCCAAAAACAGGCAGAATTTAAATACCCACTTCAGATGAATTACCCTTTCCTTCACCTAGCCTTGGTGATGTAGGACCTGGAAAAGCAGGTTCCAGTACAGATAGTACTGAGAGTTTTTTTTTTGTAATTCTTTATTTTATTAATAAAGAGAGATTACAGCAATACAAAAGCATGACATGTTCAAATTTTGAGGTACAAGTCTGTATGTAGAATTACAGAGCATTAATTATACAGTTTTACTCTTTTCAAACAATATAACACTTAACGAGGTAAATAACCTAACTAAAACTAACCCATTACATAGGCAGGTATCCTTGATGCTCTAGGCCATACTTTACAAAGGAAAACAAGCTCTTGAGGTTCTCCGATAAAAATATTAGTGAAGAGGCCCGGTGAACCGCCCCCATCAGAATGTCGCCTCAGCCGATACAACGCTCTCTCATGCACGTCTGTTGTAATTATGACCTTAGATAGTTTGAAGAAATTGGCTCAGTGGCCCCCAGGGCTCAATCACTCCTCGCTACTTACTGAGAGTTTTTTAATGGGCCTTGGAATGGCCTAGTTACAGCAGGCCAGCTGCCTCATTTAGGATCTGTTCAGAGAGGTGGAAAGACCTGTATGTGCTGACCAGTCATGTTCAGGTTCTATCAAGCTCTGTGGAAAGCTTTTCTTTTCCAGTACTGGTGATGGTGAACCAGTACTGCTGTGTGGATTGTTTTTTGTTTATTTTCATTTTTTTATGCCAAGGAGAGGCTGTTTTCTCTTTCTTTGGAGATTTATTGACTTTAGTAAACCTACCAGTTTTCACCAAGCTGCTTTGTGCCGGTACCTGCCTCAAGCATTTCCAGAGTGAGTGATCCCTTACATTAGCGGGACACATGTGCACGCTCATGGATGATTGGTATACAGTTCAATGCTTGTATTCAAGCCCCCGTGCTGCAGAACTGCTAACTACTGGACCATCTTGCTGTCTAATATATTATTAGTTTAAGGCTGGGATCACACATGCGAGGAATGCGGCCAAGTCTCGCATGTTAATACCCAGCACTCAGGAGTGGAGCATGCGGCTCCATGTATTGCTATGCAGCCGCACGCTCCGCTCCCGAGTGCCGGCGGCAGTGTCGGGTATTAATATTCGAGACTCGGCCGTATTCCTCCCATGTGTGATCCCGGCCTAAAAGAGAGAATCTCCACACAAATACTCATTTTGTGGTCTGGATAAAAAACATACCACTAGGAAAGTGAATTTATTAACACAACATTTACCATTGTGGAGATCTTTGTGGAGAATTTTGAAGCAGATTTGTCTGTTCTACTCAGCTGTGTTCAATGTTAACTGGAACTAAAAAAACTTTATCTCCGCTCTTGATTGATTGGACCAAATTTGTGCTTTTAAGTATACACATTGATTGGGAATTTTAAAAAGAAGAAAAAAACATGAAAAAAATAACTTGCAAATGTACTATATACAATACATGTGGACATCCAGTACTGATGAGACCATTGATGCCAGTTATTGAGTGCAGCAGTCATGTGCCAGACTGGCGGACTGAGCATCTTTCCTGGAAGATCAAAGAAGGATTGCTACATTTTTTGTATTAACTCTCTTAGACTACCCCTTATAAGGATGTTCTCAAGTTTAAAAGTTATCCTCCATCCATGGGATAAGGAATAACTTTCCTATCACTGGGGGTCCAACCACCATGGCCCCTACCGATCCTGAGGCTTAATGGGCAGAAGCCAATCATGCGCACTACTACTCCAAATCATTCTCAATGGGAGTGCAGAAGATTGGATAGGTGATAACTTCTAATCTGAGAACACCCCTTTAACACTAGACAGATTTAACCAGACGTGACACATTCTACACAATACTGGATAATAATTGATGGCACGCTCTAAACCATTTCATGTCTTATATGGCTATCAGTGGTGAACCTCAAGAACCCCCTCTTTTAGTGAGAATTGAGAGGCGCTAGCAAAAATCACCCTGTCTGTGATGGCCCTGGCCCATGAATACATTGCATCGAGGACCACCGCTGACCTTTTCTGTGCAGCAGACACAGCTTTCCCCATTGATAGCAGCTGGTTGACAAAGTTTTGTTGCTGTAAATTTTAGACATTTCAATTGAAATGTAAACTGAAGTTGTTTTCCTGCACTGTGTATAGTTCACATATTGTAGCCACGTACTTTACCAATGTGTATATATTATCGGTAGCCTCATAATTATTCCGACATAAAAAATCACTTTTGTTTATTTTAGAAAAGGAGAATTTAAAGAGTTTATATGGAGAAAAAGAAAATTTCCCCTTGGGCTTGGAGCTGTAAATAATAACAAATTAAGCAATAACAACTTGCACAGACTTGGATCAGGCGTAGGCCACTCATTGCTTACACAGAAAGGGAAGACATCAACGTTCCACCACCATCTGGACCGCTGCTGCCTGTGATTGACTGCAGCGGTCAAGTGACTTGAGCAGCGTGCCATCGGATTAATTTTTATGACGGGTCACTTGACAACTACATCAATTCTCAGGCTGCAGTGGTCCTGTTGCTAGTGTAATGGTGGTGTCTCCTATTAAAGGAAAAAATCAGTGAGCCTAAAGTATGATTTGTAGTGCCAGTAGATCATACAAAGCAGTCAAAGCAAAAATCAAGTAGGTATATTCAGACACCAAACTGCACATCCAAAAGTCTAGAACTTTATGACAAAATAGAAAATAAATAGAGCACAACAAAAAAAATATGAGAATATACCAATCGGTGTACACAGCTAAACGTAACAATGTCCATTATGAAGGACAAGGTTGGCCGCGTCCTCTAAGCAATAATTTTGGATCCAGATACAGATGCATCCGGATGAAGCCAATAATAAATAAACGGGTCATATAAATGAAATATACTTGTAATTAAAAAGTACAATGTAAGCCTGCAAATAGTGTAGAGCACACATGCCATATGAGGTTATAACCTAAACCTGCAAGGGGTGAGCGATTCAATAGGTAATAGCAGAAACAAAATTCCTAACAAAAAGTAGAGAACACAAGTGCACAAATATCACGTCAAATAAAACAATGATATTCCGCGCATATGTAAGTCTACCATATCTAGATAGAGGCGGTGGGGATAGAGCCCCTATTGAACCTCTCACCCCTTGCAAATTTATACTATAACACACGGTATGTGTTCTATACACTATTTGTAGGTTTACATTGTACTTTTTCATTACATGTATATTGTGTTCATATTACTCCTTTATTAATTATTGGGATGCAGCTTTATTTGGATTTCATAATTATTATTAGAGGACATGTTAGACCTTGTGTCCACTACGTTGTCCTTCGGTATGCTGAGCTTTATACAGCGGTTGGTGTTTTGTAATGTTTTTATTTACTTTTATGTTGTAGTAAAGTTTTATGTTTTTGGATGTGTAGTATTGTCTTTGTATAGACCTTCTTGTTTTTTACCTTCCTGTGTCAGTACAGATCACAGAGCCGCCTGCGCTGGATCCAAGTTGGTATCGGTCAGTGACTGTCAGTTGGTTTGTTGTTATTACAGTTCTAAGGAGCTGGACAAACTTACTTTTTTTCAAAGACATACCTTTTAAGCTAAAATCCTCATCTTTCATGGTATTTTGAATTGGTGTCGCATTTCTTAGGTAAATCTACAAGAACAATATTTGATCTTTTCACATTTGCTGTTTTTAACAGATAGATGGAGGGCCAAATCCAGCTGAGGAAGATCTAATTCCAGCTAAAGGAAACATTACATTCCTGAGTGGGAGGTCAATCTTCATTTACAACCTGACAGTTTTAGACGATCAGGTAAGATAAAGAATGAATCACTTGATATTTGCATAGTGACCAGTGCAGACGAAGACGTTATTTTCTGCAATAGCAATATTAAATTTAATATTAAGAAATAGATTGTTAAACCTCAATGTTGGATTTGGATTTTGCATAAGCATTTGTCTCTTGAAGTTGCTGATGCAGAGACCAGGGGAAAGTGCTGACTGAAAGAATATAAAGAATGGCTGTAACTTCTAAGTATTCAAAATAGGATGAAGTTATCAGTGGAGAATCACAAAAGTACTCGCCTGATAAATCCCATGCTGCTTCGGTGATACAATCTGGTGGTCCCCATCTGCCTTTATTTACCCACTTATCCACTGCAGTCAATCACTTGCCTCAGCAGTCACATGTAAATTAATTTTCATCCTAAATGCCTATCTATTTAATGCCATAATCTAAACTATTTTCTAATATACTGTAATTAAAAATTCCATATCAATCCATAACTACACTAAGTGCTTTTCTTTTTTTTTAAATTTTTTAAAATTCCTTTATGACACTTAATTTGCGTATCACCAGTGCACTCAAACAAAGCGTCATCAGGGGGCAGAGACTGCGGTCACAGCCGCGGCCTCTGCCCCCTCCCTGAAATGAAGCATCCTCAGTGACCTTCCTTTCAGGGGCTGGGCTCTGGGCTAGTCCCTGCTCTGTCATGATTCGATGTGCACAATGACACTGAACTTGCTCACTGACTCAGATCAGTATTAACAAGCCAACAACAGAGTGCACTGTCAGTGCTCGTTGTAAGGCAAATACGCAGCTTACAAAGACCAGCTCCATCCCTGCAAGTAACTGGTTTTCTCGCCGGGTATTCTTATAATAGTGGCCGCAACCTTTGCACCCTGATGACGCTTCGCTTGAGTATCCAGCAAACACTGGATTAGTCTCAAATGAAGCATTATCACAACAGAAATTATAAGAAAAAAAAGCAGTTGGATAATGTAGTTAGGGAAGGATAGGGAATTTTTACTTAAAGTGTATTAGAAAATATATTAAATTATGACATTAAATAGATAGGGATTTAGGAGGAAAACTAATTTGTGCTCTGGACCACTCTTTACTGTATCATTGTTCAACTTCAGGGTGTGTCCTCATCTGAGACCTGCATGGCATATCCACAGGATAGATCTAAAAATTTCAAGTCCTGTGTCCAACACCGAAACAGGGGTCTTTCATGTGTGCTTAGCTGAATTCATATTTTCTATAAAATGAAGAGATTAATACATTTGCAGATAACCTCTAGACGGTCTGATTTGTTTCATTAGTAATCACCGATCAACTATATATAAGTCAACAGCACCCTTGCACTGCTGTTTTCAGAGGCTGAAAAGTACTGATAGGATAAAATCGTTTTATCCCATACACCCTCATTTGATTACATAAGCCCTGATTACAGGGAGCGATGTGTTGCAGATGATAATGGCTTTTTTAAAGTCATCATAAGTGATCCAGTTACTCGAGAAACAAGTGTTTTATTTGATCATTTGGTGACCACCGGCATGATGGGATATCAGTTTCTCTAAATGACTCAAGACTCACATTTATTAGACATATATGACATACATTGTGCTCTTGCCATAAATCTCTAAGATGAAAGTACAGGTTAAGCAGTAATGTAACAGTAACAGACTAAACAAACATAAAAACAGTATTATTACTTATTTTCTAATTAGATCTGAAATCGGTGTAGACGTGTTGGAGCACAATCAGCGCACTTGATTTGTTAATAACGGGAGATATTCTCATATTGAAATGCATTAGATTTTTGTTTTATTCATGAGCTTCCTAATGTAATTAATATCCATCACATAAATATTCATTGATCCACAAAACAGCTGCATTCACTGCTTTGTTTAAACATTTCCAGCATGTTTCTCAATAGTCTTTGTTCAATTGTATCAAAATACTGATTTCCTTATTTGCCAATTTCTTAAAGGGCATTTGTTATTAATAAGAAGCCTCCTAAATCGCCTATGTGGGCATATAGGCCATAGAAAACTGAATAAAATGATATCTTGATATTTGTTGTCCAGTGTCTTACTCCAGAGAACTTCCTATTTTTCTTAATATCTAAATGAGCTGTTAAACCCTTTATGACATTAGACATATAGGTATTTTAGAGGTCGCCTCCCCCTGTTTGCTGCGGGTTCCGGCGATGAACCCGCAACTTTTCTGAACCCTAACAGCAACGGGTGGAATCGAGATCCACCCGCAGCTGTTAAAACATTAAATTCCGCTATCAATCTCTGACAGCAGTATTTAACATGCCCACTCTGAAAGCGCGTCACAATCCCCACCCGTTGGTGCCCGTGTCACATAACCGCTGGTTGCTGATGGGTTGGCATAACAACCCGGGGCCTGCAGGAGACCCTTGTGGTTATCATTACCGGATAGCTATTAGCGTTGCCCAGTGGCCGCCACTCATAGCCTGATGCGCATTTTAGCTACACAAGCGATAAGAAGATCGCAGCTTTTAGTCTGGTCTCCTATGGAGACCATTGAAGCCAGTAAAAAGTAAAAAAAAATGTTTTTAAGAATATAATTAAAAAAGTTTAAATCACCCCCCATTTGCCCCATTCAAAAGAAATTAATGAAAAATACAATATTTGGTATCTCCGCATTCAGAATCGCCCGATCTATCTATATATAAAAAGAATTAATCCAATCGCCAAAAGGCGTAACGAGAAGAGAATCAAAACGCCATGATTAGGTTTTTTTTGGTCGCTGCAACATTGCATTAAAATGCAATAACGGGCGATCAAAAGATCGTATCTACACCAAAATGGTATCAATAAAAATGTCAGCTCGGCGCGCAAAAAATAAGCCCTCACCCAGATCCTGAAAATTGGAGACACTATGAATCTCAGAAAATGGCGTCTACGAACTCATAGTGACCTGAGAAGCATAATGTCAGGTCAGTTTTAGTATTTAGTGAATATGGTTAAAAAAAACAATTGTCAAATTGCACTTTTTTTTGCAATTTCACCACATTTTGACTTTTTTTCTCGTTTTCCAGTACACTATACTGTATGGTGAAACCAATGGTGTCGTTCAAAAGTACAACTCGTCCCACAAAAACAAGCCCTCACATGACCAAATTCTCAGAAAAAATAAAAAAATTATGGCTCTGGGAAGAAAGGGAGCAAAAAATGAAAACTCAAAAATGGAAAAACACAAGGTGGTGAAGGGGTTAAGGTCTATGGGCTGTACATAGATTTCCCTGAGAATCTGCCTCCGGAGCTTATTTTAAATGAAAGGCAGCATTACCAGTGTGAGACATGTAGATCAGGAGAGCAGACTGAGTTATTACATGTCTCACACTGGTAACTTGACCTTTCATTTAAAATACGCTCTGGAGGCAGATTCTCAGGGAGATCTATGTCCGGCCCATAGATCTTAACCATTCATTTACATATTAAGAAAAATATGAATTTCTCTGGAATGAGTCATCAGATCACTGATATCATAAGGTATCATTTTATTCATATTCCTAAGATCTACATGCCCATATAGACATCTTAGGAGGGGTGATCCTATTGACATATTTTCTTTCACAATTTCTGGCATTTAGCCTACTCATTTCTTAGGCCATTTGTTTGTCCATTAAACTTTATGGGCATATTGGTGTATACACAGAAAACACAGCAAACATGGTGTGAATGGAATCTGACACATACAGTGCTAATGGTATGAAATTATAATATGTGAGCAGGTAACTGATGACGATGCTCAGTCACATTTATTTGCATTTACTTAAAGGTTTTTTTCCAATTTAATTAAAGAGCAACCTTCATTGTAATTCTAATATTATACATGAACAGAAGCAACTTTGTAATATATCTTATCAGAAAAAAAGTACTTCTTTATCCTCCTGGACTAAGCTTTCACTCTGAATTAATGAGTAAAATGTGTAAAATCTGTATTCATTGAAGATAGATATTCACATTACTGAGATAGGAGAGGGCAGTTGGTGCTTTTAAAATTCTATGGAGTAGGGAGGAGCTAGAGACAGACACAGACAATCTGCTGCAAGTTCCATAGATCTGTATATGCACCAACTGTCATCTACCTAATAATAGGAAATTTGTATTTCACAGAAGATAGATTTTAACCTTGAATTGAGGATTTTGAGAATGGACGATCAGTCCTGGCCGAGAAACAAGCAGATTTCTCTAATAAGATATATTACAAAATTTCTTATTTTCCTGTATACTATTGATTTATGGGAGAAATAAAGGTCTGTCTTTAAAGGTTTATTTCCATAGTTCTCTAAAATAGTTTTGCTTTTATTTTATAGATACCTGAAAATGATGAAAACTTTACTTTAAGACTTACAAACGTATATGACGGTGCAGAAGTCAACACTACAAAGAGCACATTGCTGATAAATATAAAAAAAAATGATAGCCCGGTGCGATTCAGTCAGAGCTCTTACATAGTACCCGAGATAGAAGATGTGATCATTATTCCTGTGATCCGTGGAAAGACTCTTACTGATACTGTTGTTGGTTCTGATGACTCTGAAGTCTCCATCAAATACAGAATCATCACTGGGAACTCATCCTCTAGCGCACAGCTCAAAAATGACTTCATAGACCTTCAGCCAAATAATACAATTATATTTCCTCCAAAAGTTCAGGAAATTACACTAAAATTTCAAATTATTGATGATGCAATCCCAGAAATAGCAGAGTCCTTTCAAATTGTTCTGATGGAAGAATCCCTACAAGGGGACGCTGTTTTACAATATCCAAGTATTGTCTATGTCACCATTGAACCCAATGATAAACCCTATGGTGTTTTGTCCATAAACAGTGCCATTCTTGCACAGATAGTAACTATTGATGAAGATAAAATATCAAGGTAAAGTTTTAAGGTTTTTTATTTAAGGAACAACCTGCTTTGTGACAGAATTTAAGTGGCCCTCCACCCTGATATCTAAGAGTGATGTTGCATTTTTCATGTATATTCACCTTACCTTGTGCTTCACGTCTGCCTTTTGCTGCCTCCTCTGTTGAGACTGATGTTCTGGTCCTCCAGCATCCAAGATGGCCTCCGCAGTGGCATTGAGAGAGTGGTAAGTCTGAACCATGCCTCCACAGCACAGACAAGACAGAAGATGAGTTGTTCAGTCTTACCACTGTGCTGCCCTGCCACTACGGAGGACATCTTTCAAAGAGAAAAAATATTCAACTCATCCATACATGGTTGTCCAGTTAGAAAATAAAAGTTTTTTTATGTGTTTAAAATCTGTGAACCCTTCAAAATATTTCACATTTCTTACTAAATTTGACCTGAAACTTCATCAGAAGTCCCAAAAGTAGGTAAAGAAAAACAAATAAGTCAAAAATATTATCCAATGAAAATGATCCAACATCATATGTACATGAGTGGCAAAAGTATGTGAACTGTAATGCAACAGTGTCCACACTGTCCAGTGATGAGTCAGTGACCCAGCAAAAAAGTTCAAAGCAAAACGTGTTTTAATGTCCAACTCACAGAAATACACAGCATACGATATGCTCCGAATCGCAGCCGGGAAACAAGATCGTCCATAACTGGGAACGCGCCATGCACGCTGAGGGGTGCCAGGCCTGTTGGCTCCACTTGTCTCTGTATTGCTTCACACAGGTTGGCTCTGCAGAACCTTCTGCTCTGCACGCTTGCAAAACCAAAACTGACACACCCAACCCTCTGCTGCAGGGTTTTTCTTACAAAGGCAATATTGAAAACCCAGGCCGGGGGAGGAAACATACCACCCAGCTACCTTCCTGTATTCCATTTAAAAAATAAAAGCCCATGGCAGGTTTTCCTAAATCCAGAAAAATATCAGCAAATTGTAAAGGAAGATGTCAGGTCATCCGTCCGAGCTGAATCTCAAGAAAATTTGGGTGATTCACCAAGACACTGATCCAAAGCACACAAGTCTTTCTACAAAAGTATGGTTAAAGTATTGGAATGGCCAAGTCAAAGTACTGACCTTAATTCTTTAGAAATATTATGGAAGGATCTGAAGTGACTTGTTCATGGGAGAAAACCCACCAATATAAAGATAATTGAAATTATTTTATAGGGAGGAATGAGCAAAGCTTCCTACAAGCTGATGTGCAGTACTATTCAACAATTACCAAAAACATTTAGTAGCAGTTATTGCTGCACAAGGGAGTTACATCAGATACTGAAAGCAAAGGTTCACATACTTCAGGCTTGTGATATTGAATCTAAGTCTAAAATTTTTTGACTCATTAGTATAATTTGGTTCTCTTTATCTTCTATTAGGACCTGTTGAAACATCTGTTTTTGTTTTTGGTCAAATTTAAGGGTTTACAAACTTTCAAGCGCCACTGTATACAGCATACTAATATAGTTTAATTATCAAATCTCTAATAAGTGCAGATTCTGGGACTTTGTACACACGTGGTCAAAATTGTTGGTACCCCTCGTTTATTGACAAGAAAAACCCACAATGGTCACAGAAATAACTTGAATCTGACAAAAGTAATAAGAAATCAAAAATCTATGAAAATGAACAAATGAAAGTCAGACATTGCTTTTCAACCATGCTTCCACAGAATTAAAAAAAAAAATAATAAAACTCATCTAATAGGCCTGGACAGAAATGATGGTACTCCTGAAAATAATGTGACAAAAGGGACAGGTTAAATCAAGGTGTGACCAAGCCCTTTCTTTGTCTTTGATTCAAGTGTGAAAGGTAAGGGGGCTGGCTTAGCTATTGAAAAAAGCCAGTCGACCTGACACTTTCATAAACATCACTAGTCAAGCATCGACTTAAGAAGTTCTCTCCTATATTAATCCCAACCATGTCATTTTAGGTCCATTATTAAAAGCTGATCAATATACTCGCCATGTTTTTGCATCACCACATTTTGAGAGATATAATTTTTCCATATTTTGGCCCACAGAGTCATGTGAGGTCTTGTTTTTTTGCGGAACCAGTTGACGTTTTTATTAGTACCATTTTCGAGTACATGACATTTTTTGATCACTTTTTATTATGATTTTTAGGAGGCAGAATCAACAAAAAACAGCAATTCATGAATTTCTTTTGGGTGGGGTGTGGTAAAATTGATAAAGCGGTTTTATTCTTTGGGTCAGTACGATTACAGGGATACCTCATTTATATAATTTTTTTATGTTTTGGCGCTTTTATACAATAAAAACTATTTTATATAAAAAATAATTATATTTGCATTGCTTTATTCTGAGAGCTATAACTTTTTTATTTTTTCGCTGATGATGCTGTGTGGCGTCTCATTTTTTTGCGGGGCAAGATGACGTTTTCAGCGGTACCATGGTTATTTATATCTGTCTTTTTGATCACATGTTATTCCACTTTTGTACGGCGGTATGATGATAAAGCATTGTTTCTTGCCTCGGATTTTTATTTATTTATTTTTATGGTGTTGACTTTTCTTTATTTAGGAATTTTTAAAAAAAATATTTTTACACCTGCTAATTTTTTTTTTTTTACTTTGTCCCAGGGTGGGACATCACTTTATAGTGTCAGATCGCTGACCTGACACTTTGCAGAGCACTGTGTCAGATCAGCGATCTGACAGGCAGTGCAGGAGGCTTGCCAGAGCCTGCTCTCAGCAGGCACTGACAAGCCACCTCCCTGCAGGACCCGGAAGGACCCCGCGGCCATCTTGGATCCGGAGGCCTGCAGGGAGGAGGCCCTCGGAACAACGCAATCACATCGCGTTGTTCTGAGGGTGTCAGGGAAGCACACAGGGAGCCGCACTTAGTGCCGGGTGTCAGCTGTGATAATCATCTGACACCCGGTCGCGATCAGCCGTGCTCCCCCCGTGAGCGCGGCTGATCGCGTATGACGTATTATCCCGTCCATGGGCATTAAGGTCCAGGGTACATGGACGGGATAGTGCGTCATATGTCAGAAGGGGTTAAAGATGCACCAAATTCATTAAGACTCAAATTAAAAAAAAGTCAGTTTTGTTGAACTGAACGGAGGCTCTTGTATTCGAAGGAATCTGAATGATTTGTTTTAGTTTAGCAAATGTTACTGAGTCAATATTTTGTGATAAATTTATGGGCTATTGGGAAAAACATTGAGTACTAAAGTAAATATACAATGGCATGTAAAATTTTGTGCACCCCTGGTCAAAATTGTTGTTATTGTGAACAGTTAAGCAAGTTGAAGATAAAATGATCTCTAAAAGGCCTAAAATGTAAGATGACACATTTCCTTTGTATTTTGGGGAAAAAAATATTTTCATCTTTTACATTTTAAAAATTACAAATAGGAAAATGGATGGATGCAAAAGTTTGGGCACCCTGCATAGTTAGTGCCTAGTAGCACCCCCTTTTGAAAGTATCACAGCTTGTAAACGCTTTATGGATCCAGCCAAGAGACTTTCAACTCTTGTTTTGAAGGATTTTCATTAATTCTTCCTTGGAAAATTCTTCCAGTTCTGTGAGATTCCTGGGTCGTCTTGCATGACCTGCTATTTTGAGGTCTAGGCACAAATTTTCAATGGCGTTCAGATTTGGGGCCATTGTAAAACCTTCAGCTTGGGCCTTTTGAAGTAGTCTATTGTGGATCTTGACGTGTGTTTATGATCATTATCCATTTGTAGCAGCCATCCTCTTTTCAACTTAAGCTTTTTTTTTTTACTGATGGTGTTAGCTTTGTATCAAGAATTTGTTGAAATTTCATTGAATCCATTCTTCCTTCTACCCATGAAACGTGCCTCGTACCATTGGCTGCAACTTTTTCTCCACATATACCTTTGATCATTGGGGCCAAATAATTCTATTTTAACCTCATTGGTCCACATGATTTATTTCCAAAATGCATCATGCTTGTTTATATATATACTTCTGACACTGAATTTTATGGTGAGAATGCAGGAGAGGTTTTCTTCAGGTGACTCTTCCTTGAAGGCCATATTTGTGCAGGTGTCATTGAACAGTAGAGCAATGTACGACAACTCCAGAGTCTGCTAAATCTTTCTGAAGTCAGAGGTTCTGATTTTCCTCTCTAGCAATCCTATGACGAGCTGTCACTGAAATTTTGCTTGGTCTTCCAGACCTTATCTTGACCTCCACTGTTCCTGTTAAATGTTTTTTTTTCTTAATTACATTTTGAACTGAGGAAAGGGCCACTTGAAAATGCTTTGCTATCTTCTTATAGTTTTCTCCTGCTTTTTGGGCCTCCACCATTTTCATTTTCAGAGTGCTAGGCAGCTGCTTGGAAGGACACATGGCTGCTGTTTATTGACACAAGGTTAGAGGAGGCTGGGTTTTTATAAAGCTGAGAAATTTGCATCACCTGGCCTTTCCTAACGATGATAGAAACTTTTTGCATCAACCCATTTTCCTTTTTGTAATTTTTAAAATGTAAAAAAATGACAATTTTTTGTCTAAAAATGCAAAGGAAGTGTGTCATCTTTAACTTTAGGTATTTTAGAGATCATTTTATTTTCAACTTGCTTAATTGATCGCAATAACAGTAATTTTTACCAGGGGTGCCCAAACTTTCCATGCTACTGTAACCATGATATGTGAAGTTGGTGAGATGTATGTATATTAAAAGCCTTAATACAGAAGTAACAATATAGATGACTTTTTCTCTGCCTAGATATGATGGAATAACTATAGTAAGAAATGGAGGGACTCACGGCAATGTTTCATTAAGATGGGTCATCAGGCGGAATAGCAGTGATACATCACCTGTGACCGCTGATATCTTGCCAGATGCTGGAGTTCTTCAGTTCCTGCAGGGGCAGATGATGGCAACAATTCCCCTCACAATTGTATCAGATGATGTTCCTGAAGAAGCTGAGGCATATCTGTTACAGATCTTGTCAGCTCAAGGTGGTGTAGAGCTTGGCTCTCCAACAGAGGTTTGTAATCCAGAAAAAATATTATTCTTATATTTCATCCACAGAGATGTAAATGTAATATTGAATTCCTATTTCCATTGACCTGACCATCCTATACTTATTTTGCAGCTTCTCTTTTACATCCAGGACAGTGATGATGTATATGGTCTGATTCAATTTCTCGCTATTGAAGAGCAGAAAATTGAGAGCAGTCCTCAGGGTCGAGGCTTGACCTTGAGTTTTGTGAGGAAAGGTGGAGCCAAAGGGGATGTGAAATTAGTTTATAATGCACTGTATATCCCAGCTGGACCAGTTGATCCAATAAGAGCAAAAGATGGAGTTCTTAATGTTTCATCAAGGAACAGTCTTATATTTGAAGAGTCAAAAACAACTCTGAAAGTACAACTATCAATAAGAAATGATGCATTTCTACAGAATGGGGCTCATTTTCTTGTACAGGTAGAGTATCATGAAAATGGGTTTACAAACGTTATGAAAATATGTACAATACAATGAAGGTCATTTTAAAAGCCTCCTTTTATTGGACCCTTTTTTTTTTTCAAAAGCACACATAATAAGAGATGCTTGCTGATAGCTGAGAGTCCAACCATTGGGACATTCATCAACCTCGAGATCGGGGCTCTGGAGGCCCAAGAATAGGGACCTTGAACATAGTGGAGGCCACCATGTGGCCATCATTTTGCTGAATTCACATGTAGCGGATTGCAAACAATACAGATTCTGGAGAATAGAAATTTTATAAAATTTAAGGTGTACAATACAAAATAAAATTGTGATACCATGTTAGCCAGAAAAATAGATGTAAATACTTATGTCCCCCCCAAAAATTGAGAAAAGTATTCAAGGTGTGATACCTCTATTGGCTAACCAGAGAAATTATATTTGCAAGCAAGCTTTCAGGGCTCAAAAGGCCCCTTCATCAGGCTGGATTACAAGTCAATTCACTTGTAATCTAGCCTGATGAAGGGGCCTTTTGAGCCCTGAAAGCTTGCTTGCAAATATAATTTCTCTGGTTAGCCAATAAAGGTATCACACTTTGAATACTTTTCTCAATTTTTTGGGGGGACATAAGTATTTACATAAAATTTAAGGAAAATGTTATTCTACTCAAATAAATTCACTCATTTCTATTTCTTCATCCATTGAATGAAATGTAATTGAAAACACCCAAGTATTGAGTGGATCTTGCTCCTCCACAGCTTATTAATGTCTGAGATTTGTAGTTCTGGCATAGTTTAGTACACACTTTTTTTTTCTTGACATTTGCCTATGGATAACCATTTTAGCCATGGAAACCAGGAGAATCTTTTTGTTTAGGAGCTGTGGGTTTTATTAAAATACAATAATGTACAGCAACACTAAGGAAGCCTGCAAAGATTACGTAATATAACCCCAATGACAATCGTGGTGTTATGTCATGCTCAAAGTAGGTGTCTGGCAGTCCTCCCAGAAAAGCCTTACTTTTGTGTAATAAGGGAAAAAAGCAATGACCCACCGCTTTATATTAAAAGATTTCTATTTATCCAACCTTTCTTTCTTAGACAAATGGGCCAAAAGATCAGTGCACATGAAAAACGCTGCCAAAGTGTTAATAAGAAAAGCCCGAACTTTTGTTGTGCTACATGGTTTAGAACAAGAGATTTGGAAAAACTTCCAATATACTTGTACAATACACACAAAGGAGTCTTCATTCAGTCCTGTCGTTCCTCAAATATTCAATTGAAGGGATAAGCCTTATTGAAATGATGGCGCTTCATAATTACTAAGTCATTATTTATTTTATTTATTTATTTTACTCTTTTATATAGTGCCATTAATTCCACAGCGCTTTACAGACATTATTGGCACTGTCCCCATGTGGCTCACAATCTAAATTCCCTATTAGTATGTCTTTGGAATGTGGGCGGAAACCGGAGAACCTGTAGGAAACCCACACAAATACAGGGAAAAACATACGAACTCCTTGCAGATGTTGTCCTTGGTGGGATTTGCACCCAGGACCCCAGTGCTGCAAGGCTGCAGTGCTAACCACTGAGCCACCATGCCACCCACTAAAGATACTATTAAATCTGCCGATGGCATGCATTAAGGAAACTGAGATGTCCTCCACTGGCTCGATCTATAGGCCCAACTCACCCATTATAGTGAGTCGGTCTGTGAATACGACATGGCATTGCGTGCTGTCTATTTACCATGGACTGATTGTTGAGGGACATATTATAAAAACCACCTTTTGAGTCTCATCCTGGATTTTTTACCATACTTGAAAAATGAACAGGCTAAAATTAAATGAAAGAAAAATTTACCGCCATACAGATGAAAAACATTTTATTTATTGCACAACCCTGTCATGCACCTGTGAATAAGGCCTTAGTTTGTGTCATTGGCATTGTCTTTCCCTGATGATCTTCTGGGTCTGACCCATGGTTTGTGTCACTGTGCTCCAGTTGTGTTATTACTGCTGTGTCCCATTGTAAACCGATGATTATTTTGAGGACCGCAACCTGAGAGTCCCAACCGTCTATTCTTATGGAATACAAAAATTCTGCGGCATTAGTACCCGTTCATTTTACTGAGCAGCAGATAGAGTCAAAAATGCCACTATATTTGTCTAAGTTTAGATTTTTTATAGCTAAGTTTATTGACTTGCGCAGCAGCGGTCGTTACTTACCTTTCACACGCAGCAATGCTGAAGTCCTCCCGTCCTCGTCCACACGTCGCTTGGCGCCAGCAGGAAGCGCCCGACGAGAAATGGACCCAGCCGATCTCGCGCAATCAGTGACAGACAGCGGGGAAGCCGGTCGGAGGTAAGTATCACACATAGTGATATCGCTAGCAATATCGCTGCTGCGTCACAAAATCGGTGACGCTTTAGCGATCTTGCTATGTGTAAAACCCCCTTAAGTAAAAAAAAGTATACAACAATGTGAGTTTTTAATTAGATTACTGACTAAAAGGTTCAACTTTCCAACTGTCTAAACTTTGCAGCGGGAATACTCAAGTTAAAACTGGTTGATATCAGTTTGGTCAGTTTTTTACTTCAGTATTTGTAAGCCAAAACCAGGAGTGGGCGATAAATACAGAAGTGGTGACATGTTTCTATTATACTTTTCTTCTGATTGTTCCACTCCTGGTTTTGGCTTACAAATACTGAGGTAAAGGGGGCGTGGCTTGAGCTCAGCACAATGGAGGATGTCTGAGCTTTGAGCTCCCGCTGACCAAGCCAAATAAGCGACCACAGAGCGTGAATACAGAAGAAATTTTTATTAATGATTACCTCTAACAACTTTCCCTATCCTCCCTGGAGCCACTGGACATTAATACCTGTAGAACTGGTGTGATATCTTCACCGCGCTACATGCCTGAGGTACATGGCGGCTGAGTCTGCAGCAATGGCGGGAAACACCTATTCATAATTGGCAAGAGTCCGGGAGTCCCTGCACAGTGGTATTACATCACTGTTCTATAACCAGAACTGAGCTGGAGCAGAGCTAGCAAGAAGAAAGTAGATTGAGCATTTACCGGGATCCAGGCGAGCAAGCAGACCGGGACAAACAGTGAAGCTGAGGTAAGCTCTGCCTCAGCAGGGCTGCAGAAAAAGGCGGGAAGCGGCAGTGAAGAGAAGCCATTGCAGCGCTGAGGAGAGCGGCCCGAAGGAAGAAGATGGGAAGGCGGAAACTCGGTGGCTGACGTTGTGACTGGAAGAGGAGGAGCTGACAGGTGGAAGAAGAGGCGGAGAAGACGGGAGAAGGCGTGAAGAACGCGGTAGCTGATTAAAGGGTGGCGGGACTGGAGCGTCGCTGAAGAAGCTTGGGATGCCATTTCCTCTCATAGACGTCGCAGTGAGGCAGTGACCACGGCTGGATAAATAGAAGATTTGGTGGCGCCATAGGAAGAGAAAGAGGAGCAACAGTGAGCGGTGACTGTGACGGACATTCAAGAGGTAAAGTGAAAGAGACTATCATACCCTTGCACAATAGCCCTACTGGGCTGGGGGAAGCAAAAGAGCTTTAAATCTCTAAACAGCAGGAGATGAGCCACCACATTGCTGAAGAGAGAAAAGGACTTCAGGGGGTCTAAAGCGACGGCTGGTGACTATAGTGGTAAGAGCCCTGGTGGAATGAGGGACGAGACCATAACCTTTTTGGGAACTGACAAAAGCAAAAGAAGCCTATTTTACCCTGAACAATAGCCCTGATAGGCTGTGGGAGGCAGGAGGGCTAGAAACCACTGTGTTACAGAGTTCTTAACTGCATCCTTGCATTGTCTGCTAAAACCCCCATATAAGAGACAACTCTTTAGCCATACGTCCTGATATAAGGTTACTACAATGGCACTGAAAGGTGCTGAACTTGGCTTGCACAATATATATCCTCAATTAGCTGGGCAGTGTTATGATTGAGTCACCGTAGGAGGCAAAAATAGAAATGCTAGCTAAGTCCAGAAAACCAGAGAAGTTGGCAGCTATCGGATTTCAGACCCCTGAACCTATCAACACAGCTAGCAGTAGCCGTGGGGGGCTCCTACGATGCCCTAGGCCCCTCGATCACAGCCGGAGGACTACATAGCTTAAAGACAGAAAGGGAAATCTAAACTGCCCCAGAGCAGACCCCAAAGCAAAAGGCAGCCCCCCACATATAATGACGGTGAAGCAAGAAGAAAGAACAAAACACAGACAGAAAGATAGACTGAGCAAAGATGGGGCCCACGCTAGCTTAGATAGGAAAGGACAGGAAGGCTGCTGTCTGCAATCCGTGAAAAACCCTATGAAAATAAGAGCCAACAAACTGACAGTAAAAAAAGCCCTGAACAAGCTAGGCTTCAAAAAAGCTATGTCAGTACTCAGGAATATTCTGAAGACAGAGCAACAGGCAAAAGGAGATTCAGCTCACCCCAGCAGGGAATGGCAGAATCCAGAAAAGCAAGGAAAACAAAACACTAATGCAAAAAGGCAAAGCAGAAATCTTAGCTTTAGATGAGCAGGAATCAGACTGGTTTCCTAGAAGTCCACAGAGAAATCACCCGCAGGCCAGAAGGGCGTCGGCAGCCTTATATCCAGTCATTAACTACACTCAGCCAGTCATCATCATCAGCCCCCGGTGTTTGACAATCAGGCTCACTACCTTTCTTCACCAAAAGAGGGAGTTCCTCGGGCCTCAGTAGTGAAGGGGAAAATGAACTCACAACAGTACCTCCCCCTTGAGGAGGGGTCACCGAACCCTCAACCACGCCACCAGGGCGATCAGGGTGAGCCCGATGAAAGGCACGCACCAATCTTTTGGCATGAATATCAGAGGCAGAGACCCAGGAATTATCCTCCTGACCATAACCCTTCCACTTAACCAAATACTGGAGTCTCCGTCTAGCCAGACGGGAATCCAGTACTTTCTCTACCTCATATTCCATGTTACCTTCAACCAATACAGGGTCTGGAGGTGCAACCCCCGAAACAACAGGTTCAACAAACCTCTTCAACAAAGATTTATGGAACACATTATGGATTTTAAATGTGACAGGAAGAGCCAAACGAAAAGAGTTTAATCTCCAAAATCTTGTAAGGTCCAATAAATCTAGGCTTAAACTTAGGAGAAGCCACCTTCATAGCAATATTTTTTGATGATAACCACACCATATCACCAACCTTAAATTGGGGACCAGTGGTCCTATGTCGGTTGGAAAACCACTGGGCCTTTTCCTGGGAGAGAGATAACTTATCCACCACTTGGTCCCAGATCTGGTGCATTCTCTCCACCACAGTGTCAACCCCTGGGCAGGCAGAGGGCTCCACCTGCCCTGAAGAAAATTGAGGATGAAACCCAAAGTTACAAAAAAAAGGAGACATCAAAGTGGCAGAACTAGCTCTATTATTTAAAGCAAATTCGGCCAAGGGCAAAAATGAAACCCAATCATCCTGATCAGCAGAAATAAAACATCTCAAATATGACTCCAAGGTCTGGTTTGTTCTCTCTGTCTGCCCATTGGTCTGAGGGTGAAAAGCAGAGGAGAAGGACAACTGAATTCCCAGCTTGGAACAGAAAGTTCTCCAAAATCTAGACACAAACTGGACTCCTCTGTCAGATACAATGTTCTTTGGAATCCCGTGCAAGCGAACCACCTGTTGTAAAAACAGGGGCACCAATTCAGAGGAAGACGGCAACTTAGGGAGTGGTACAAGATGAACCATCTTAGAGAACCTATCACAAATCACCCAAATAACAGTCATCCTTTGAGAGACAGGCATATCAGAGATGAAATCCATTGAAATATGGGTCCATGGCCTCTTGGGGACAGGCAAAGGCATCAACAACCCACTAGAGCGAGAACACGATTTAGACCGGGAGCACGTCCCACAGGACTGCACAAAATTCCTGACATCACGAGACAAGGAGGGCCACCAAAAAGACCGACTCACCAGATCTCTAGTACCAAAAATACCTGGATGACCAGCCAAAGCAGAGCAATGAACTTCAGACATCACTCTCTTCTTCCACTGGTCAGGAACATACAACTTTCCACTGGGACAACGCTCAGGCTTGTCCTCCTGGAACTCTTCCAGAGCACGTCTCAAATTGGGCGAGATGGCAGAAAGAACTACCCCTTCGCCTAAGATGGTAGCAGGCTTGGTCACGACAGGAGAATCAGCAAAGAAGCTCCTAGAGAGGGCGTCAGCCTTGACATTCTTAGTTCCAGGAAGAAAAGAAACCACAAAATCAAAACGTGTAAAAAACAAGGCCCACCTAGCCTGTCTAGGGTTCAAGCGCTTAGCCGACTCTAGGTAAATCAAATTCTTGTGGTCAGTGAGGACCATGACTTGATGCTTAGCTCCCTCCAACCAATGTCTCCACTCCTCAAATGCCCATTTCATGGCTAACAGTTCCCGATTCCCCACATCATAGTTACGTTCAGATGGAGAGAACTTTCGGGAAAAGAAAGCACAGGGATTCATTTTAGATGTTACAGGATCCTTTTGGGACAAAACAGCTCCTGCACCAATCTCAGAAGCATCCACCTCTACCTGGAATGGAAGTGAGACATCAGGTTGCCGCAAAACCGGGGCGGAGGTGAATCTTCGCTTCAGCTCCTGAAAGGAAGAAACAGCCTCCGGAGACCAATTTAACACATCAGCATCCTTCTTAGTCAAATCAGTCAATGGCTTGGCAATACTAGAAAATTTTGCTATAAATTTCCGATAAAAATTAGCAAAACCCAAAAACTTCTGGAGGGCCTTCAAAGAAGTGGGCTGAACCCAATCGTAAATGGCCTGTACCTTGGCCGGGTCCATTTCAATAGTTGACGGGGACAAAATAAATCCCAAAAAAGAAATCCTCTGTACTCCAAAAAGGCATTTAGATCCTTTGACATACAGGGAATTCTCCCTCAAGATCCGGAACACAGTCCGAATATGTTCCACATGAGAATCCCAATCCTTGGAGAAGATCAAAATATCATCCAGATAGATAATCAAAAATTTATCGACAAAATCTCGGAAAATATCGTTCATGAAGCACTGGAAGACAGAAGGGGCATTAGTGAGCCCAAAAGGCATCACCAGGTACTCAAAATGTCCCTCCGGAGTATTAAACGCCGTCTTCCATTAATCCCCATGCTTAATGCGAATAAGATTATACGCCCCCCTGAGGTCAAGCTTGGTAAACCAGCAAGCACCTTTAACTCTGGAGAATAGATCAGAAATCAGGGGTAAGTTATACTGATATTTAACAGTAATTTTGTTGAGAGCACGATAATCAATACAAGGTCTTAATGATCCATCCTTTTTGGCTACAAAAAAAAAAACGGCACCTAAGGGTGACGAGGATGGTCTAATATGACCCTTCTCCAACGCCTCCTTAATATAGGATCGCATAGCCTCGTGCTCGGGTACAGATAAATTGAAGAGCCGACCCTTGGGAAATTTACACCCCAGGCTCAGTTCAATAGCACAGTCATAACTCCTATGAGGAGGCAGAGACGCAGACTCATTCTCACTAAATACATCATAAAAGTCCGCCAAATAATCAGGAACATCATGCGACTGAGGAGAGGTGGAAAACACCGGAGCCTCACTAAAAGCACACCGACAACCCCAACTCACCACAGACACAGATTTCCAATCCAAAACTGGATTATGAATTTGTAACCAGGGAAACCCCAGAACAATAGTATCATGCAGATTATGTAACACCAAAAACCTGCAATTTTCTTGATGGCCTGGGGCAACCCGCATTACCACCTGGGTCCAAAACTGAGGTTTATTTTTAGCCAAAGGAGTAGCATCAATCCCCCTCAAAGGGATAGGCGTCTGCAGAGGTGTCATCGGAAATCCACAACGTTTAGCAATATCCAAGTCCATTAGGTTTAGAGCTGCTCCCGAATCCACAAAAGCCTTGGCGGAAAATGTGGACAGGGAGCAGATCAGAGTAATAGCCAGAAGAAACTTAGGTTGAACACCACCAACAGAAAACGTGTGTGAAAAGCGTTTCTCGCATTTAGGACAGACAGAAATAATATGCGAGGCATCTCCACAGAAAAAACACAACTTATTACGCCTTCTGAACTCCTGACGCTGCTCTCTGGAAAAAACTCTATCACATTGCATAGGTTCAGACATCTGTTCAACAGGTGGCAACACCTCTCGTGCAGCTCTGCTTTCGCGTAAACGCCGATCAACCTGAATGGCTAAAGACATAGAATCGTCAAGACCAGAGGGAACAGGAAATCCCACCATAGTATCTTTTATGGCTTCTGACAACCCCTTCCGAAAGAGAGCAGCCAAGGCATTATCATTCCAGGTAGTAAGTACTGCCCACTTTCGGAATTTTTTTGACAGTACAATTCTGCAGAATCACGACCCTGGTTCAATGCCAGCAGGGTCTTTTCAGCCTGATCAATGGCATTAGGTTCGTCATACAACAACCCCAAGGCCTGAAAAAATGCGTTCACATTAGTCAGAATAGGATCATCTGGTTTCAAAGAAAACGCCCAATCTTGGGGATCGCCACGCAGCAAAGAAATGACAATTTTAACCTGCTGCGCGGAGCTCCCTGACGAGTTAGGCTTCAAGGCAAAAAATAATTTACAATTATTTTTGAAATTCAAAAATGTAGACCGATCCCCAAAAAATACATCAGGTGTAGGAATCTTTGGTTCAGCAGCATGTGAATGAGCAAGGTAGGCGGAAATTCCCCGCACTTCCGCAGCGAGCTGCTCCACACGATCAGACAATTGCTTTATCTCCATTGAGAGAAAAAAAAATTCCCCCTACGGCCTCAGAGATATAGAGGAAAAAATATACACACTTTTTTTTTTTTATACAATTCTTTCCTGCTATTGAGTAACCTAGAATCTGCGGTATGGCGGGTGATTCTGTTATGATTGAGTCACCGTAGGAGGCAAAAATAGATATGCTAGCTAAGTCCAGAAAACCAGAGAAGTTGGCAGCTATCGGATTGCAGACCCCTGAACCTATCAACACAGCTAGCAGTAGCCGTGGGGGGCTCCTACGATGCCCTAGGCCCCTCGATCACAGCCGGAGGACTACATAGCTTAAAGACAGAAAGGGAAATCTAAACTGCCCCAGAGCAGACCCCAAAGCAAAAGGCAGCCCCCCACATATAATGACGGTGAAGCAAGAAGAAAGAACAAAACACAGACAGAAAGATAGACTGAGCAAAGATGGGGCCCACGCTAGCTTAGATAGGAAAGGACAGGAAGGCTGCTGTCTGCAATCCGTGAAAAACCCTATGAAAATAAGAGCCAACAAACTGACAGTAAAAAAAGCCCTGAACAAGCTAGGCTTCAAAAAAGCTATGTCAGTACTCAGGAATATTCTGAAGACAGAGCAACAGGCAAAAGGAGATTCAGCTCACCCCAGCAGGGAATGGCAGAATCCAGAAAAGCAAGGAAAACAAAACACTAATGCAAAAAGTCAAAGCAGAAATCTTAGCTTTAGATGAGCAGGAATCAGACTGGTTTCCTAGAAGTCCACAGAGAAATCACCCGCAGGCCAGAAGGGCGTCGGCAGCCTTATATCCAGTCATTAACTCGACTCAGCCAGTCATCATCATCAGCCCCAGGTGTTTGACAATCAGGCTCACTACCTTTCTTCACCAGAAGAGGGAGTTCCTCGGGCCTCAGTAGTGAAGGGGAAAATGAACTCACAACAGGGCAGCAACAAGTACAGTATCTATACTTGCTACTGTTAAATGCCAATTCAGCTGGGTATAAATCCGTAAACACCTCAGGTGTTGTGTAACCAAGCATCAGCTGTTCAATAATTAACAGGACAATAGGGTGTCGAGTATTACCCACAACAAGGGATGTTGAGGCTCAACCCCAATCCAGATCCCCAATGTGCATACAGAGAAAACCACAATGGATTAGTATTTAGTATTCTATGTAACCACCTGATATGGTACTACTAATTGCTATAGTACTTGCAGCGCAAGGTTTTAAATCCTCCTGCCTCCGCAGCCCCAATAGGACTATTGATCAGGGTTAGATAATGCCTCTGCGTTTTCAGCAATTACCCAGCGCAGGATGCGGATAATTTCAAAACAAGGACTTGTCATTTGGGAGGATTCCTTAGTATTATACACATATAAAGCTCACTATCTAGTGGAGTATCGACTGACTTCTTTGACACTTGATAGATAAAATTGCGTCAAGTAGTCAAAAACTTACAGGACGACCCAATAGAAACCAAAAAACATGGGACACTTCCAAAACCAGACGGTTTAGTGACTCACCTAATTTAAATAGTCCTACTAAATCCAGATCACCAATCAGGAATAAAACTGATGAAAAATATAAATCTTCAGTAAAATCCTCAAATGCCTGCCATCGTAAAATGGCACAAGGGAAGGTGTTACAAAGGGATTTACTCCCTGAATTCCATAATGCCACACATAAGCCTAATTTGACCACGGGTAGTGGTGATGGGCCAGGGGAAACTCAAATACAAGAGGAAACCAGCATGGATATGTCTCTATCCAACAAACGTAAAAACCAGGAGAGGGGGGACAGGAATAAAGGTACCTCTGCCTTAGACTCAGATAGTACATCGGAGGAATCCTCTTTTAATGGCAGTCCAAATAAGGCTCTCCAAAAAAGGGGTTGCCCCGCGACCTCGCTTTCTGTGACCCCTACATTAGAAACGATTAACTATGAAAATTTTTTTACATCAGATAAGCAAGTATCTGAAGGGATTCTTGCTAACTTTTGTAAATCATTAAAAGACTCTATAATGCTGGGTTTTGAGTCACAAAAAACCTTATACAACAAGTCAGTGACAAATTCACTCACAGGTTCGAGATTAATCAAAATAAAATTACAGAGTTGGAAAATAAAACAGAGATTCTCACTCAACAAAATTTAGACTTGAGAGATGAAGTTAAGTTTTTGAAAACTAAAATGACGGACCTGGAAGACTGGAGCCGTCAAAACAATGTTAAACTCAGAGGGGTCCCAGAGAACGTATTACAAGATGGTCTCTCGGATTATGCTAAAGTACTCTTTAAAACATCTATCCCCCCATTATCGGACATTCAACTGACAATAGATAGAATTCACAGGCTCCCGCGTCCGAAAGGTATCCCCCCAGACAAACCTAGGGATACCATTCTTCGCCTGTTATTTTTTTAAACGAAAGAAAAAATTTGAAAGTACTTGAGAGACAGGCATACTTTCCCGGCGCCTTACGACAAAATCAAAGTCTACTCTGACTTTTCTAAAAACACAATAGATGTCAGAAAGTCGTTCAGGGAAATCACTACTAAGTTGAGGGACATGGAAATTGTATATAGATGGGGGTTTCCCACCAAAATTATAGTCTGGCACAAAGGCAAGAATGTTCCGTTGTTTACTGTGGAAGAAGGTAGGGACTTTATAGCCTTTCTAGAAAGAGACCTAAAAGATAAGGGTTGAACTGTTCTGTTAAAGTTCCATTGAGGTTTCTTTGGACATATTATCTATTAATATTATAGCGCTATTGATAGTCATGATTGGACAGTGGTTGGTCATGTGGGACCTTTGCCACATTTTCTTTTACCGCGACTTCAGGAGATAGCCACTACAGGTGGTTCCCTCCAGGAGATCTCCATTGAGTTGTATTTACTCTTTTCTTTCTTCTGTTTAGTTTGGTTCTTTTACGTTACCAGACTTTTTAGAGTTGTTTTCTAGAGTGAGCGTTAATGGATATTAAAATTCTTTCATACAACGTTAGAGGCCTTAACAGTCCCTATAAGAGGTATACTACATGGAAAGAGATCAAAATGTACCAGGCCGACATTATTTGCTTGCAAGAAGTGAAGCTGGCCAAAAACAACCATCCTACCTTTCAAAATAAAAATTACTCCAACATGTTTAAGGCACTAAAAATGAACAAGAAAGCGGCAGTAATCACTATTGTTAGCAATAAAATCCCATTCCAACTAATTGAGGAAGAAATAGATCCAGGAGGAAGATTCCATATATTAATCTCTAACCTTAATGGCAAACCTTTCACGATTGTTAATATTTACGCCCCGAATAAGCAACAGTTTACATTTTTCAACAAACCAAAAAAATTGAGAAGGTCAAAAGGGGAGAGCTAATGTTGGTGGGGGATTTTAATATGGTGCCTAATAGTAATATGGACTCATCATCCAAGGCTCGTCTGAAATACCCATCCTTAGACAATTGGATTTCTAACAATGAACTATATGATGTTTTTCGATGCCACAATACGTCATCTAGAGAGTACTCTCATTACTCTGAGGTACACAAATCCTCATCGAGAATAGACCTATTTCTTACCAATATTTTTTCTTTGTCTAAATTTAAGTCCATTGAAATTCTAAACAAATCAGTCTCAGACCACTCACCAATCACGGCAGAATTTGCAATAGGCCCCCCAACCCACAATATTTTTTTAAGGAAGACCAATTTAACGATACTTAAAACGCATAAATATAGGGACATCATAGAAGAGACACTGAATAACTATTTTAAAGAAAATGCTATAGAAAACGTAGACCCATTCATATTATGGAAAGCACATAAGGATGTCATTAGAGGCTGTATTATGCAGCTGTCATAAACGAGAAAAGAGGGAAAAAAATAAGATATAGTCTTTAATCAACTCAAAGGAGGAACAGCAAAATAGGTTACATACCCCATCGCATGATATCCACATGGAAATTTTAGAATTACGGCAACAACTGAAAACGCAACTAATGTCCGATTATGACGTAGCCATACGAGCCTCTAAATTTAATTATTATGCGTCTGCAAATAAGCCTACCCATTATATGATGAAAATGCTAAAAAGAGATAGACTTACTTAGAAGAATAAATAGGATTAAAAATTTGTTAGGCCACTCTCAAACACACCCCCGCCGGACATTGCGAATGTCTTTGCTACTTTTTTTGAAAAATTGTACAACTTAAAACAAGATCCGAAGATTCAGTCTCCAGATCAAAATGCAATTAGCTCCTTCTTAGCAGGCCTAAACCTTCCTCAAGTAGACAAATTAGACTTGGAAAAATTAAATAAACCCATCTCCATAGAAGAAATCAATAATATTATTCAAAAACTTAAACCATTAAAGTCTCCCGGACCCGACGGGATTGCTAACGAATACTATAAAATATTTTCTAAAACTCTTTCTCCCCAATTAAAAATCCTATTCGACCAAGTAGCAAATCTCGGATCATTTCCGGCAGACATGTTGGAGGCTACTATAATATTAATACCTAAAGAGAAAGGTGAATCAGAGAGCGTACAGGATTATAGGCCCATCTCTCTGATCAATGGAGACATTAAAATATACTCCAAGATATTAGCGGAAAGACTTAAGCATATTTTGCCTCACTTGAACAGAGAAGATCAGGTGGGTTTTATTATTGGCAGGCAAGCGTCTGACGGCACCAAACGAGTTATTAACCTACTTAATTTGGCCAAGTGCACTTACGTTCCTTCTCTCTTTTTAACATTAGATGCGGAAAAGGCATTCGATAGAATCAATTGGTTGTACCTCAAGAATGTCTTGTTTTAATTTGGTTTTGACGAAAAATTTGTTTCTTCTATCCTTTCATTGTATTCTAATCCTAATGCCAAAATTTACATAAACAATCATCTATCCAAACCCTTTAACATCACTAATGGTACTAGGCAGGGATATCCCCTTTCTCCCCTACTTTTTGCAATGGCCATAGAGCCAGTAGCCTAAAAAATTAGAACAAATCCTTCAATCTCTGGTTTCCATACTAAAAACCGTTCACACAAATTGAGACTTTTTGCAGATGATTTATTTGTTTCATTAACCAATCCGCTTAATTCCGTAGTAACTTTAATGGAAGATTTAGGGCTTTTCTCAAAAATTTCATTTTTCAACATAAACACAAAAAAATCTAAAGTTTTCCCTTTCAATATACCACAAAGTGATATCACGGTAATTATAGATCGGATCAAATTTCAACTGGAAACAAAAAGTTTAACATATCTAGGTATCAACATTACCAAAAATTTAAAACAAATTGTCCCTGCTAACATTGAAAATCTTATAAATATCTTATCTAAGGATTTTATCCGTTTTGACCTCATAGATCTCACACTTATGGGCAGAATTTTAGTTGTGAAATCAATCATATTGCCCAAAATTCTCTGTATCTTTCAGTGTATCCCTTTGAGAATTAGTGCAATGCTCTTGCATAAAATACAGAATCTGGTAAAATTGTTTGTTTGGAAAAACAAGAAGCCTAGGGTTTCTCATAACATATTGTTTAGGGGTAACAAGAATGAAGGTTTGGCGTTACCAAATATTGAGGCTTACTACCAAATGACTCTTGTCAAAAATAGTATACATTGATTTACGAAAGGGGTCTGTCCAATATGGTTAGATCTAGAACTTGCCGGTAATAATTATAAGTCTCTACAGGACACTTTCTTTAGTTACCTATTCGAGCCTAAGAACAGAAATCATACACATCCAATTCAGGATGCTATATTAGGAATCTGGATGAAATTTTCCCGATTAAAGAGGAAAGAAGACAGAACTACCACCTTAAAAAAATTTCCCTTTTAAACTACTAACAGAAATATACCAATTCGCTCTGCCCAGTGTATGGTCAGACCTAAAAGTAACAAAAATAGGTGAAAAACGGGATGGCTGCCAGATTGTTTCATTCTCCAAGATTAAGGAGAAATTTCATGTACCTTCTGGTGAGTTCATGTCTTATCAGATATTAAAGGATATTCTCCAAAAACTTATGCGCAAAAAGTCTTTGAACCTAGATCTCATTGCCTCGTTGATTGGTAGCATTACCTCTAAGACTAAATGGTCTCTTAAAAACATTTATTCCCGACTTAATGGAGACATTACTTTCTCCAAACATACTTATATGGAAAGGTGGGAGGCAGACCTAAGAATGATTTTTAGTCTAGAACAATGGGAATATGCCATTGACCACTCATATAGATCCACTGCATCCATGGCCTTGCTAGAAACATATTACAAAGTGTTGGTCAGATAGTATTACACCCCAGCAAGATTGGCCAATATAAGTCAGTATGCTTCTTCTTTTTGTTATAAGTCAGGATGCTTCTTTATGTTGGAGGGATTGCCATTTACCAGGGAACCTTTATCACGTTTTTTGGACTTGTCCTAAGCTGAAACTGTTATGGTCAGATGTTAAAGATCATGTGGACAAGTTATCACAAGTTAAAATTCACGTTACTCCCCAGATGGTACTGTAATCAATGGACAACGAATAGGTGGATGCTTCAATAAAGTGTGTGATGTTACACATGTTTATAGCGGTTAAAAGTATGATAGCTTTTTGGTGGAGGAAACCTGATGCACCACCTTTTACCACCATTGTTGACACTTTACGCTTGCATAGACAGATAGAAGAAAGAATTGCTCTCAATAACAATAGCTTGAATAAATACCATCTAAAATGGGCTGTTTGGAACTCTATCTTTATGTAAACTTGTTCTCACTCTGGGAACGGTACTATTTTTTGCATTAAGTCTGGATTGTACATTATGTTTATCCTGTATCAATGCGGAGGTCTCTATTTTTTATTCCCTTTCCCCTTGTTACCCCTTCTTTCTCTTATGTATTATAAAATTCAATAAAAATATTTGAAAACAAATATTGAGGTTAAAAAACATCACCAAATATTCAACGTGTGCACGTGGCCTTAGGCTCCGCATCTGACTTTATAAAATGGAAATCAAAGATAGCACGTTAGACTCCATGTTGCCGCTTCAGTGTGTTTTTTTTCCACAATTGCACTAAAACTGCAGTATTTTTGCTGTTTTTTTTTTTTTAAATTGCAGGCAAGGTTGCGGTTTTACTGCACTACGGCCACAATTGTGGACACAGCCTAAGTAAATGTTCCTTTATTGAGCCATATCAACCTCAATTCAGCACCCAACTCTTGGCAGGTTCATAGGTTGCATATTTGGTGTGTATTTTACACATTTATTCAGGCCTTTTTGTTGTGGAAATTTAGTTAAAATCAAGAAAGAAATTTATATAGAGTTCCTATTTCAATGAATGGGTAAAATCTGCACCAAAAAAAATCTGAAGCAGATTTTAAAAATTAAGCAAAAGTGTTTATCTGCTCAGATTCTGCACTAAAAACAACGCAGCATGTGGGTCAGTTTAAACTGACATTATACTAGATATTTTCATATAAAATGAGTGCCTCCATTAACATACGCTGCTCCGCTGGTTCTGGAACAGTTTTTTTTTTTTTTTCTGTGTCCCTCCGTTCCGAAACAATGACCCCCTCCACTCTCTCCCCTCTGGTAATAATGATGATTATTTTCCCTTCAATCAACAGGGTGTAGATCACAGAACTTCTCTGTAGGTGTGGCCGTGTTTTGATTAGTCAGAGTCAGGGGAGCAAAAGCCCACAGAGAAGCCCTGTGATATACACCCAGTTGGTTGAATGGAAAATTTGCACTATTAATACTGAGAGGCATAACTTTGGAATAAAGGGGACGATTAGAAAAAGAAAATCTGATCCAGGATCAGTATTACATAAAATAAAAGGAGGAACAATAGCGCTACATAATTTGGCTTGGTTATGATAAATTGTGCGGTAGAGGTAACATGGAAAAAGATAAAGTGGTGAAATCCTCATCATCAAGATATCAACTAAAAAAAGAAACTAATACGTATTCAAGAATGGAACTTCTCCTTTATAACGCAAGGTACAAGGTTTCATACAAATCTAAAAATATCTTCTGACTTTTCACAAAAGGTTAAATAAGTAATATTTAGTTATCAGAATAATTGTCACATATGAGCTAATGAGCTGATCACAGAATTTATAATGTTGATTGCATTTGCTGAATATGTCACTTGTGTGTTAATTCTGGATTTGGGTATTCATGGAATTAATTTCCCTCCTTCATTTGTAGCTGGAATCCACTGAATTGCTGAGACCAAGCCCCTTAGTGCCACCATTAAGTCCAAGACTAGGAACTCTGCAAAATGTTTCATTGAAAGTCACTCCTGACATTGCAAATGGAGAAATTGGATTTACAAGTAATCTACCAATACTAGTGACAGAGCCAGAGAATGTCTCCCATAGTGTGGTAAGTATCACCATGTTCCACGAAGGAGGCAAAATAGGAATAACTTTGTTATGTGAATTATGTTCCTATTTGGAATCGTTTGTCAGGACTCTTTATCATGGGTGCACACCCTTGACTGGGGATTTATACATTTCTATTCTTGATGCAAACATAACACCATCTGTGAAAAAGCTGAAGTTGGAAAGAGGATGGCTTCTACAAATGGATGATGATGCTAAACACAAGTAAAAACCCACAATAAACTACCTCAAAAGGCGCATGCTGAAGGTTTAACAATGGTCCACACAGTCCCTTGAGCTGAACATCATTGAAAATCTGAGGCTAGACCTCAAATTAGCAATGCATGCAAGACGACCCAGGAATCTCACAGAACTGGAAGAATTCTCCAAGGAAGAATGGATGAAAATCCCTCAAACAAGATTTGAAAGACTGTTGACTGGGCTACAAAAAGCGTTTACAAGCTGTGATACTTTCAAAATGGACTGTTACTAGGTACTTACCATGCAGGGTGCCCAAAATTTTGCATTGGCTCATTTTTCTTTTTTTAGTTTTTAAAATGTAAAAGATAACAATATTTTTTTGGCTTAAAATACAAAGGAAATGTGTCATTTTTAACTTTAGGTCTTTTTGGAGATCATTTCATATTCAACTTGGTTAACTGTTCGCAATAATAGTAATTTTGACCAGGGATACCCAAACTTTTATATGCCACTGTATATGAATCTCTAGAACACCTATACTTATTAACTAGTGACAGCCAGGCATGTAATCAAAGTGGGTGCAGGGGATGTGGTCACAACCAGGCATTGGATCCTGGTGAGGCACAAAAGGTCCCTTTAGCTCATGTGATAAAGAGACATAGTTGGAGGCCCAAATGAAGATTTTGCATTGGAGCGCACCAGTTTCTGGTGATGATTACCTTTAAAGGGAATGTTTCATCACAATATGGCCTACTGTTTTTTATGTTAGCGTTCATATAATGATCTATATAAAAAAAAAATCTTGCAGTTTTCACACTGGCCATTGAGGCTGCTCTAGACTTACACTTGCTATTGTTTCAGCAAATACACATGTACATCAGCAGCATTAAGGCCCCGTCACACACAGCGATCTCGCTAGCGAGATCGCTCATTTTGTGACGCCACAGCGATCTCGCCAGCGACATCGCTGTGTGTGACGGGGATCAGTGACCGCCCCCCCCCGCCAGGTATCGCTGATCGTGCAGCATCGTCCTGTGCCATTTTTTCATCACTCTCCCGCTGGCCAGCGCGCATCGCTGCTTGTGGCAGCGGGAGCCAACGATCAGCGAGGCTCCAAGCACTCTAAGCAGCGCTGGGAGCTGGTATCTAAGATAAATATCGGGTTACTAAGCAGCGCGCGTCACTTAGTTACCCGATGTGTACCTTAGAAACCTGCGTGCATTTTTAATATTATCATCATGAAGAGCTTGGGAGCTGCATCGGTGTTGGTAGGATTTTTCTTTGGATTTAGTGCACCTTTCACTCGATATATTAGCTTAGATTTCGTTGTCCCTTATGAACTTTTAGCAATCCAGAACCATTAGCAGTTTACTCTTCTATTTTGATCTTATTTTATACTGTCTTCAGGTGTCAGTTACGTTACATCGTGATGGGACAGGCGATGACGCAGTTGTATACTGGAGCATGAAACCCTATGGATTCAATAAGAATTCCATCACTCTTGATGATTTGAGTCCCTTCAATGGATCTGTGACTTTCTTATCTGGACAAAGCATCACAGAGATAAATATCACCATTAAAGCAGATGATATCCCTGAAGTCAATGAAACTGTGATCATATCCTTGGACAGGTACGCTGTCATTAGTATGGGATTAGCATATAATATAGTATGCTTTTTGCTATTGAAAGTTTGTGTACAGTGCCAAAAAACTGAGGAAACATATATTTTTTTAATAGAATGCGTAGGTCCTCTTCCACAATCCACCTTTTACCGTAATGACATTTTTAGTACCAATATTTACTGATAAATCACTCTAAATTGCCTCTATAGACATAAAGACCATATAAATAAGCCCAGAGCAACAACAGCATGGGATTGTGGCTATTGTTCACTTAGGTTTTAGCATTCCATATGGTTTCTTCCCATGCTACAAGTAAAGTGCCTAACATTTATGGCTGGTATTAGGTACACTGATGCAGATACCAGGGTATGTTCACCCAGGGTTTTTTTTCTTATATGTGATCTGATCCCTTCCAATAACAACAAATGCATGCCTGATCCTTTTGTTTTTAACCCCTTAGTGACAGAGCCAATTTGGTACTTAATGACCGAGCCAATTTTTACAATTCTGACCACCGTCACTTTATGAGGTTATAGCTCTGGAACTCTTCAACAAATTCCAGTGATTCTGAGAATGTTTTTTCATGACATAATGTACTTCATGTTAGTGGTAAAATTTCTTCGATATGACTTGCATTTATTTATGAAAAAAACGTAAATTTGGCAAAAAATGTTGAAAATTTAGCAATTTTTAAACTTTTAATTTTTGTCCCCGTAAATTAGAGAGTCATATCGCACAAAATAGTTAATAAATAACATATCGCACATGTCTACTTTACATCAGCAGAATTTTGGAACCACAATTTTTTTTATTTTTAGGAAGTTATAAGGGTTAAAAGTTGACCAGTGATTTCTCATTTTTCCAACAAAATTTACAAAGCGATTTTTTTATGGACCATCTCATATTTGAAGTGAGTTTGGGGAGGTCAATATAACAGAAAATAGCCAGAAGTGACACCATTCTAAAAACAAGGTGCACAAAACCACATTCAAGAAGTTTATTAACCCTTTAGGTGCTTCACGAGAACTAAAGCAATGTCGAAGGAAAAAATGAACATTTTACTTTTTTTCACAAAAAAATTTACTTTGGAACCAAACTGTTTTTATTTTTACAAGGGTATCAGGTGAAAATGGATCACAAAATGTGTTGTGCAATTTCTCCTGAGTACGCTGGTTCCTGTATGTGGGGGAAAGCCACTGTTTGGGCGCAAGGCAGGGCTCGGAAGGGAGGGAGCACAGTTTGACTTTTTGAACGCAAAATTGGTTGGAATCAACAGCAAGTGCCAAGTTGCGTTTGGAGATCCCCTGATGTACCTAAACAGTGGAAACCCCCCAATTCTAACTCTAACCCTAACACAGCTCTAATCCCAACCCTAACCCCAACACACCCCTAATCCCAACCCTAACCATAACCACAATCCTCACCCCAACACTACCCTAACCTCAACCCTAACCTTAGCCGCAACCCTAACCCTGGCCACTACCCTAACCCTAGCCCAACTCTAATCCTAACTTTAGCTGTAACCCTAGCCTCAAACCTAAACCTAGCTCTAACCCCAACCATAATCCTAACCCTAGCCCCAACCCTAAACCTAGCTATAACCCAACCCTAACTCTAACCCTAGCCCTAACCCTAATGGAAAAATGGAAAAAAAAACATTTTTTTTTTCTATTATTTTTACTTAACTAAGGGGGTAATAAAGTGGGGTTTGATTTACTATTTTTTTTATTTTGATCACTGTGATAGGGTCTATCACAGTGATCAAAATGAACCAATAGGAAAAATCTCCTATTGTTGCCGGGTGCTGGCCAGCAGATCTTGGCGGGTGCACTGCGCATGCGCTCATCATTTACTTCCCGGAAGAAGACGCTATGGGCCGGGGGACACAGGCGGAGGGACCGGGGGGCACCGCAGGTACCAGAGGGGGGCTCAGGGGACCCCATTTCTCTCTCCTCTGATGTGCTAGATCATATCAGAGGAGAGAGAAATGAATAGGAAATCAGTCTTTTTTTTTTTGGCGGTCACCGTTATTCTGTGAATAATGGCGATCGCAACACAGAGGTAGCTAAAAAATGACCCGAATCATGTTCTCCAGGGACTCAACTACCACCGGTAGCCGAGACCTCAGATATTTTCCGACACTGGAGGGCGCTATAACCTTATTCCTCAGAGCCGTTGAGGAATAAGTACCCATAACTGCCGCCCTTAAAAGGCGTATCAGCGGTCGTTAAGGGAGCGAATCCACCAACAGAGTCTTACTCCACTCTCACCATTCAGAACTGTACCAGTATGTGTGCAGGGAAGGGGTTACGAGAAAAGTTTTTGGCCTTCAGAGCTTTCATCCAAGTGGCCAGTCTTAAATATGCTGATGCAGAGACCAGTCTTAGGGTACTTACAGTTGAAACCAGAAGTTTACATACACTATATAAAAAGACACATATGCATGTTTTTCTCAATATCTGACACAAACTGGTTTCAACTGTACATATGGAAAGCAAACATAGCAGATTTTCCAGGCTGACCATTTGCTAACATTTACAGTACAAACTTTTTTTCCTAAATTGTGTGGAAATCTCATCTATAAGCTGCGGAGAATATCTGCTGCCTCTGAAAATTTGTATTCCACTGTTTACTTTATGCTGCAAATGTTACCATAGATGGGTGAGCTGCGTGGCTTAACCACACTATGATACTAATTATATCCGCAGATATCTGCAGGAGTTTCAGAGCTGAAATGTCTTATGTGCGCATATATTTAAAGGGGTTTCAGGCATTAGGCTACAAGTCTGCAGCCACTGTATGTGACTGCAGACTTGTGAATCCTCTGATGTCGGCGCCAGGAACGGTGGGCATGTAATCGCATGTGTGCGATTAGCGTGCATGCGGTCACTTGCCAACTAGACGTGCACAGCCACGCTCAATGCAAGTGTATTGAGCAAGGCTGGGCACATCAAGCTGGATTGTGGCCAAAAGTATGCACATCACATCACTGACTGCCCGCTCCCGATGCTACACCGAAGAATCCTCACATGCATGATGTGAGGATTCAAAAGTCTGCAGTCACGTAGAGTGATGCAGACATGTAGCCTATGGCTGGACAACCCCTTTAAGGTGCATTCATACTACAAGATAATTTGACGCTGCAGGAAAATTGCCAGTCCATCCACAGCTTTCACTGGTTCTTACAGCTGGGGCGACTTTACTCTGTGAAGGAGGTCCAGTACATTGGCTCTAGTTGAAGCAATCCATACAAGACACTAATGACTATGGTGCAATTACTAATAATTTAAGAGTGCAATGAAGCGACCATACATTTGTCCACCATAGTTACATGGCAATGTGGGGGGAGGATATTTGCTGGAAAGTAACTGCTGTATAAATATTATTCATCAGTGAACAATATTAGGTAAAACAAACACTTCACTTCCTTCCAGAGAAGCCAAAATGAATTTTGTTCAGCAGCCTTGGCTTGTAGCTTGGCAGCAGTCCTGGGCACAGGGCCTGGCAAAGGATGTATAAAATGGGCTGACATGCTGTTTGGTCATAGGGTTGTCTCTCATTAGAAAGCACTGACAATTTTCTTTCTAGGCTTTGTAAACAGGGCAGCACCCAACAAATAAATCCCCCTAAAGCCAGCAACATTATGTGTGCTCAAGGAATAAACGTGCCTTTTACTTCTTATCCCATGGTATTGCGGGTTTGGCAGTGTCTTTCATTCTGTTCTCTTTATCCCTGATTCCTTCCTGTTTTGCCAGGGTTGAGACAGAAAGATTTGTGGTTTACTTTGGGTAAGTGATATATATGTGTGACTTGCATGAATAATGTATTGTATAAAGTCTCTGATCTTACTATCAGTGCCAGCGAGCAGTGATAACCTTCAGCCCTGTGCATGGCTCTTGTGGTGTGATGTGTGGGCATGGAGTGGTATTCTAATGTCTAGGGGAATATTTCTGTTTAAAAAATATTTTCTACAGTGATGCATTAAATAGAAGACGAGATAACATCGAGATCAGCCAGATGTAGTTTCTCTTTGTGTGTGTAACAGACTGGGTGGTGGAACCACTGTCCCATTAACCGAGGAGAGCCTGGAGGGGCATGACTAGGTGGCTCGCCAAGTCCCACCTCGGGTGCACGGCGGCCGACGATGCCGCAATCTGAGGAAGGACGAGGAAGGCGGATCTAGATGCTACTCCAGGACTGATCTCGTATAGATGGCAGCTGACCTCCAGGGAACAGGAGACAAGAGCAGCCAGGACTAGAAGTCTTCGCAAGTACTGGCTGGCACTGTTGGTATAGTGACTGGCACGAAAAGCACACAGGCAGAAAGGTACTGGCGGGCAAGACTGGTAACTTGGCAGACAAGTGGCGGCAGGCTTAACTGATAGGCGGACAAGGCTGATAGGCAGGTGGGCTCGGCTAATAGGCAGGCAGGTATAGTGGGAGATGAGCACTGGGACCTGAGAACTAGCAAGAGTGTGTCATGATCCCAGTGCAGGTTTTTGAGCTGCACATCAGGGGTTAATGTCTGGAGCTCAGTGCAGGTTTTGACCTGCACACCTGGGGTTAATGATTGTGGCCTCTCTATGGTTCTGGGAGAGCTTCTTAAACCCCTGGGAAGCTCCAATCCCTGTCAGTTATACTTTTGCCTTTGGCCGAGTGTGGTGACCTCCGTGTGCCTGTGCCTGTTAATTGTTATAGCTTGTTTATATGGTTCTGACCCGGTTCTGTTCCCCGATGTGAGTTTGCCTGTTGATTCTGTACTTCGCTACACTCCCTGTGTATGACTCATTGCCTGTGATCTGACTACTCTCTGCTCGCCCCTCTTGTACCGTGCAGCTATCTATGTGTATGACTCATTGGCTACGTCCTGACTATCCTGCTTGTCCATGCCCCTTGGTAACTTTGTCTCGCAGTTACCCTGCTAGGAGTTCTTGTGCAGCTCCTAGCTCTCTGGAGTTTAGGCCACGCCCCCAGCAGTCACGTGCTTTAGGTCCTGCTGTTCTGAAGTATGCACCTACTCGGCTGCTGCCCGCTCCACAGGTATCTTTGAGCACAGTTCGCTTTACTCAGGACACGCGCACTGGCTCAGTGAGCAAGTGCAGTGCGGTGTTCCTGACATTATAACTGACCGTGAACTTTTTTTTTCTCTCTCCTCACTTCTGCAGCATGGACCCAATGCATGCCTTATCTGAGCAGGTGAAATGCTTGACTCAGTCGCTGCAGAAGCTAAGTTTGGAACACCAAGCTCTGGCCCAGTCCCAGCGGCAGGTTGCGGACTCGGTTCAGGGGGTGCTTTCCACAGGCTTTCAGCAGGTGGGGAATAGAGATGTCATTTTAGTACCACCCGAATCCCCGGTTAAATTGCCAGATACGTTTTCTGGTAACAAAGATGAATTCAGAGCATTTAAGGACGGCTGTAAGCTCTTTTTCTCTTTGAGACCCCGCTCCTCTGGGGATGAGAAACAGAGGGTGGGGGTGGTTATGTCCCTGCTTAGGGGGTCCCCACAAGCCTGGGCATTTTCGCTTTCCTCTTCTGCCCCTGAGAGAATGTTTGTGGATGCGTTTTTTGAAGCCTTAGGGCTTATTTATGATGAGCCTGATAGAGTGCGTTTGGCTGAGGACAAGGTGATGAGTGTCTGTCAGGGGGAGCACTCGGCCGAGTGGTTCTGTACTGAATTCAGACGTTGTGCAGCCGAGATTTCTTGGAGTGATGCCGCCCTTCGGGGGCTGTTTCGTAGAGGCCTGTGTGAACGTCTGAAGGATGCCCTGGCACTCCATCATCCACCTGACTCCCTGGAGGATGCCATGACCCAAGCGGTTCGCATGGATCGCAGACTGCGGGCTAGAGGCGTTATGCAACTGGAAACACCATTATTCTTCAGTGGAGATGAGACCTGGACTCTTCCTGTGGCTATGGAAGTGAGCGCTGTCACCTGTGAGGAAAAGGAAAGAAGACACCGCCGGGAGAAGCAGTTGTGCTTCTATTGTGGGGAATCTGGACAGGTCTGGGTATTAGTCGAGGAGGCTACCCAGACCTTCAGGTACAATTTTCCTCACGTGCAAAAATGGTACTGCAGGTGGAACTGGAACTTGGGAGTGGTCCGGTTCAAACTACTGATTTTATTGACTGTGGTGTGAACCTGATTGATACCAAAATTATGACTCTTAATAGGATAGGGACAGTCAGGCTTCAGGATCCTGTTAAACTTGTGGCAATTGACTTGTCCCCTCTTACCCAGGAGGGTATCTGTTGCAGGTCTGAACTTTTTTCTCTAAAAGTGGGTTCCACTCATGTGGAAAAACTAAGTTGTCTTGTGCTAGATAACTTGCCTGCAGGTCTGGTACTGGGGATGCCTTGGCTTCAACGCCATAATCCTGCCATTGATTGGGTGACAGGGGAGATCACTCAATGGGGATGTAAAGATAAATGTGGTAACCTGGGACATCTTGTTAACACTGTTAAATCCGTATCTGTGTCGTCTGTCGGTCTGGAAGGTATTCCAGAGTACCTGAAGGATTTCGAAGATGTTTTTTCCGAAAGTGAGGCTGAGGCACTGCCACCACATAGACCCTATGATTGTGTCATTGATTTAGTACCCGGAGCCAAGTTACCTAAGGCTCGATTGTTCAATTTGTCCGGGCCTGAGCGCCAAGCCATGAACGAGTACATAGCTGAGAGTCTCCGCAAAGGGCATATCAGGCCTTCTGTGTCACCTGTGGCAGCAGGATTCTTCTTTGTGAAGAATAAAGATGGTGGTTTGCGGCCGTGCCTCGACTTTCGGGAACTGAAAAAGATAACGGTTAGGAACACTTACCCGCTTCCCCTCATCCCAGACTTATGTAACCAGTTAGCTGGGGCCCAGTGGTTCTCCAAGTTAGATCTCCGGGGGGCCTACAATCTGATAAGGGTTCGGGAAGGGGACGAGTGGAAAACTGCGTTCCTCACATCAGAAGGACTCTTTGAAAACCTGGTAATGCCGTTTGGGTTAACTAATGCACCCGCTATTTTCCAGAATTTCATCAATGTTGTGTTTTCTGACCTGATAGGCCGTTTTGTTATTATTTATTTGGATGACATTTTGGTGTATTCCCCGGACAGCCAATCTCACTTGCAACATCTACAGACAGTTCTCCAGAGACTCAGGGAGAACCAATTGTACGCTAAATTGGAAAAATGTTCATTTTTTGTACAGGAACTGTCTTTTTTATGGTTAATTGTGTCCTGTGAGGGGTTTCGTATGGATCCTAAGAAGGTGCTGGCGATCGCTGACTGGGTTCAGCTTCGAGATCTTAAGGGGCTCCAGCGCTTCTTACGATTTGCGAACTATTATCGGAGATTCATTAAAGGTTTCTCACAAATGGTTAAACCACTCACGGATCTTACCCAGAAGGGCGCTGATGTAAAAAATTGGTCTGTACTCGCTAAGGAGTTCTTCTCAGCTATTAAGTGGGGTACAACTAGACCCGTCCAAACCATTCATTGTGGAGGTGGATGCTTCTGAAGTGGGGGTGGGGGCTGTGCTGTCCCAGGGTCCGGCCATCCTTACCAATCTCAAACCCTGTGCCTTCTTCTCCAAGAAGTTCTCTTCAGCCGAGAGAAACTATGATGTAGGCAATAGAGAACTTCTTGCATCAAGCTGGCGTTTGAGGAATGGAGGCACTTTTTGGAAGGGGCGGCTCACCCTATCACGGTTGTCACGAATCACAAAAATTTGGCATACCTTGAATCTGCTAAGAGGCTTACTCTGAGACAAGCCCGTTGGTCACTTTTTTTTTTCACGATTTCAATTCTTCATTACTTTTCGACCGGGGTCCAAAAATGTTAAAGCGGATGCCCTGTCCAGAAGTTTTGACCCGGTGTCTCCCCTGAGCAGCAATCCTCCATTCTTCCCCCAGGGGTGGTAGTGGCGTGGGTCTCATCTGAGTTGGAACAAGAAATTCTAAGGGCTCAGGCCCTAGCTCCGGCAACCAGGCCAGGGGATAAATTGTTTGTTCCAGATTTATTGCGGCTTAGACTTCTGCAGGAGTTTCATGAGTCTAGGTTGAGTGCTCATCCAGGTATCACGGCCACTAGAGAGGCAGTAGCCAGGAGTTTTTGGTGGCCTTCACTAAGATCCGATGTCAAGAAATTTGTTTCTGCTTGTGATGTGTGTGCCCGTTCCAAAAGCTCGCATAACCGGCCGGCTGGAGAACTCATACCTTTACCGGTTCCTGATAGGCCATGGACTCATCTTTCCATGGATTTTATTACCGGCCTTCCACCATCCAGGGGCAATACGTGATCTGGGTGGTGGTGGATAGGTTTTCTAAACAGGCCCATTTCATTCCCTTGGCAGCATTACCCTCAGCAGAAACATTGTCAAGGTTGTTTGTGCAGCATGTGGTCCGATTGCATGGGGTACCCCTGAATGTTGTGTCTGACAGAGGTGTGCAGTTTGTGGCCAAATATTGGAGGGCGTTCTGTTTGAAATTGGGCATCTCACTCTCCTTCTCGTCGGCATATCACCTGGAGAGCAATGGTCAGACAGAACGCACCAATCAATCCCTGGAACAAATTCTCATTTGTCTGCCCTCCGCCAGACAGGAGGATTGATGTGATGCGTTACCGTTGGCGGAATTCGCTTTTAACAACCGGGTGAGTCAGTCCACCAACATGTCCCCATTCCTAATCAATTATGGGTTTAATCCTCATTTTGGGAAGTTTTCACGGGTGGATTCCGGTTGTCCAGGGGTAGAGGGGTCCGTTCAGCGGTTAAAATACCTCTGGGCTGAAGTCCAGCGTAATATCTCTCGGGCCCAGGGGAGGTACAAATATTTTGCTGACAAAAAGAGAGCCTCGGGAGAAATGTTTTAGGTGGCAGAGAAGATTTGGCTTTCCACACGTAACATCAACTTGAAGGTACCATCAGCTAAATTGGGACCAAAGTTCATTGGTCCATACGAGATTATGGAGATAGTCAACCCAGTGACATATAGGTTGCGTCTCCCCGCCTCCTTAAAAATATCCAGTGTGTTCCATAAATCTCTGTTGAAATCCGTAGGGTCTGTCAAAGAGGGCTCCGAGCCTGTTGTTCCTCCAGTGCTGGTGGAGGGTCAATTGGAGTATGAGGTAGGACATATTGTGGACTCTCGGTGGGTGCGCCGCTCTTTGCAGTACCTGGTCCACTGGAAGGGATATGGTCCAGAGGAGCACTCATGGGTGCCTGCTCGCTCTGTACATGCAGATCGCCTGGTTCAGGCTTTCCATGCCAGGTACCTGGGGAAGCCTGGGGGTCCAGAGGTCCCCCCGTTGAGAGGGGGGTACTGTAATGATCCCAGTGCAGGTTTTTGAGCTGCACGTCAAGGGTTAATGTCTGGAGCTCAGTGCAGGTTTTGACCTGCACACCTGGGGTTAATGATTTTGGCCTCTCTATGGTCCTGGGAGAGCTTCTTAAACCCCTGGGAAGCTCCAATCCCTGTCAGTTATACTTTTACCTTTGGCCGAGTGTGCTGACCTCCGTGTGCCTGTTCGTTGTAATAGCTTGTTTATATGGTTCTGTTCCCCGTTGTGAGTTTGCCTGTTGATTCTGTACTTCGCTACTCTCCCTGTGTATGACTCATTGCCTGTGATCTGACTACTCTCTGCTCGCCCCTCTTGTACCTTGCAGCTATCTCTGTGTATGACTCATTGGCTACGTCCTGACTATCCTCCCTGTCTCTGCCCCTTGGTAACTTTGTCTCGCAGTTACCCTGCTAGGAGTTCTCGTGCAGCTCCTAGCTCTCTGGAGTTTAGCCTACGCCCCCAGCAGTCACGTGCTTTAGGTCCTGCTGCTCTGAAGTACGCACCTACTTGGCTGCTGCCCGCTCCACAGGAATCTTTGAGCACAGTTCGCTTTACTCAGGACACGCGCACTGGCTCAGTGAGCAAGTGCAGTGCAGCTTTCCTGACAGAGTGTTTTAGAAACAGACTAACAACCTTGCACAGGCATCTCCTATTAGGTGGAGGTGCCTTAAATAATAAATGTCTTCTATCTATTGGCTGGGGATACTTTAAGATAGCTCGCACTGGCTCTTTAAGAGGGCGGGACTGCGTGCACCTTAAGCACAGTGCCCAAGGATCTGCGAGCAGTGCGCAGACCACGGGCTGTAGAAGCAGTAGATGGAGGAGGGAGTGCGGGGCGCAGCGGTGAGTGAGTCGGCATCTCTGCCAGAGGAGGGAGGCAGAGTGCAAAGACGCTGGCTTGACAGTGTATGTGAGAGCACATGCTTTATAAGATAAATAGCAGAAAGAGACATTTTATTAGCTTTAGCACAAACATCAGCATAAAAGAAAATATAGATACAGTGTGCAATGGGCGAAAGTAAACTTAAAGGGAACCTGTCAGCAGGATTTCACACCCTACACTATTCATATGTTTATTTAGTTCTTTCAAAGACAAGTCCAGCAAATACCTTATATAGCTAGTCCATTCTTTTGTCACTGAGATAGTAATGTTTAAATGTGTATGCACATGATGCTGATGAAGTATAGTAGATCTGAAGGTTCTGTCAGTCCATCTCTTTGCCCCACCAAACACTGCCTCCTCCTTCCTGACTGACAGCTCCTTTGCCTGAGTTCACACTGCGTAGAGGCTATAAGTCAAGTAGGAGGAGGCAGCGCTGGAGGAGGCAGAGCTGGAGGGACAGAGTCTTCAGATCTAGAAATAGCTCTTCAAGCACAACTACAACATTTTCATGCTTGAGTGGTATCATTAACCCCTTCACCCCCAAGGGTGGTTTGCACGTTCATGACCGGGCCAATTTTTACAATTCTGACCACTGTACCTTTATGAGGTCATAACTCTGGAACGCTTCCATTGATCCCGGTGATTCTGACATTGTTTTCTCGTGACATATTGTACTTCATGTTAGTGGTAAAATTTCATTCAAACAACTTGCGTTTATTTGTGAAAAAAATGGAAATTTGGCAAAAATTTTGAAAATTTCGCAATTTTCCAACTTTGAATTTTTACGCCCTTAAATCACAGAGATACGGCACACAAAAAACTTGATAAGTAACATTTCCCACATGTTTACTTTACATCAGCACAATTTTGGAACCAAAATTTTTTTTTGTTAGGAAGTTATAAGGGTTAAAAGTTGACCAGCGATTTCTCATTTTTACAACACCATTTTATTTTTAGGACCACATCACATTTGAAGCCACTTTGAGGGGTCTATATGATAGAAAATACCCAAAAGTGACACCATTCTAAAAACTGAACCCCTTAAGGTGCTCAAAACCACATTCAAGAAGTTTATTAACCCATTAGGTGCGTCACAGGAATTTTTTTGAATATTTAAAAAGAAATGAACATCTAACTTTTTTTCACAAAAAAAAATACTTCAGGTTCAATTTTTTTTATTTTACCAAGGGTAACAGGAGAAATTGGACTGAAAAAGTTATTGTGCAATTTGTCCTGAGTACGCTGATACCTGATTTGTGGGGGGGAACGACTGTTTCGGCGCATGGCAGAGCTCAGAATGGAAGGAGCGCCGTTTGACTTTTTCAATGCAAAATTGGCTGGAATTCAGATCGGACGCCATGTCACGTTTGGAGAGTCCCTGATGTACCTAAACAGTGGAAACCCCCTACAAGTGACCCCATTTTGGAAACTAGACCCCCCAAGGAACTTATCTAGATATGTGGTGAGAACTTTGAACCCACAAGGGCTTTACAGAAGTTTATAACGTACAGCGGTACAATTAAAAAATCATATTTTTTCCACAAAAATGATCTTTTCACCCCAATTTTTATTTTCCCAAGGGTAACAGGACCCTAAAAGTTATTGTGCAATTTGTCCTGAGTACGCTGATACCCCACATGTGTGGGTAAACCACTATTTGGGCGCATGGCAGAGCTCGGAAGGGAAGCAATGCCATTTGACGTTTTTGGCTGGAATTGAGATCGGACACCATGTCGCGTTTGGAAAACCCCTGATGTACCAAAACAGTAGAAACCCCCCACAAATGACACCATTTTGGAAACTAGACCCCCTAAGGAACTTATCTAGATGTGTGGTGAGAACTTTGAACCCCCATGGGCTTCACAGAAGTTTATAACATACAGCCATACAATTAAAAAATCATATTTTTTCCACAAAAATGATCTTTTCACCCTCAATTCTTATTTTTCCAAGGGTAACAGGACCGTAAAAGTTATTGTGCAATTTGTTCTGAGTACGCTGATACCCCACATGTGGGGGTAAACCACTATTTGGGCGCATGGCAGAGCTCGGAAGGGAAGCAGCGCCATTTGACGTTTTTGGCTGGAATTGAGATCGGACACCATGTCGCGTTTGGAAAACTCCTGATGTACCAAAACAGTGGAAACCCCCCACAAATGACACCATTTTGGAAACTAGACCCCCTAAGGAACTTATCTAGATGTGTGGTGAGCACTTTGACCCCCCCAGTGCTTCACAGAAGTTTATAATGCCCGGGCGTGAAAATAAATAATTCGTATTTTTTCCACAAACATGATCTTTTAGTCACCATTTTTTTATTTTCCCAAGGGTACCAGGAGAAATTGGACCCCAAAAGTTGTTGTCCAATTTGTCCTGAGTATGCTGATACCCCATATGTGGGAGAAAACTACTGTATGGGCACACGTCGGGGCTCGGAAGGGAAGTAGTGACGTTTTGGAATGCAGACTTTGATGGAATGGTCTGCGGGTGTCATGTTGCCTTTGGAGAGCCCCTAATGTACCTAAACAGTGGAAACCCCCCACAAATGACACCATTTTGAAAACTAGACCCACTAAGGAACTTATCTAGATGTGAGGTGAGCACTTTGAACCCCTAAGGGCTTCACAGAAGTTTATAATGCCAGGGCATGAAAATAAAAAAATCGTATTTTTTCCAGAAACATGATCAATTAGTCCCCAATTTTTTCATTTTCCCAAGGGTAACAGGAGAAATTGGACCCCAAAAGTTGTTGTCCAATTTGGCCTGAGTACGCTGACACCCCATATGTGGGAGAAAACTACTGTATGGACACACGTCGGGGCTCGGAAGGGAAGCAGTGACGTTTTGGAATGCAGACTTTGATGGAATGGTCTGCGGGTGTCATGTGCGTTTGGAGAGCCCCTGATGTACCTAAACTATTGAAACTTCCCACAAGTGACCCCATTTTGGACACTAGACCCCCCACGGAACTTATCTAGATGTGTGGTGAGCACTTTGAACCCCCAAGTGCTTCACAGAAGTTTATAACACTCGGACGTGAAAATAAAAAAATCATTTTTTTCCACAAAAATGATATTTTTGCCCCCAATTTTTTATTTTCCTAAGGGTAACAGGAGAAATTGGACCCCAAAAATTGTTTTGCAATTTGTCCTGAGTAGGCTGATACCCTACATGTGGGGGTAAAACACTGTTTGGGCGCATGGCAGAGCTTGGAAGGGAAGGAGCACCATTTGACTTTTTCAACTCAGAATTGGCTGGAATTGAGATCAGACGCCATGTTGCATTTGGAGAGCCCCTGATGTGCCCAAACAGTGGAAACCCCCAATTATAACTCCAACCCTAACCCCAACACACCCCTAACCCTAATCTGAGCCCTAACCCTAGCCCTAACCCTAGCCCTAACCCTAGCCCTAACCCTAGCCCTAACCCTAGCCCTAACCCTAAGGCTGTGTGCACACGCTGCGGATTTTGCTGCGGTTCCGCAGTGGTTTTGGCTGCTGCGGACCCCAGTACCATGATTCCCTATGGGAATCAAAAACCGCAGTGCAGACGGTGCGGAATTTTCCGCGGTTTTCAATACGCAGAAAGAATTGACATGTCAATTCTTTCTGCGGATTCTCCTGCGGTTTGCCATCTCCTCTATTGAGGAGATGAAAAACCGCAGGACAAAACCCAGAGCAATCTGCAGGTAAAACCGCAGGTCTTTTGACCTGCGGTTTCACCTGCGGATTTTATAAAATCCGCGCGGATGAATCCGCACCTAATCCGCAGCGTGTGCACACAGCCTTACCCTAACGGGAAAATGGAGATAAATACTTTTTTTTTAGTTTTATTATTTTTCCCTAACTAAGGGGGTGATAACGGGGGGGTTGATTTACTATTTATGGCGGTTTTTATTTTTGGCAGCTGTCACACGCTAAAAGACGCTTTTTATTGTAAAATAGTTTTTCCATCACCACATTTTGAGAGCTATAATTTTTCCCGTATTTTGACCCACTGAGTCATGTGAGGTCTTAATTTTTTGCGGGACGAGTTGACGTTTTTATTGGTACCATTTTCGGGCACGTGACATTTTTTGATCGCTTTTTATTCCTATTTTTGGGACGCAGAATGAACAAAAACCAGCGTTTCATGAATTTCTTTTGGGGGGTGCAATTACACCGTTCCGCGTGCGGTAAAATTGATAAAGCGGTTTTATTCTTCGGGTCAGTACGGTTACAGCGATACCTCATTTAGGTCGTTTTTTTATGTTTTTGTCGGTTTTATGCAATGAAAACTATTTTATATAAAAAATAATTATTTTTGCATCGCTTTATTCTGTGAGCTATAACTTTTTTATTTTTTCGCTGATGATGCTGTGTGGCGGCTCGTTTTTTGCGGGACAAGATGACGTTTTCAGCGGTACCATGGATATTTATATGTGTCTTTTTGATCGCGCGTTATTACACTTTATGTTTGGCGGTATGATAATAAATCATTATTTTTTGCTTCGTTTTTTATTTTTATTTTTTAAGGGGTTCGCTAAAAGGGTTAACTAATGGGACAGTTTTATAGGGCGGGTCATTACGGACGCGGCGATACCTAATATGTGTACTTTTATTGTTTTTTTTTTTATTATTTTCAAAAAATGAATTTATTGGGGAATATTTTTTTTTTTTTTTACTAATTTATTTGGCGATTTTTTTAAATTTATTTTTACATTTTTTTTTTATTTTTTTTTTACTTTATTACATAGTCCCAGGTGGGACATCACTGTCCTGTGACAGATCGCTGATCTGTCACATCACAGATCACTGTGACAGATCAGCAATCTGTCACAGGCATTGAAGCAGACTTCCTCTTGCCTGCGCTTTGCAGGCACTGAGGAAGCCAGCTTCCTCAGGTCCCCGAAGGCCCCCGTCGCCATCTTGGATTCGGGGGCCTGGAGGATAGGAGCCCCCCGCAGCAGCGCTGCACATTGCGCTGCCGTGGGGGGCTCAGGGAAGCACGGAGGGAGCCCCCTCCCTGCCGATGCTTCCCTTTAACTCCCGGTACACCGCGATCATGTTTGATCGCGGTGTGCAAGGGGTTAATGTGTCGGGGGCGGTCCGTGACCGCCCCTGACACATAGTGCCGGGTGTCAGCTGTGATAATCAGCTGACACCCGGCCGCGATCAGCGGCGCTCACCACGTGGGTGCCGCTGATCGCGGTAGACGTACTATCCCGTCCACGGTCATACGGGCCCGGGTACCGTGGACGGGATAGTACGTCGGATGTCAGGAAGGGGTTAATGTAATTTCCCTGCCCCTAGTAAGTTACTTACAAACCGCTGCATTCATCTGTTATCAGCACCCCTCTGGCTGATGACCGCCCAATCTTGTCTAATCAGTGCTTGGAATTTATCACAAGTTCTGTGTTTTTGTTTGTCAGTCCGCTTTTTGAATCTTGACAACAGGTTATCAATGATATTGAGATCAGGGGAATTTCCTGCTCATCGACCCAAAAGTTCATTTTTTTTGCTCTCCGAGCCATCTGGTTATCACTTTTGCTTTGTGACATTGATGCCATCATCTTGGAAAAGGCATATTTCATCACTAAATTGCTCCTGGATCATCATGAGATGTTCTTAGAGGATGTTCAGATCCAACTCTTTATGGAAGTGTTGTTAGGCAAAATTGTGAATGAGAATCCTCCATGGATGAAAAGCCCCCACACATGAATGGATATTTTGCTGTTTGAATGACACAAATTGGAAGAACAGTTCTGTCACCGCTGCACGGGTCCCCGTCCTTCTTCCAGCAGGGATCCCACGTGTTCATTTACCTGCCCGCACTTCCTCGGCATCTGTTTCCTCCCAGGACCTGCGCACGGCATGCAGTTCTCCTGGAAGGGTGCAGTAAGTGCCTCTTAAAGAGGCAGCGCGCACGCTTCTGGAAACATCCCGAGCCAATAGCTGGGAGACCTCTGATATATAAGGCACCCTACGCTATTGGAAGGTGCGTTAGCAACTTTAGTAATCAGTGTGTTTGCTGTTACCTAGTTGTAAGGTCCAATCTGCATGCCCTGTCTGGACCTGTTCCTGTCTGCCCTCCTGTAACCTTTTCCTGAGCACGTTCTGCCTCTACCTAGTCCAGAACCTGATCCATTTTATCCACACCTACAATGGCTTGCGAAAGTATTTACCCCTTGACTTTTTAACCTATTTTGTTGCCTTATAACCCGTGTTAAAATATTTTTTTTAATCTGATTTGTATGGGATGCATCAGCACTAAATAATCTAAGTTGGTAAAGTGAAGTGAGAAAAATATACGGTAGTCATAAATTACATTTATGGGATCAAATAATTAAAAATTGGAATGTGCATAACTATTCACCCCTTTTGCGATGAAGCCCTTAAAAATTTATTTTGTAAGCAATTACCTTCATAAGTCACTTGCTTAGTGAAAGGAAGTCCTCTTGTATGTAATCTGTGTCACATGGTCTGTCAGTATATACACACCTTTTCTGAAAGGCCACAGAGTCTGCAACACCATTAAGCAAGAGGCACCACTAACCAAACAACAACATGAAGAACAAGGAGATCTACAAACAAGTCGGGACAAACTTGCTGAGAAGTACAGGTCAGGGTTGTGTTATAAAATAAAAATAGCCCAGTTTCTGATGATCCCTCGGACCACCATCAAATCCATTATAATCAAATGGAAAGAACATGGTGCCACAACAAATCTGCTAAGAAAGGGCTGCCCACCAAAACTCTCAGCCCCGGGCAAGGAAAGCATTTCTCAGAGGCAGCACAGAGACCATAGGTAACCCTTGAGGTGCTGCAGAGTTCTCAAGCAGAGACTGTAGTTTCTGTCCATACGACCACAATAAGCCAAACATTCCACAGAGGTGGCCTTTACAGAAAAGTGGGAAAAAAAAAAGCTTTTGCTTACACACAAAAATTGTAAGGCTCACTTTTAGTTTGCTAGAAGACATGTGGGAGACCCGCCAAATGTATGGAGGAAGGTACTATGGTCAGGTTAAACCAAAATTTAACTTTTTGGCCAAGGTAAACGCTATGTCTGGCACCAAAACAACACAACCCATTACTCTAAGAACACTGCTGCCGAAAAACATCCCCACAGCATCATGCTGCCACCATGTTTCACTGTGGGGATGATTTTCGGCAGCAGTGGCAGGAAAATGGTCTCAGTCAAGGGAAAAATAAATGGTGCAAAATACATGGATATTCTTGAGCAAAATGTGTTTCAGTATGTACGTGATTTGAGACTGGGACAGAGGTTCACATTCCAACAAGACAATAACCCAAGGCAAACTGATAAAGCATCACTTGAGAGGTTTAAGGGTAAATATGTAAATGTTATGGAGAGGCCTAGTTAAAGCCCAGACCTTAATCCAATTGAGAAACTATGGTCTGACTTGAAAACTGCTGTTCACTAGAAGAAACCATCTAACTTGAAGGAGCTGGAGCAGTTTTGTATTGAGGAATGGGCAAAAATCCCAGTGGCCAGATGTGGAAAGCTCATAGAGACTTTTCCAAAGTGACTTGCAGATGTATTATCCTCAAAAGGAGCTCTACAAAGTACTCTGACTTTAGGGGGCGAATAGTTATGCACACTGAAGTTTTCAGTTATTTTGTCCTATTTGTTGTTTGCTTCACAAAAAAAAAGAAAACCAAATGTTCACAGTTGTAGGCATCTTCTTTACATGAACTGATGCAAATCCTCAAAAAACAGTGACATTCCAGGTTGTGAGGTAGCAAGGGGGGTAAATGCTAAGGGGGGGTAAATACTTTCGCAAGCCACTGTATACCGCCACCCTCACCAGTCCAGTCTGAATCTGCACCTGTGATCCTGTACCCGAATCCGTCCTGTGTTCCTGAACTTATTATCCTGTCCTTCCCTGGCCTCGTACCTGTCCTGACTGTCAGACGAGCAGTCCTGATCCGGAAGCTGTTCTGTCTTCTAGCCGCAAGTCCTCCTGTTAACCAGTTCCCAGCCAATCCACGTTCCCTTCCCCTTTGGGGTTCAGCTGCCACGGTCTCGATATCTTTCTTCAAGTAGCACCTGGCGTCCACCTGGGTTCACACCATCAGCGGCTTTTGTTGTGAGTTCATTTTCCCCTTCGTCACTGAGGTCTGGTGAACTCCCTATTCTGGTGAAGGAAGGTAATGAGCCTGATTATCAGGCACCTGAACCTGATGAGGATGACTGGCTGAGTGGAGTCACGGACTGGATATAAGGCTGCCGACGCCCTTCTGCCCTGCGGGTGATTTCTGTGTGGACTTCTAGGACACCAGTCTGATTCCTGCTCCTCTAAGCTAAGTTTTTCTGCTTTGCCTGTTTGCATTAGTGTTTTGTTTTTTGTTTTCCTTGCTTTTCTGGATTCTGCCATTCCCTGCTGGGGTGAGCTGAATCTCCTTTTTCCTATAGCTCTGTCTTCAGAATATTCCTGAGCACTGACAAAGCTTTTTTGAAGCCTAGCGTCTTCAGGGCCTTTTTCACTGTCAGTCTGTTGGCTCTTATTTTCATAGGGTTTTTCACGGATTGCAGACAGCAGCCTTCTTGTCCTTTCCTATCTAGCTAGATTGGGCCCCGTCTTTGCTCAGTCTATCGTTCTGCCTGTGTTAGTGTTTTCATCTTGCTTCACAGTCATTATATGTTGGGGGCTGCCTATTGCTTTGGGGTGTGCTCTGGGGCAGTTTAGTTTTCCCCTTTCTTTCTTTAGGCCTAGCTATTTCTCCGGCTGTGATCGAGGGGTCTAGGGCATCGTAGGAACCCCCCACGGCTACTGCTAGTTGTGTTGATAGGTTCAGGGGTCTGCAATCCGATAGCTGCCAACTTCTCTGGTTTTCTGGACTTAGCTAGCATTTCTGTTTTTGCCTCCTAAGGTGACTCAATCATAACAGAATCACCCGCCATACCGCAGATCCTAGGGTACTCAATAGCAGGAAAGAATTGTGTTTAAAAAAAAAAAAGGTGTGCGTATATTCTTTCCTCTATATCTCTGAGGCCGTAGGGGGAATTTTTTTTTCTCTCAATGGAGATAAAGCAATTGTCTGATCGTGTGGAGCAGCTCGCTGCGGAAGTGCGGGGAATTTCGCCCTACCTTGCTCGTTCGCATGCTGTTGAACCAAAAATCTCTACACCTGATGTATTTTTTGGGGATCGATCTAAATTTTTGAGTTTCAAAAATAATTGTAAATTATTTTTTGCCTTGAAGCCTAACTCGTCAGGGAGCTCCGCGCAGCAGGTTAAAATTGTCATCTCTTTGCTGCGTGGCGATCCCCAGGATTGGACGTTTTCTTTGAAAGCAGATGATCCTATTCTGACTAATGTGAACGCATTCTTTCAAGCTTTGATGAACCTAATGCTATTGATCAGGCTGAAAAGACCCTGTTGGCATTGAACCAGGGTCGAGATTCTGCAGAGTTGTACTGTCAAAAGTTCCGAAAGTGGGCGGTCCTTACTACCTGGAATGATAATGCCTTGGCTGCTCTCTTTCAGAAGGGTTTGTCAGAAGCCGTAAAAGATACTATGGTGGGATTTCCTGTTCCCTCTGGTCTGGACGATTCTATGTCATTAGCCATTCAGGTTGATCGCGTTTACGTGAACGCAGGATTGCACGAGAGGTGTTGCCACCGGTTGAACAGACGTCTGAACCTATGCAATGTGATAGAGTTTTGCCTAAGGCGCAACGTCAGGAGTTCAGAAGGCATAATAAGCTGTGTTTTTTCTGTGGAGATACCTCGCATATTATTTCTGTTTGTCCTAAACGAGAGAAACGCTTTGCACACACGTTTTCTGTTGGTGGTGTTCAACCTAAGTTTCGTCTGGCAATTACTCTGATCTGCTCCCTGTCCACATTTTCCGCCAAGGCTTTTGTGGATTCGGGAGCAGCTCTAAACCTAATGGACTTGGATTTTGCTAAACGTTGTGGATTTCCGATGACACCTCTGCAGACGCCTATCCCTTTGAGGGGGATTGATGCTACTCCTTTGGCTAAAAATAAACCTCAGTTTTGGACCCAGGTGGTCATGCGGGTCGCCCCAGACCATCAGGAAAATTGCAGATTTTTGGTGTTGCATGGTCTGCATGATGCCGTTGTTCTGGGGTTTCCCTGGTTGCAAATTCATAATCCAGTTTTGGATTGGAAATCTGTGTCTGTGGTGAGTTGGGGTTGTCGGTGTGCCTTTAGTGAGGCTCCATTTTTTTCCACCTCTCCTCAGTCGCATGATGTTCCTGACTATTTGGCGGACTCTTATGATGTATTTAGTGAGAATGAGTCTGCGTCCTTGCCTCCTCATAGGAGTTATGACTGTGCAATTGAACTAAGCCCGGGGTGTAAATTTCCCAAGGGTCGGCTCTTCAATTTATCTGTACCCGAGCACGAGGCTATGCGGTCCTATATTAAGGAAGCCTTGGAGAAGGGTCATATTAGACCATCCTCGTCACCCTTAGGTGCCGGTTTTTTTTTGTGGCCAAAAAGGATGGTTCTTTAAGGCCTTGTATTGATTATCGTGCCCTCAATAAAATTACTATTAAATATCAGTATCCGTTACCCCTGATTTCGGATCTATTCTCTAGAGTTAGAGGTGCTTGCTGGTTTACCAAGCTTGACCTCAGGGGGGCGTATAATCTTATCCGCATTAAGCAGGGGGATGAGTGGAAGACGGCGTTTAATACTCCGGAGGGACATTTTGAGTACCTGGTGATGCCTTTTGGGCTCACTAATGCCCCTTCTGTCTTCCAGTGCTTCATGAACGATATTTTCCGAGATTTTGTCGATAAATTTTTGATTATCTATCTGGATGGTATTTTGATCTTCTCCAAGGATTGGGATTCTCATGTGGAACATATTCGGACTGTGTTCCGGATCTTGAGGGAGAATTCCCTGTATGTCAAAGGATCGAAATGCCTCTTTGGAGTACAGAGGATTTCATTTTTGGGATTTATTTTGTCTCTGTCAACTATTGAAATGGACCCGGCCAAGGTACAGGCCATTTATGATTGGGTTCAGCCCACTTCTTTGAAGGCCCTCCAGAAGTTTTTGGGTTTTGCTAATTTTTATCGGAAATTTATAGCAAAATTTTCTAGTATTGCCAAGCCATTGACTGATCTGACTAAGAAGGGTGCTAATGTGTTGAATTGGTCTCCGGAGGCTGTTGCTTCCTTTCAGGAGCTGAAGCGAAGATTTACCTCCGCCCCGGTTTTGCGGCAACCTGATGTCTCACTCCCGTTCCAGGTAGAGGTGGATGCTTCTGAGATTGGTGCAGGAGCTGTTTTGTCCCAAAAGGATCCTGTAACAGCTAAAATGAATCCCTGTGCTTTCTTTTCCCGAAAGTTCTCTCCATCTGAACGTAACTATGATGTGGGGAATCGGGAACTGTTGGCCATGAAATGGGCATTTGAGGAGTGGAGACATTGGTTGGAGGGAGCTAAACATCAAGTTGTGGTCCTCACTGACCACAAGAATTTGATTTATCTAGAGTCGGCTAAACGCTTGAACCCTAGACAAGCTAGGTGGGCCTTGTTTTTTACATGTTTTGATTTTGTGGTCTCTTTTCTTCCTGGAACTAAGAATGTCAAGGCAGACGCCCTCTCTAGGAGTTTCTTTGCTGATTCTCCTGTGGTGACCAAGCCTACTACCATCTTAGGCGAAGGGGTAGTTCTTTCTGCCATCTCGCCCGATTTGAGACTTGCTCTGCAAGAGTTCCAGGAGGACAAACCTGAGCGTTGTCCCAGTGGAAAGTTGTATGTTCCTGACCAGAGGAAGAAGAGAGTGATGTCTGAAGTTCATTGCTCTGCATTGGCTGGTCATCCAGGTATTTTTGGTACTAGAGATCTGGTGAGTCGCTCTTTTTGGTGGCCCACCTTGTCTCATGATGTCAGGAATTTTGTGCAGTCCTGTGGGACTTGCTCCCGGTCTAAATCTTGTTCTCGTTCTATTGGGTTGTTGATGCCTTTGCCTGTCCCCAGGAGGCCATGGACCCATATTTCAATGGATTTCATCTCTGATAGGCCGGTCTCTCAAAGAATGACTGTTATTTGGGTGATTTGTGATAGGTTCTCTAAGATGGTTCATCCTGTACCACTCCCTAAGTTTCCATCTTCCTCTGAGTTGGTGCCCTGTTTTTGCATCAGGTGGTTCGCTTACACGGGATTCCTGAGAACATTGTATCTGACAGAGGAGTTCAGTTTGTGTCTAGATTTTGGAGGACTTTCTGTTCCAAGCTGGGAATTCAGTTGTCCTTCTCCTCTGCTTTTCACCCTCAGACCAATGGGCAGACAGAGAGAACAAACCAGACCTTGGAGTCGTATTTGAGATGTTTTATTTCCACTGATCAGGATGATTGGGTTTCATTTTTGCCCTTGGCCGAATTTGCTTTACATAATAGAGCTAGTTCTGCCACTTTGATGTCACCTTTTTTTTGTAACTTTGGGTTTCATCCTTGATTTTCTTCAGGGCAGGTGGAGCCTTCTGCCTTCCCAGGTGTTGACACTGTGGTGGAGAGAATGCACCAGATCTGGGACCAAGTGGTGGATAAGTTATCTCTCTCCCAGGAAAAGGCCCAGCGGTTTTCCAATCGACATAGGACCATTGGTCCCCAGTTTAAGATTGGTGATATGGTGTGGTTATCATCAAAAAATATTGCTAAGAAGGTGGCTTCTCCTAAGTTTAAGCCTAAATTTATTGAACCTTACAAGATTTTGGAGATTATTAATCCGGTCTCTTTCCGTTTGGCTCTTCCTGTCACATTTAAAATCCATAATGTGTTCCATAAGTCCTTGTTGAAGAGGTTTGTTGAACCAGTTGTTCCTGGGGTGGCACCTCCGGACCCTGTATTGGTTGAAGGTAACATGGAATATGAGGTAGAGAAAATACTGGATTCCCGTCTGGCTAGACGGAGACTCCAGTATTTGGTTAAGTGGAAGGTTATGGTCAGGAGGATAATTCCTGGGTCTCTGCCTCTGATATTCATGCCAAAAGATTGGTGCGTGCCTTTCATCGGGCTCACCCTGATCGCCCTGGTGGCGTGGTTGAGGGTTCGGTGACCCCTCCTCAAGGGGGAGGTACTGTTGTGAGTTCATTTTCCCCTTCGTCACTGAGGTCTGGTGAACTCCCTATTCTGGTGAAGGAAGGTAATGAGCCTGATTATCAGGCACCTGAACCTGATGAGGATGACTGGCTGAGTGGAGTCACGGACTGGATATAAGGCTGCCGACGCCCTTCTGCCCTGCGGGTGATTTCTGTGTGGACTTCTAGGACACCAGTCTGATTCCTGCTCCTCTAAGCTAAGTTTTTCTGCTTTGCCTGTTTGCATTAGTGTTTTGTTTTTTGTTTTCCTTGCTTTTCTGGATTCTGTCATTCCCTGCTGGGGTGAGCTGAATCTCCTTTTTCCTGTAGCTCTGTATTCAGAATATTCCTGAGTACTGACATAGCTTTTTTGATGCCTAGCGTCTTCAGGGCCTTTTTCACTGTCAGTCTGTTGGCTCTTATTTTCATAGGGTTTTTCACGGATTGCAGACAGCAGCCTTCTTGTCCTTTCCTATCTAGCTAGATTGGGCCCCGTCTTTGCTCAGTCTATCTTTCTGCCTGCGTTAGTGTTTTCATCTTGCTTCACTGTCATTATATGTTGGGTGCTGCCTATTGCTTTGGGGTCTGCTCTGGGGCAGTTTAGTTTTCCCCTTTCTTTCTTTAGGCCTAGCTATTTCTCCGGCTGTGATCGAGGGGTCTAGGGCATCGTAGGAACCCCCCACGGCTACTGCTAGTTGTGTTGATAGGTTTAGGGGTCTGCAATCCGATAGCTGCCAACTTCTCTGGTTTTCTGGACTTAGCTAGCATTTCTGTTTTTGCCTCCTACGGTGACTCAATCATAACAGGCTTTAGTGGAAAACCCGTTGGTCGCTTCGTTATGCCACTCCAGGTTCTCCCCGGATTGTGGCACAGTGGTTCCACAACCACATGCGTAACACAGATGTTTCAAACAGCCTGAAGGGGGCTTCTTCAAAGAAAATAACTGCAAGAAGTACAGGGATTGGACTGCAGATGACAGGGTTAAAGTTATTTTCTTCAATGAATCTCCATTCAGCCTGTTTGGGAGTTCTGGAAGAATGCATATCTCATCATCTCCTGAAATTTCTAGGATACTAATTTTAGAAGATTTATCATTATGACACGGCCTTTAAAAAGGTGGACTTTCATTAACAGAGTCCTACTTTAAATTTCCTTTGTAACTAACAAATAAAGTAAAAGAACAGAATAATCCAGCTCACCGCACTGCCTTGCTGGTAGGATCCAAATCCTGCGCACGGATTTGACTAGGCAGTCAATCAATAGTAAAAAATAGGGAAGAAAGTTCCAGCGCCAGGAATGGAAAATTAAAAATCCATTTTATTGTGCCAATGCATATTAAAATTCCAGCAGGTACAGCATATCAGTCGGATGACTGCAGAACAACGCGTTTCGACGCCTCAGGTCTTAATCATGATTAAGACCTGAGGCGTCGAAATGCGTTGTTCTGCAGTCATCCGACTGATATGCTGTACCTGCTGGAATTTTAATATGCATTGGCACAATAAAATGGATTTTTAATTTTCCATTCCTGGCGCTGGAACTTTCTTCCCTATTTTTTAACAAATAAAGTAGCACTCTGTAACGTTATAACACGCAAGCATGACATATATGAAATTGGAATTACATTACTGCACTAGAAAATAGGAAAAAAATAAGATACTTGGCGTATAAATTAGCCAATTCATGTGTGCCCATTAGCCAACAAGAAGGCTATCCTCTTTGCGGGGAACCTAACCTAAAATGTTACCCTCCTGGGCTGCTAGTCTACAGTTTTGGGTAGGTGGTAACCTGCTGTGATTAAAAAAGCCATAGGTTGATGGGTGGAGTGCTCAGTCAGAGAGTCTATGTATACAAAATTCAAAGACTGACCATCACTTCCAAACAGAGAACAGGTGTGAACAAGATATATGGAGGTGACTACTCTTAGTATGCACCTCTTTACACCTGTTCTCTGTTAAAAGCCCCCGTCACACATAGCGATCTCGCTAGCTAGATTGCTGCTGAGTCACAAGTTTTGTGACGCAACAGCGATCTCACCAGTGAGATCGCAGTGTGTGACACTTACCAGCAACCGGGCCCCCCTGCCGGGTATCGCTGATCGTCCTGGAATGGCCAGGACATTTTTTTGAATGCTGGTCTCCCGCTGGCCAGCACGCATCGCTGCGTGTGGCAGGCGGGAGACCAGCGATTAGCGAGCCGGAGCTGGTAACCAAGGTAAACATCGCGTTTCTAAGCGCCACGCGGCGCTTAGAAACCCGACGTGTACCTTAGTTACCAGCACGCTGGTGCAGGGAGGTGGTAACCAAGGTATACACTGGGTTTCTAAGTGCCGCGCGCAGCTTAGAAACCCGATGTGTACCTTGGTTACCAGCTCCCTGCACCAGCGCGCTGGTAACTAAGGTACACAGTGGGTAACTAAGTGACGTGCGTCGCTTGTTACCCGCGTGTAGCTGTCCTGATCGCTGGTGAAGCTGCCTGTTTGACAGCTCACCAGCGATCATGTAGCGACACACCAGCGATCCTGACAAGTTCACATCGTTGTCGGGATCGCTGGTGAGTCGCTATGTGCGACGGGGCCCTTAAAGTGATGGTCAGTCTTTGATGTTTAAATTCCCTTTGAGCTTGAGAAGCTTTTCTAAATATAGCTTTATGACTTAACATGAAACAATTTGTTGAAAAATTTCCATACATAAAATGTAAAGTTGTTTTCCTGTTTTAGGACATATCGACAAAATATACCTGGTACTGAACTTGGATGTCCCATTCGTGGACTCTAAGTACCCACAGAATAATTTGATAAAGGTTTCACTCAAGCTTTAATACATTTTTTTAAAGTTCTGTAAAGGACCATATTTCTTGCTTTTGTCTTGTCTAAGTTGTTTCATTATTTATACACAGTGTATTTCCACATATTGTGCACTAGCAATTGGTTTTCAAAACAGTTTTTTTTGCTTAATTTGGATGTATAATTGTTATCAGCTAAGATTTTTTGCTCCTAGACCACAAGTTATCTTACCTTCACCTCCTTTCGCCCTAAGACGTGTTATATGCAAGAAAAATAGTACTTTACCTAACTTTTACCAAGTCTATGATGTATACAGTTAGAAATTCTCTGCATATAGATTACATATACAATGCTATTCCATTAGACTTTAGATGTTAATCATATAGCATATAATTACAAAAGCGCACTGCTCACTGGATCCAGTTAAATCTTTCTGAAGGTCTTTTGCAGTCAAGTGGGGTTTCTGATTTGCCTCTCTAGTAATCCTATGAGGAGCTCTCACTGAAACTTTGCTTGGTCTTCCAGTCATTATCTTGACCTCCACTGTACCTGTTAACTGCCATTTCTTAATTACATTTTGAACTGAGGAAAGAGCAACTTGAAAACGTTTTGCTTTCTTCTTATAGCCTTCTCCTGCTTTGTGAGCCTTCACCATTTTCATTTTCAGAGTACTTGGCACCTGCTTAGAAGAACTCATGGCTGCTGTTGTTTGGCACAAAGATAGAGGTGGCTGGGTGTCACAGGGTCCTTCTCCTGTATCACACAATCAACAGAGCGAGGGGAGTGTGAACAATCCCAAGACCTTTATTATAGGCAAAATTAGAAGGTCCATAAACAATCCACCACACAGAGGATACAATAGTCCAGAACACGTATTCAGTTCAGTAACGGGATAAAATGTCCAGGGAGATGAGAGTCCAAAAATCTAGCAGCCAGAGGATAAAATGGGTCCACACGCTTCCCTTTCTCTCTGACGTGCTGTGTTCACACGATGCTCTCCACACAGGAACTAACTTTCCCCTTCCTGTCCTTTCCAGCCCCCTCCCAATGTCCAGGAGTAGTCAGATGGGTTGGGGTGGTTTTCAGGTGCCTGGGATATTAAGACACTACAGGGGGTCATCAAGAGACAGATACAGTCAGGCTGCAGACATACAAGGCAACAAGAAAAACACTATGAAAATCAGTGAAATAGAAATATACACAAAATGATATCCACGTAGCATATCACACCATCACACTGGGTTTTTATAAATCTGGGAAATTTTCATCACCTGCCATTTCCCAATGATGATAGTGAACAAGCCATAACCCTAACAGGCTAATTAAGATCTGAAACCTTGGTTAAAGTTATGTGAGCACCAAAATCTGCATCGGCCCATTTTCCTTTTTGTAATTTTTAAAAAGAGGAATTTATATATTATATATATACACTCACTGGCCACTTTATTAGGTACACCTGTCCAACTGTGTGTTAAGACTTAATTTCTAATCAGCCAATCACATGGCGGCAACTCAGTGCATTTAGGCATGTAGACATGGTCAAGACAATCTCCTGCAGTTCAAACCGAGCATCAGTATGGGGAAGAAAGGTGATTTGAGTGCCTTTGAACGTGGCATGATTGTTGGTGCCAGAAGGGCTGGTCTGAGAATTTCAGAAACTGCTGATCTACTGGGATTTTCACGCACAACCATCTCTAGGGTTTACAGAGAATGGTCCGAAAAAGAAAAAAAATCCAGTGAGCGGCAGTTCTGTGGCCGGAAATGCCATGTTGATGCCAGAGGTCAGAGGAGAATGGGCAGACTGGTTCGAGCTGATAGAAAGGCAACAGTGACTCAAATTGCCACCCGTTACAACCAAGGTAGGCAGAAGAGCATCTCTGAATGCACAGTGCGTCGAACTTTGAGGCAGATGGGCTACAGCAGCAGAAGACCACACTGGGTACCACTCCTCTCAGCTAAGAACAGGAAACTGAGGCTAAAATTTGCACAAGCTCATCGAAATTGGACAGTAGAAGATTGGAAAAACGTTGCCTGGTCTGATGAGTCTCGATTTCTGCTGCGACATTCGGATGGTAGGGTCAGAATTTGGCGTAAACAACATGAAAGCATGGATACATCCTGCCTTGTATCAACGGTTCAGGCTGGTGGTGGTGGTGTCATGGTGTGGGGAATTTTTTCTGGGCACTCTTTGGGCCCCTTGGTACCAATTGAGCATCGTTGCAACGCCACAGCCTACCTGAGTATTGTTGCTGACCATGTCCATCCCTTTATGACCACAATGTACCCAACATCTGATGGCTACTTTCAGCAGGATAATGCGCCATGTCATAAAGCTCGAATCATCTCAGATTGGTTTCTTGAACATGACAATGAGTTTACTGTACTCAAATGGCCTCCTCAGTCACCAGATCTCAATCCAATAGAGCATCTTTGGGATGTGGTGGAACGGGAGATTCGCATCAGGGATGTGCAGCCGACAAATCTGCGCCAACTGTGTGATGCCATCATGTCAATATGGTCCAAAATCTCTGAGGAATGCTTCCAGCACCTTGTTGAATCTCTGCCACGAAGAATTGAGGCAGTTCTGAAGGCAAAAGGGGGTCCAACCCCTTACTAGCATGGTGTACCTAATAAAGTGGCCAGTGAGTGTGTATATATATACTGTATATATATATATATATATATATATATATACAGTATATACAATATATATATATATATTGTGGTGCAGTGACCACTGTAACAGCTAGGGGGCACTGTATGGGTCATGCACACACGCATATCCATTGTGGTAATGGAGATAGGATGAATGGCAGGATGCTAAATGAGCGTTATGTATCCCAGGGGAGGTGGCCCTGGGATGGAAGCTTGAACGAGTGTTGATCAGCAGAGGTACTGCTGAGGTTTTGTTACAATGTATCAGGGAGAGCTTTCAGGTAGCTGGTTAGTCGGGTGGAACTAGTCACCTACAAACCCACCTAGGGGCGTGTGTATGAAGTAAAGCCTATATGTGTGGTTGTGAGTCTGAAGGACCTGCAATGAGGTCATAGCCATATGATGCTGTGGGTGTGGCTACGGACCATATAAGGTGACCAGGGTAGGTCACATGAGTGCCTGGATCTGATTGGTCCGTGTGGAAAGGTCCCAGAAGGCTGTCGTGCTGGAAGGTGGGTTACCTTCCTGAAGCGCACATGTGGACGCCGCTGACCGTGTGTGGCCTGTGTTTAATAGCCTGTGAATACTGGACAGTCCCCAGGAGGGAAGGGACGTCAGGTCTGAGAAGCAGCTAAGAGGTAACCCGGTCAGGGGGAATTAACTGAGACTGTAAAGCCTGGTTGCTGGACAAAGCACAGCCTGTGTAACCACAAGGCTAAGGGAGCGGTTCTCCACTAACAATCTTCATTTGGTCTGATGTAAGACTGTTGCTGCTATATGGTTTATGCTGCACAATAAACCAGATGGACTGATTTATGTGAACAACCCGTGCCTGACGTGATTAATCCGCTGCCGAGTAAGTGTCTCCCAACATGAACAATAGGCGCTACCTTACAATATATATATATATATATATACAGTATATATATATTGCCTTAAATACAAAGGAAATGTGTCATCTTTAACTTTAGTTCTTTTAGAGAACATTTCACCTTCAACTTGCTTAACTGTACACAATAACTGTAATTTTGATCAGAGGTGCTCATACTTTTACATGCCATTGTAAGTACCAACATTGTACATTATTACACTATGTAATTAATTTTCACTTGTTCCAAACACTCAAGGGTCAACGTGGAAAATCAAGTACTTAAGTCTGGATTTACCAGTTGTGAACTTACTATATTAGAAAATGATGACCCCGGAGGTGTGTTTGAGTTCTCTCCATTTTACAGAGGACCTTATAGTGTAAAAGTAAGTATTTTCTTTCATTTATCTGTTTAATTCATCTGCGGCACCTAAAGGGGTTTTCCCACCAACAAAACTTGATTTTAATCAATAGATCTTGGAATAATAAATGTATAGGAATACCGGTGAAAATAAACTAAAAAAAATGCTAGAAAAGATGGACCTGTGTCCTGATATATAATAGTATGGTTCCCGAATAATGTAAGGAACAATCTCTCCCAGTAGTGTTCGTGAGTTGGACCAGATTGTGTTCCAATGTAAGTATAGGATCCTAGTTCAGTTCTTTGCCACACTTTACCCCTCCAAAGGAAACTTCATAGGATTCATATTAACAAAAGCTCCAGATTGCTCCAATGTGTTTCATTTGTCAAATCATCAGGGGGGAGATAGAAACTAGAAAGGTGTAGAGGTCTTATAGAAAACAAGTTGATGGGTGCATACCCATCTTGCGTACAGACCTACTCTACCTACAATCCTACTGTTGCTACATCACTGTACAAATTATCCCACAACTATCACATCACTGTGCACATTATCTTACTATTACTACATCACTGTTCACATTGTCTTACTATTACTATATCACTGTGCACATTATCTTACTACTAGAGTTGAGCGATACCGTCCGATACTTCAAAGTATCGGATCGGAATGGATCGGCCGATCTTAAAAAAAAGTATCGGTATCGCCGATTCCGATACCGGAAGTCCCATTCAAGTCTATGGGACTTCCGGTATCGGAATAAGAAAAATCCTGTTTTTCCCTTGTACAGCCTCTCTGGGGTCTGTACGGGCCTTTCGGGGGGCTGTGCCGGCCTGCCAGGGGGTCTGTGCAGGCTCCGGTGGTCTGTGCCGGCCTGCCGGGGGGCTGTGCCGGCCTGCCAGGGGGCTGTGCCGGCCTGCCGGGGGGCTGTGCAGGCTCCGGGGGGCTGTGCAGGCATCGTCCGATGGGACTACAAGTCCCATCGGGCGATGCCTGCTACCATGACAGTGATTGACACATTAGCCAATGATGGGACAGTAGTAGTCCCATCATCCGGCTAATGTGTTGAATGTAAAAAAAAAAAAAAAATTACATGCTACATACATACAACATGCATACTACATACATGCTACATTCATACTACATATATACTACATGCAACATACATACTACATATATACTACATGCAACATACATACTACATATATACTACATGCAACATACATACTACATATATACTACATGCAACATACATACTACGTATATACTACATGCATGCAACATACATACTACATATATACTACATACATACTACATATATACTACATACATACTACATATATACTACATGCATGCTACATACATACTACATGCTACATACATACTACATATATACTACATGCATGCTACATACATACTGCATGCTACATGCATACCACATATATACTACATGCATGCTACATACATACTACATGCTACATACATACTACATATATACTACATGCATGCTACATACATACTACATGCTACATACATACCACATATATACTACATGCATGCTACATACATACTACATGCTACATACATACTACATATATACTACATGCATGCTACATACATACTGCATGCTACATGCATGCTACATACATACTACATACATACTACATGCTACATACATACCACATATATACTACATACATACTACATACAATACATTCATACAATACATACATAGACATACAGTACATATAACATAGAGTAACATACTTACCAATACTTGTCACATTGTTCCCCGAAGCCATTGTCTTTTACGGAATAAATATTAACATAACAAACCACAAAAATACTCACCCACGATCCGAAGCAGTCCACGAGTGTGTCCCACGACGATCTTGGGTAGAGAACTGCAGCATCAGCTGTTGCTGCCGTTCTCTACGGGCTGCAGGAATCCAATGACGGAAGGTAGGTATCCTTCCGCACTGTATTCCTCCGCCACTTAAAAAAAAAAAAAAGTCCCTAGTCTCACTTTATGCCATTGCTGTGTGGGAAATTCCCACGCAGCAATGGCATAAAGTGAGACTAGGGACTTTTTTTTTTTTTAAGTGGCGGAGGAATACAGTGCGGAAGGATACCTACCTTCCGTCATTGGATTCCTGCAGCCCGTAGAGAACGGCAGCAACAGCTGATGCTGCAGTTCTCTACCCAAGATCGTCGTGGGACACACTCGTGGACTGCTTCGGATCGTGGGTGAGTATTTTTGTGGTTTGTTATGTTAATATTTATTCCGTAAAAGACAATGGCTTCGGGGAACAATGTGACAAGTATTGGTAAGTATGTTACTCTATGTTATATGTACTGTATGTCTATGTATGTATTGTATGAATGTATTGTATGTAGTATGTATGTAGTATATATGTGGTATGTATGTAGCATGTAGTATGTATGTAGTATGTATGTAGCATGCATGTAGCATGCAGTATGTATGTAGCATGCATGTAGTATATATGTAGTATGTATGTAGCATGTAGTATGTATGTAGCATGCATGTAGTATATATGTAGTATGTATGTAGCATGTAGTATGTATGTAGTATGTATGTAGTATATATGTAGTATGTATGTAGCATGTAGTATGTATGTAGCATGCATGTAGTATATATGTAGTATGTATGTAGCATGTAGTATGTATGTAGCATGCATGTAGTATGTATGTAGTATGTATGTAGTATGTATGTAGCATGTAGTATGTATGTAGCATGCATGTAGTATATATGTAGTATGTATGTAGCATGTAGTATGTATGTAGTATGTATGTAGTATGTATGTAGCATGTAGTATGTATGTAGCATGCATGTAGTATATATGTAGTATGTATGTAGTATGTATGTAGTATGTATGTAGTATATATGTGTTATGTATGTAGTATGTATGTAGTATATATGTTAGAATCATAGAATCGTAGAGTTGGAAGGGACCTCCTGGGCCATCTGGTCCAACCCCCTGCTCAAAGCAGGATTCGCTAAATCATCCCAGTTAGATGTCTGTCCAGCCTCTGTTTGAAGACTTCCATTGAAGGAGAACTCACCACTTCTCGTGGCAGCCTGTTCCACTCATTGATCACTCTAACTGTCAAAAAGTTTTTTCTAATATCTAATCTGTGTCTCCTCCCATTCAGCTTCATCCCATTGCTTCTAGTCTTTCCTTGTGCAAATGAGAATAAAGTTGATCCTTCTACAATGTGACAGCCCTTTAGATATTTGTAGACAGCTATTAAGTCTCCTCTCAGTCTTCTCTTTTGCAAACTAAACATTCCCAAATCCTGCAACCTTTCCTCATAAGACAGGGTTTGCAGACCGGTCACCATTCTGGTCGCTCTTTTCTGAACTTGCTCCAGTTTGTTGATGTCTTTTTTAAAATGTGGTGCCCAAAATTGGACACAATATTCCAGATGAGGTCTGACCAAAGAGGAGTAGAGGGAAATAATTACTTCACGTGATCTAGACTGTATGCTTCTGTTAATACATCCTAGAATTGCATTTGCCTTTTTTGCTGCTGCATCACACTGTTGACTCATATTCAGTCTGTGATCTATTAGTATACCCAAGTCTTTTTCACATGTGCTGTCACTTAGCCCTATTCCTCCCATTCTATATATGCTTTTTTCATTTTTATTGCCCAGATGTAGTACTTTGCATTTCTCCCTGTTAAAAACCATTCTGTTAGTTGCTGCCCACTTCTCCAGTTTATTTAAATCTTTTTGAATCCTCTCTCTCTCTTCTCTAGTATTAGCTATCCCTCCTAGCTTTGTGTCATCAGCAAATTTAATCAGTTTACCCTCAATTCCTTCATCTAAATCGTTGATAAAGATGTTGAACAATGCAGGGCCCAGGACAGAGCCCTGTGGTACCCCACTTGAGACATTCTTCCAACTGGATGTGCAGCCATTTACGACCACTCTTTGGGTCCGATCACTAAGCCAGTTATGAATCCACCTAACAGTTGCCTTGTCCATTCCATACTTAGTCATTTTTTCAATAAGGATTGTATGAGAGACTTTGTCAAATGCTTTGCTGAAGTCAAGATATACTATATCTACAGCATTTCCTTGATCCACCCATGTGGTATGTATGTAGTATGTATGTAGTATGTATGTAGCATGTAGTATGTATGTAGCATGCATGTAGTATGTATGTAGTATTTTTTTTTTTTTTTTTAACATTTAACACATTAGCCGGATGATGGGACTACTACTGTCCCATCATTGGCTAATGTATCAATCACTGTCATGGTAGCAGGCATCGCCAGATGGGACTTGTAGTACCATCGGACGATGCTTGCACAGACCCCCGGACATCAGCACAGCCCCCCGGCAGGCCGGCACAGCCCCCCGGCAGGCCGGTACAGACCCCCACAGGGTGCACAGACCACCGGCAGGCCGGCACAGCCCCCCGGCAGGCCGGTACAGACCCCGGGCAGTCCACACAGCCCCCCGGCAGGCCGGCACAGCCCCCAGGCAGGCCGGCAGAGACCCCCGGAAGGCCCGAAATGACGGCGCATCATGATGCGCACACACCGCGCATCATGATGACGTCAGGCTGTCAATCAACTTTGAACTTCCGATTCCGATACCGACTTCCGATATTGAAAAAATATCGGAAGTCGGTATCGGAATTCCGATACAGCAAGTATCGGCCGATACCCGATACTTGCGGTATCGGAATGCTCAACACTACTTACTACTACTACATCACTGTGCACATTATCACACTACTATGACATTAATTTGAGCAAAAGGGTTCATATTATGTTGCTGCACAAGGCCTCTCCATGGGCTGGTGTTTGTGTCCTTCCCAAAGTGGTCATGCCGTGAATATCAAAGATCGCATGCAGATTTTGCGGGTGCGCATTGAAGTGGTATGCGCAGTATGCTTTTGCCCATCTGAGAGCAAAGCCGAAAAACAGTAGTGCCTCGGTTTTATGTGCCAAGCCTCTCCCTGAACGATCGCATGGCGCACGCGCCCAAACCCCAGTCACATAGGCATTTCTGCGCGTGCGCCGCTACCCCAGCTTCTCAAATCTCGTTTTGGCTGCTTTACTACATGGTCGCTCTACCTCCCCCCTCATATCCGGCGCATAGCTTCATATGGTATTTAAAACACACTGTCACCAATGATTAGTCATGGCACCACAGAAGGCGTAAGACACGCATGTGCACTACTGCTTTTCGGCTTTGCCCACAGTTGGGCAAAGCATACTGCGCACAAGCGAGATACCGCACGCGCAAAATCTGCACGCGATCTCTGATATTCACGACAAAGAATGCCAGGAGGGGTGGAGTGAGGGAACAGAGGCAACACCCATCAGACCGGACCGAACACAATACCATACAGCGCCGGACAAATAAAAAAGGTTTTTATGAGTGATACATGGGGAGTCAGGGGGTTTCAGAAGTAGTTGTGGAATGCATAGCTGACACCGAATTAACTGATGTTTTTAGCTGGTAGGCAAAAAAGTGGTGACAGGTTCCCTTTAAAGCTAACTCCTAATAAATGATGCCTGTGGATTGGGCATCATTTATCAGCTGACAGATTCCCTTTATGGTTCAATATGGGGCACCATGGTGACTTATACTCATGTACAACTCCAATGCTCAAGAAGTTGGGATACTGTGTAAAATGTAAAGAAAAAAAAAGAATGTAATGATTTGGAAATCAAAATTGTAGCCATATGTTTTACTCCTCAAAGCAGAGAATGTTAAAAGCTAGACATTTTTCTGTTTTATTTGAAACATTTTTACTAATTTAGAAATTGGTGACAGCAACACTTCTCAAAGTTTGGACTGGGCCATGTCTAACTTAGTGTACCATGGTCTGTAAACATCTGAGAAGTGAGTACACCAATTGCTGGAGTTTTGGGAGAGGAACGATGTCCCATTCTTATCTGATGTAGGATTCCAGTTGTTCCACAGCCCTGGGGTTTTAGGTCAATGTGTAAATTTAGTTCTTGAAATCTGATCATTGTCTGTATTCCTAAAATCTGTGCTAAATTGGTAGTTGAGAGCTTTGACACCATAGAAGCATCACTATCGATCATTGGAGAAATGGCAATGGCAATAGCAAACATCATCAGTAACTGAGTCTGAGAGGGTTTCATGTCTGGTGGGTGGTAATTTATTATTTAAAAGTGATAGTTTTCTGATTCTAAGTGAATGATATTTAATGATATTTTTTTGCCCAGGAGGGAGATTCTGTTGAACTCAGAATTGCTAGATCCAGGGGACTCCTCGTTCAACAGTTTCTGCGTTACACCATTGAACCAAAGGACAGCAATGAATTCTACGGAAATACTGGGATCCTGGAGTTTAAGACCGGTGAAAAGGAGATTGTAATTACATTGTTAACAAGGATGGATGGGATACCAGAGGTATTAGACTCTTTCCACTCCCTGGCTGCACTTCTTTCCTGATCTCTTTGTGCAGAGGTTAATGTTGTGGACAACTAACACTCACAGCGCTCAAGGAAAGGTTGTATACACTGCCACATGCTACAAAGGGAGCAATACATGATTAAGTAGTTATTAAGAACCTGTGAACCACTATTCAGATCACAGAGGATTGATAATGGTGTGAAAATCTCCTGACACCTAGTTAGCATAAAGAACCAATCATTTGCCAATTACACCAGCTTGCTATGCACAGAGCTGGGACTGGGGCTCTTGGATCTTTTGTTCCTGGCTTCTGGTGGAACATGTGAGATGCATGTGAATTTCAGCCACAGTGAAGTTGTCGTTAAGGACAAACTCATATGGTAAGCAACTATGGGAAACTGAACCACACTACCTGTGTCTCTATTAGCTTCTAGAACATGTAGTGAAGCTAAAAGACCATATACAGTGTGTATATACAGTATATATATATATATATACTGCTCAAAAAATAAAGGGAACACGTAGTACATTGTGTTGGTTAAGTGTTCCCTTTAGTTTTTTGAGCAGTATAAATCAATCAATCAATCAATATACAGTATATGCAGTATATATGTGAATATACTATTCAAATTATAGAGCATAATTAAAAGGGAACCTGTCACCAGGTTTGGCCGATACGAGTTACGGCCACCACCTTTGAGGGCTTAGGCTGGGTTCATATTGTGTTAGGGGGGCTGCGTTTAACGCATCCGTTACACATCGGCACTAACGCTGTGTAACGGATGCGTTAACGCCCCCATAGACGGCAATAATGTAGCGCATCGCTAACGCATGTCATAATCGGCATGCGTTAGCGATGTGCCGTCATTCTGTGACAGACCCTCGGTCGCGGTGTGCAGCGTTCCAGGGTCCGTCACTGCTAGCGCAGATGGAGCATTTGTGCTAGCGTGATTGCATAACGTGATCAGAAAATAGAGTAGCGTTAACGCAGTCCGTTTAACGCATGACTTGAAAGGACTGCATTAATGCTATGTGAACCTGGCCTTATCTATAATGCTGTAGATAAACCTCCGATCCAACCTGCAAGAGAAGAAAAATAAGTTTTATTATACTCACCCAGGGGCGGTCCGGTCCGATGGGTGTCGCAGGACCTGATCTGGCGCCCCCCATCTTCTTGCAATGCTCCTGCGCTGGCGTACTTATCTACCCATGAAACAAGCAGGAGGGCGGCATCGCAAGAAGATGGGAGGCGCTGAACCAGGACCTGTGACACCCATCTGACCGGACCGCCTTCCCCCGGGTGAGTATAATAAAACTGACTTTTCTTCTCTTGCAGGTCAGATCGGGGGCTCATCTATAGCATTATAGCATGCTGTAGATAAGCCCTGAAAGGCTGTGGCCGTATCTTATATCGACCAAACCTGGTGACAGTTGAGATGACGTTGTATATTATGATTCAGTAAGTTATGCAGAAACTATACAGACTAAACATTGACTTATCATGGTGTGTGTTCTGTAGATTGTAGAATAGGTTGTTTGCTTGGTGACCCTTCCCCCCATCAATAGACATCAGCTGTATCGGCAGAGAGTATGTCAGAAGTAGCATTATACTGTTTTCCTGTGTTGTATTGAATTTAGTTTTTCTTTCCCATTTATTTCGGTTGACACACTGGGTCATCAAGAATTAGAGATGTTGTTTGAACCCACTTGCTAAACGAAATGAGGAGTTCTTGACCTAGGAAGGTTTGACTCAGCTCCCCTTTCAACCTCCATCTTATGTAACACCTACACCTACAATAACCACAGACACATTCCAAGCCTTTTTGGATAAATAGGCCACAGCAGCCTTATTTATTAGCATATTTACATACAAAAATGAACATATCAATATGACAAATAAGGAACGGGTTCTATGGAAGCCATGCCCCAGCTTTGTTGCGCCATTAGCCACACCTTAGGCCCTTAACTGCACCACATCGGTTCGAGGATCCTCCTGTTTATGCCCTCAACCGCACCACAATGGTTCGAGGACCCTACTGAATGGCGCCACCAATTAAATTGATCCACTGAGACCTCAGCCCAATAGGGACCCCTTTTATTTAAACTATACTTTAACCACCAAATAAAGCAAAATAGGGGAGGGGTAGGTAATTGCCCCACCAAAATGAGCCCCCTCCTCCCCCCTCTGCTACCATCACGTGGCTCTCCACAGACCCGTTCCCACCAACTGTCATGACATACAAGCAACCGAGCAACCCCCTCCAGACCTCATAAGTCACCCTAAATAAAACCATAACTATCTCCTATCAGCTTCCTAGGGCAGGTGGGTGGGACTCCGATGTATTAAGACTGTCCCTGCCCCTTCCAATCCCCCTTATATATCTATTCCCCTTAACCAATCAAATGGCCCCATTCACACCCCCTTTTACTAACTCTCACCATAATTTGAACCGGAACCACTCCAACCTTCCCTTATTCCACCACTTTAGATCCTTGACCCCCCGAAAACTCCATTTTAGTTTACTTCTCCTTAACCCCTATTATGGCCTGGCGTACATGGTCATGAGGCCCTCCCCCCTACAGCCTGTGGCTTGCAGTACGGGCCCCACTTGAATGTTAGAAGCCCTCTCTTACTTTATAATGCCCTAATAGGATATATAGGATATTTTCTGATATATTGTGTTTTTATAAAAATGCACTTTTTTAACATTGTAGAATCTGTGCTAAAATAGTTCCGTTTAATAGTCCAAATTCTCTTAAACCACATTTGCTGTTCCCCAGACACTGCTGGATGCACACTTTAAATGCTCCCTCAAAGCACTCGGATGATCTGCGAGAACTGTTCAGCTGTTTAACCACAATAATAATCCATTCACCACTCTAGACCACTAGTGATACTGATCTTATAAGGGATGTCTACTCCTCTTTCTTCAGTTGCACAATGCTCCCTTGCCTCCTGTGTTAATGCTTGCCGGGATGTAATCCTCTCCTAAGATTGACAGGTTGGACTATTGACATGGTTGTACTGCTGAACTGTGCTGCGCACTCCCATGCCTTGCAGTGTCGGAGGAGCACAGGGGCAATGAGGCTAGTTGAATGCAGCGATCTGGTCAGCTTTGGAGCACTGCTTGCTGGCTAGAAACCATAGAGCATGCATGTGCTGTGCTCCTTGCATAGACTGACCCCTTTGATAGAAAGCAGAAAGGACCCATAATGTAAGTACAGAGCTCTTCAAAGTAAAAGTAAAAATATTTTGCTTCTTAAGAACAGAGTGGATTTTTTAACAAGAAGTAAATTACAAAGTTGCTGGTGTTTACAAGAACTTTTGCAGTTTTTCTCATTTAAGAAGTTCACAGCCTTAGACTATCAAGAACTAAGACATTAAAGGGGTTTTCCAATCTTTTATAGAGTTGTAATTCTCCTAGGAAATGCTAGCACCTTATAATTAATGGAGACTTTAATATATACATTTATCAAACAATGAAGGGACTGGTATAGCTCTGCATCCCCTTTACTAATTTTCCCCTGCACAGTAGCACCTTGGTCAACAACTGTGCAGGGAAGTTCTGTGCCGTGAATGGGTGTCAGCTTGTTGGCAGCATATTATTCAGGATACTCTCCAATCCTGTGACAACAGAGCTTCTTTATTCAGGAACAATATGCTTAATAGATCAGGAATAAATCATTTGTGTGTCTCTATCTGTGCAGCATCTACAGCAGGCTGCTTCTCTCATACACAGACACAGGAAAAACAGAAAATACAGATAGATCTGTGTGAGCCTCTGGGAGGTTTTTTTTGTTCTAACTTTATGAACAGCATACAAATCTAGCAACTAATCACTCAGACAGGAATGGCGTTGTTGCACCAAACATATTCCAATACACCTATAGTTAACTGCACAGCACATGGTAGGGGAACTGTTTGGGGAAACAGAGCGACACCAACTCTGAGGCTCCTTCATTGTCAAGGTCTATAAAGACTCTCACTGATAATAAAGTGATATCATAACGTGGCGATTGATAGAGATTGGAAAACCCCTCTAGTTCCCCAAACCTCCAAGGATCTTACCATAATCTGCCATCAACATTGGAATAAATGTGCCCAGTTTATTTCTTTTGTGCATTATGATTGTGGTTGTTTGGAATAATTCGTAAAGTGAAGTTTCTCGTTACCTTTAGATACTTGTCTTGTACATGCCTATAGGGACATCACTTTGTTCTGTTTGGTTCACAGTTGGATGAGATGTACTTGGTGGTGCTGAGCAGTCATGGAGAGTTTCCCAGCACAATGGGGGAAGCCATAAGAGTCAACATAACGATTTTAAAAAATGATGACCCACATGGAGTTATTGAATTCATCTCTCCGGGAATAGTAAGAACCATAAATGAAAGCAAAGGAAATAACATTCATAATGGTGAGAATAAGACAGTGAGAGTTGGTATATTTTATTCTGCTGAAGTTGTTACAAAGGAGAACCAATAATGCCCAACTAGTCATAGAACTTCACCAGGTCATGACATTGATCCTCAGGGCACTCGCTAACCTAACGGTTGCTGAAAGGAGACAACGATGCACTGGTCATGGTGTATTGCTGTTTTATACAAGTTAGGTTAGTAATTCAGATGAGACAAGCTGTAATGATATTAACATCCCGATCTGCCAACACTCACTTAGCAGACTACCGGTTTTAGCCTGCCAAATTGTTATATATTAATACAATAGAAGGAAGCAAAGTGGCACTGCTTTATCCCATAGTACTACTAGTCCAACATCACACATATGCTTCTGGACCTGCCACTGCCTTAGCGGTAGTGCTCAGTGGCGCTGTATAAGTCTTTAAATCCACCTACATAAACATAGATCAGAAAGTCACAGCACTCACCAAATGTGTAGAAAACATTTTCTATTTCATCAGCATCATAAGAACATGGTAACAAAAGCCTGTGGCCATTTTGAGCTATAAAGCACCTAGTCAGGTAATGGATGCGGCACTTTATTTTGAGACACAACCTTAAACTCTTTTTACCATATTATTATACCGCTGATGAAATAAAATACTTTTTCAACACGTCTTAGTGACTGCCGTAGATTGCTGATCTCCGCTTATGTGTGCCAAAGTATTATGTATGCCGTCACAAATATAAAGGGGTTGAGATAAAAGAAAATGGCATGTCTGGCGATGAGGTATTCCTTCTTGCTTGCCTAAATGTCCCCATACACTACACAAAGGACAATGCAGCCCCTTAGAGAAATGTACTGACTGGCATTGTGTGGAGACCTGCAGTGCCTGCCCTTACTGGGCAGTCAGCAGTGTCTACATCAGATGAAAACTCGTTAAAGGGAATCTGTCACCCCATTTTTGGCCTATCAGCTGCGGCCACAGCCATTAGGGGCTTATCTTCAGCATTCTGTAATGCTGTAGATAATCCCCTGATGTAACCTGAAAGATAAGAAAAACGAGTTTGATTATACTCACCCCGGCTTTCAGTCCGGTCCGATGGGTATGGCGGTCCGGTCCGGCGCTTCCCATCTTCGTACGATGATTTCCTCCTCCTTGCTTCATGCTGCGCTCCTGCGCAGGCGTACTTTATCTGCCCTGTTGAGGGCAGAGTAAAGCACTGCAGTGCGCAGGCGCCGGACCTCTCTGACCTTTCCCGGTGCCTACACACTGCAGTACTCTGCTCTGCCCTCAACAGGGCAGATAAAGTACGCCTGCGCAGGAGCCGAGGGAGAAGCAAGGAGGAGGACATCATCGTATGAAGATGGGAGGCACCGGACCGCGACACCAACCGCCCCCCGGTGAGTATACTCTAACTTGTTTTTCTTATCTTTCAGGTTTCATAAGGGGCTTATCTACAGCATTACAGAATGCTGTAGATAAGCCCCCTGATGACGGTGCCGGCAGTTGATAGGGCTAAAATGGGGTGACAGATTCCTTTTAATCAGATTCGCCTATTAAAGCAGTCAGGGACATAGCTCATACCATATTGATTGTTTTTCTGGAAGAACGACAATATCAGTTACAATGTAAAATCAGTTTTCTCATATCGTTCGTTTTTTATGCACCTGTTTTATGTGTTTAGCACAGATAGATCACTTGCCCATTACAGTGTATGGCCATGTTCACATTTCAATGTTGTTTTTCAGAGTGAGTGTTCACAAACAAAATGAATAGATCTGTGAAAAAAGTGAACAGCACACCGATAATATCCATGTGTCATCCGAGTACTGTCCATCTCATACTGTTTAATGGATTAGAGAAGCGTGCAAATTTTTATTTTTTTTTGCATATAAGAAAAACAGATGTCATACTGATTGTGAAAATGGACTAATAATTGGTGAAATCGCATCCAGCTCACTGATCAAAAACAGTCCTTTTTTTTTGCTTAGCAAAATAAAACCAGTGTCTGAATGAGGTCTTAGTGAAATGTCTGTGGTCTCCTTCTTTTTCTTAAAGAAGCACTCCTCCCAAGTTTTATCCTCTCAATATATTGCAGTCATCATACAATATATAGCACTGTGTACTTACAATTGCTCATTTTGCCCTTATACCCACTTAATTTTTCACTTTCCTATTAGGTCTATGACATCACTTGATTAAAAAGAGACTAGCTGAATCCTTCTATGTAGAAACAGAAGGTTTATTTTCCCTGCAGGATTTATCATTAGAACTACAATTCTACATCAATGCAAAGTCCCTGGCAGGTAAGAGGAGTGAAACAGCTGGGTCAGAACCTGAAAAAGAGATGACGCTGGGCTGCGTGGGATTTTGCAGTGATGTAGAATTGTAGGTCTAATGATGACTCATGCAGAAAAATGAGACTTCCTTTTCCTATATAGCGTTTACAAGGATTCAGCTAGGCAGTTTTTAATCACATGATGTCATAGACCTAATGGAAAACAGAAGAATGAGCTGGGTAGAAAGACAAAATGAACAACTGTTAGTACACAGTGCCATATAATATGATGACTGCAATATATTAAGAGGATAAAAACTTTGATAGGAATGCTTTTTTAATTATGAAATGTCATGATATGATTATGGATAAGCATCTATTTCTTTTTTTCTAGCTGCATTTGAAGTAATAAGGCGACAAGGCAGCTTCGGCAACATTAATGTGACCTGGTCAGTGAGCCCAGATTCTACTCCTGATGTTTACCCAGCTCATGGAGTGATTCAGTTTAGAGATGGGGAAACTATGAAGAATATAACTATTTCATCCAGCCCAGATGAGGTAAAGAGAATCATCTTTTCTCTGTACTAACAGTCTTGTAGAACCAACTTTCTAAAGTCTTGTAAACTACGGAAGATCATAGTTCTCACAGAGGATATCATATTATCAACTGACTAATTTTCTGGCATTCTATTTTCTTGCTGCTAACTTATGTATGTTTTGAACGCCAGATCATTATTGTCATGGATTCTTTCTGAACCATCACAGAGGCCCCATAGGACCATGAGGTGTATTTGTTTTGCCTGGAATGACAGAAAATCCATAACATTTTTGCCACAACATTCCAGATACTGGCGTTCTGACCCATTTTTTGTAAGATTGCTGGAAAAAACTCACCGCAGCTCTAACATATAAACCATGAATTAGCCCCATGGCCTGTGAGTGCCTGTCATAAAAGGATCTGTGTACACGGCCTTGATAATAAGCCTCATTTATCAAAGCTGCCTAATAGAATAAGAAGCCTCGATGGCCGCAGCAATTATTCACAGCTCGGATTTGGTTTTTAACTTTTCTAGTAAAATTTAATCTGCGATGTGATTGGTTGCTGCAGACATCACTGCTTGTTTTACACACAGTTTTGATAAATGAGACCGCTTGTTAAAATATTGCATACACAACAGTAAAACTGTCTAATTTGTGCTATCCATTTGTTAGACTTTTAGATGACTTTAGTATATGTTTTCCTTGACTTTGTGATCTTGCACACTGTGGTTTGTTGCAACATTTTGCTTTTGTCAAGTAAAGCTTCACCTTTGATTGACATTTGTTATATAGCAATTTAATGTACAATCTACCAAGGTGATTTCTTTCTTACATTTTTTTCGTTAGGTCTCTCACCTGTTTCCAGTTTCTCAGTTTCTGATGTTGAGAGGCCATTGTTAGAAGTCTCTATATTAAATCCTTTTGGTTTGTTTTTCTTTAATGGCATGGTATTTTGTTTGCACCTTAGGTACTAATAATCCAATTTTGATGGATGTTTCATAATTGATCAGTGCTATAACTAGAGTATCCTTCACACAGGCAATAAATTCAGTGTACCCACCGCCCATCCCAATGTCACTTGCACGCAACACACATCTCTATTCTTCCCGGCTCTTTCCCCCCACCATCTCTATATATATTTTTGTAGTAGTGATTAGAAATGAGTGAATAAATTTGCAAGACCTTAGTTCTGCAGTGACATCAGTATTCGGTGCCCTGCAAATCTCTTCCTTCCTGCTGCAATCCTCAGCACCTCTTCTAATTATTCGGGTGATGTCATCATTGCAGCATGATGCACGGGCGATTTCATGCAGGTCTTCTAGTTAAAACTACCACCTGGGATGCCAGCAGGTAGGCGTACATTTGCAGGGCCACCGTCTGTTGCTTCTGGACTTAGAGCCCATGGAACAATTCGCTCATCTCTATTATGTAATGCAAAATCACCTTAAAGAAAAGTATTGAGGTGGTGGGTACTTCATTCCAGGGGTAGCCCCAAAGTTACTGCTTTAGTTGAAATTAACATATATTTAGCGGTACAATGCCAAGCATGTAAGGCTAGTTTCACACTAGCGCTTTTGAGCGCAGCGACGGCCTGCGCACGGCCGCCGCTAAGCCCCGCCCCCCTGCCGCGCCTCCGCCTGTAGCTACGCCTACCGGTGCATGACGCTGCATGCGTCCTGCGTCCCCTATCTTTATCACCAAAGATAGCCTGCTGCAGTTTGGTTGCGCCGGCGCACCGTCAAAAAGGCGCATGCGCCGCCAAACGCATACTGCGCACGGCCTGCGCCCCCAGTGACAAAGATAGGGGACGCAGGACGCATGCAGCGTCATGCGCCGGTAGGCGGAGCTACCGGTGGAGGCGCGGCAGGGGGCAGGGCTTAGTGGCGGCCGTCGCTGCGCTCAAAAGCGCAAGTGTGAAACTAGCCTAACTCATGCTGTACTGTGCACATTTCTATTTCTATTTTAATCTGTTAATATATAGTGCTACAATACCACATACATAAATACTGCTACTAACCGTACACATAAATAATAACCTCTATATTATATACATAAATAGAAATTGTATAATATATTCATACATGTGTGATTGTACATATTTACAAACATTACTCAAAAACATATCCACATGCTACACACATTACACACATGTGCACACAAATATCTCATTACACTCAGGCTATGTGCACACGTTGCAGATTCACCTGCGGGTTTTTCCGCGCGGATCCGCAGGTAAAGTGACCTGCGGTTTTCCTGCGGATTAGCCTGCGGTTTTGCCCTGCGGTTTCACACCTCTACTATGTTAAGGCTATGTGCACACGTTGCGGATTCTGCTGCGTTTCCGCAGAGGTTTTGGCCCTGCGGAAACGCAACAGTTCCGCAGACATGGTACAGTACCATGTAACCCTATGGCTTTTCAAAACCGCTGTGCTCATGCTGCAGTTTTTTCTGCGCGGTTTTGCTGCGGTTTACAAACCGCAGCATGTCAATTGTTAGGCCGGATTCCGCAGCGGTTTCACACCTTTAACATAGTAGAGGTGTGAAACCGCAGGGCTAAACCGCAGGAAAACCGCAGGTCACTTTACCTGCGGTTTTACCTGCGGATCCGCACAGAAAAACCCGCAGGTGAATCTGCAACGTGTGCACATAACCTAAAGGTGTGAAACCGCTGCGGAAACAGCCCAAACAATTGACATGCTGTGGCTTGTAAACCGCAGCAAAACCGTGCGGAAAAAAACGCAGCGTGAGCTCAGCGGTTTTGAAATGCCATTGGATAACATGGTACTGTACCATGTCTGTGGAACTGCTGCATTTCCGCAGGGCCAAAACCGCTGCGGAAACGCAGCAGAATCCGCAACGTGTGCACATAGCCTCATACTTTTTACTTCTGTGTACAGCTGTTGTAATGAGACAGTGGGAAAGGAATTGTGGTGAGTTGAGGATACTGTCTGCTTTGCTTTTCCCAAGATACTGTCTATCCTAAATATTACGTTACAACAGCTGGTCATAATAAGCTTGGCTGTTGTACCTTAATGTAGAGGGAGCAGGATGGCAGGATCTCTTCTTGTCCTGATGAAGAGGATGTGTGGAGGAAGGAGTGGGATCTGCATCCTGCACCACCTTGACATTTTCTATCTCTCTGCCTCAGCCACCCCCAGCTATGCAGACCTGTTAAAATAATACTTCCAAATAGCAGCAGAAGACAATTTCTACACTGGAAATCTGAACTGTAAAATGAAGTAAAACGAGAAAATAACATTTTGTTGTTTACAATTGCAGATTTAAAAAAAACAAAAAAACAATGATAATTAAAAATTACACTTCACTTTTGCTTTAAAATAAGTCTACCATCCCATTGACTAACACAAACTAGTTTTGTGCAGCCTAAAACATTTATTTCACTGGATATAATCTACCCCTTAATCTACTTTATTGAAAACTGCTAAATATCTCTGAAAACTCCTAGATTCCAGAAGAGAAGGAAGTATTCACTATCACCATTGTCGATGCCACGGGTGGTGCCAGGATGGGGAATGTTACCACAGCCACACTGGAGATTAATAAAAACGATGATGCCATTTTCTTTGCAGGTAATATTTTATGCTGAAACGTTGTTGTAACTTGTAGCTTGGCAGCCCCGAGCCGCTTGTATCTGAGAATTACCAACACGGTTCTCTGTTTATTTTCATGAACTGCTTTGGCCAATAACCGCGACTAGACTTCTTCTATAGAAAACAGAGTTGCAGTATTGCATGTAAAAGCCATGACTGTGATTATTGCATGCCGTTGTGGCAACAACTTTTTTTTACACTAAGGTCGGTGGGGGAAAAATGATTCCTACAGGTCAGGCTACACCATTCACGCTACAAGCAGTGAAAAAATACTTAGGAAAAAAGGCAGAATGTACATACAAAAATAGGATTTCTGGATATGACCCAATCATAAATCACAGCAAGGTTCAATTATGATTTGATTCAGTAGAAGTAAAAGGGAGTCGAGGCGTTATTTGATATTAGCCGTAATCAAAGAGCCATTATTTAAGCCCCCGTCTCACATAACGAGATCGTTAGCGAGATCACTGAAATGTCACAGATTTTGTGATGCAACAGCGACCTCGCCAGCGATCTCGCTACGTGTGACACATAGCGGCGACTGCCCCCCCCCCCCGCTGGATATCGCTGATCGTGCTCGAATGTCCTGGGCCATTTTTTGATCGTTGGTGTCCCGCTGGCCAGCATGCATCGCTGTGTTTGACACCGACGAGCGACCTCGTTGGCGACGCATAACTCAGGGACGCAGGCGTGAGTCGTCAGAATAGCTGCTGTGTGACAAGGTACCAACGACCGCCAAGGTTGTTATACGTATCGCCGTATCGTTGAATAGATATGCCTGTTTGGCAGCTTACTAGTGACCATGAAGCCACGCACCACCGATCCCTACCAGGTCGCATCATTGTCGGGATCGCTGTAGCGTCGCTATGTGAAACGGGACTCTAAGTCTCTGTGCAGTGTAGCAATTACAGTGAAGGAAATAATAATTTGATCCCTTGCTGATTTTGTAAGTTTGCCCACGTACAAAGACATAAACAGTCTAAGGGTAGGTTAATTTTAACATTGAGAGATAGAATATCAGAAATAAAATACAGAAAATCACATTGTATAAATAAATTCATTTGCATTTTGCAGTGAGAAATAAGTATTTGATGCCACTGGCAAACAAGACTTAGTACTTGGTGGCAAAACTCTTGTTGGCAATGCTGAATGCTTCTTCATTTCCCCCTTAGAACCAGTCATTTTTTGGGTTGAAGAAGGCGAAGTAGCAAACCTCACCATTATGCGGAATGGGTCCGCTGATTTTGTGTCCTCTGTCACCTATGCAACTGTGAGTGGAACAGCTTCTGCAGAGGAAAGCGATTTTACTCACATTTCTGGAGATATATTGGTGTTTCAAATTGGACAAAGGATGCGGAATATATCAGTGAGGACAAGTGAAGATGATGTACCAGAGACAGATGAATATTTTTATATACACCTTTTCAACTGTACAGGTTAGTGCTGCTATCACCATACCAGAATGAAATTAGGAATCAACTTTTTTCACTGCTGATTCCTCCACTATTACAATATTACATTTTAGTTAGCCCCTTTTTATGAAATACCCATTAATAATTTATATAAATTACGTATATTTCTGCAACCAGATACCAGTTTAGCCTTAATTAGTCATTTTTCAGACATTTTGTGCATTTTTGTACATCTAACCAAAATCCAGAATAGATTAAAAAAAAACAACTTTTAAACGAATGTCCTTATAATGGAGTTTTATTCTTTAAACGTCATACATTTTATAGAAATATTTACTTGTTATGTAGGAGACACAGTGGTAAGTGGAAATGGGAATGCTACAATATTCATCAAGGCTAATGACGACCCGAACGGAATATTCTACATTGAACCCATCGATAAAACTGTAGAAGAAGGTGGAAGTAATCAGTTCAAGTAAGTCCATGGATTTGATTATTAATTTCTAATTGTAACATGTTTAATTAAAAAATAAATAAGCTATACATGGAAGTTGTAATTTTCCAGTATATTTTGTAGTTTAGTTTTAAAGATAATCTACACAAAATATAGAATAATACTGTAATAATAATAATGATGATGAAAACTTGTGAATACATTGCATGACTTACCTGGTTATCTGCATTACAGCCTACTTTATGGCATGTTCACATGTGAATGATTTCTTTCAGAAATGCATGCATATGTCCCAGACATCGTAGAGAGGTTGTAAGAATCCATACAACTGCAGCAGAAACAACCTCATTCCGATGTATGGGATCAGTTTTCAGTAAAAAAAATTCTACTATGTGACCTACACCAATAATCCAAAGTTACACACACAGTTATGCTGGTTCCTAAGAGAAACAATTGAGGAATATACTCTTAGCCTTTGTTCACACATTGTATTTTTGCAGCATTTTTTTCCCGTGCAGGCAAAAGTTGCTCTCCTGGTAGTCTAGTAGCGTCTTACAAAAAGCAGGTTTTGTACCCTTTTTTTGGTGCATTTTTTTCAGCATTTTTCTGATTTTTTTTTTCTACAGAAAAACGCTGCAAAAACGCAACGTATGAACATAGCCTTGCCCTAATCTGACATTGCTTGGTGTAAATACTACACTTCCGAGAATGAAAATAACCATAATGTTAGGACTTACATGATTCTTTTCAGGATGTTACTTTCTAAGAATATTATGCTTGCAGTGTTGGCGATGGAGCGATTAGATGAATGATTGCATGCTTTTGTATCACCAGTATGTCTGCATTGATAATACATACTGTTTTTTGCATTATTATTATTATTTATGTTATATCCCATTAAAACGTGTTACCTTTTCAGGGTGCTGAGAGACCGAGGACATTTTGGCAATGTTTTCCTGCACTGGCAGATTATGCAGAATGGATCGGTTTTACAGCCAGGCCAGGAATTTGAGGAAACGTGGGGCATTCTTTGGTTTAATGACAAAGACGCTTTTAAATATATTACTCTCCATGCTGTTTCTGATCAAATTCCAGAGTTTAACGAGTTCTACGTTTTAAAACTGATGAATATTTCTGGTGCGTATCTTTATTTTGTGCGCAACACCTTAAGAATAAGAAGAATTTAAACAAATTGTATACTGTAAAAAGTGAAAATAATAATATAATTAAGAAACGTACCAAATATATAGACTTCAGAAGGAAATATTTAAGGGGGTTGTGTTATGCCTGTCTCTTCTACCCAACCTTATATTGGGCGTGGAGAGAGGCCGTTGTAAGCGAACGAGACATATACTGACCCAACTGTCTGATGCCCAGATTGGTCTATGTGCAGAGCATTTACTGACTGCCATGGAGATGTAAAAATGGTTATCGACTTTGGACAATTTCAACTTGTTACACCCCCTTTACACGTCTGTAAATACCGATACCAGTGTCATCAGTGATTTGGATCAGTGTGTCATCAGTGCTCCTTCTGGATTTTCTTTCCGGTATGGCTTAAGAAAAATCAATTAGAAACCTTCTCCTATACTTTGCAGTGTTAAACATGCTATACGTGTGCTGTTCGTCTTTTCCAAGAACCCATAGACTTGTATTGGCCCTTGTCATCTGTGCTGCTGTTAAAACACATACATGTCTCCTTGTGGTTTGCAAGGGCACACGGTCCATGCAAACACACCAATATGTGTGCAGCACCATAGGTTATGATGGGTACATGTGGTATCTGTGAAAAAAACAGATGCCACACGTACCAGAGACACATACATGTGAAGGAGGCCTTAGACTGGTTCCTTGAAAATAAATTGATCAAAATTGTCCCTCTCCTGGGTCACCTGGTGACCCACCATATTCTGTTGGGAAACACTGATACTAAGTGATTGATTTAATTGAACGTTCACAATAAAAAAGAGTATTACAACATTTCAATTCATTCCGTTACCCGTGTAATACAGGACAGGGAATATCCCAGATGCATTTTGGAACAGCTTTCCACTCTGTCAAGAGATATAGATCCTAAAAAAAGCATACTCTATTAGCTCCGAATTCCCTTTAGGGTCTATAAAACTGTTGTTCCTAAACTGGAACACCACTTTAACCCCATTGTTCAGTTGTTGACAATTCTTTTGTTAATTATTATACTTGCTGTAGGTGGATTTCCCGGCCCCGGTGGTCAGCTGGCAAAAGCAAATCTAAATGTTACCGTGATGATTCCTTTCAATGATGACCCATTTGGAGTATTTGTAATTGGTCCAGAGACACAGAATCAGGTAGTGGCTGAAGATGTCTTGTCAGTAGATGACATCAGATATGTGACCAACATTTCCATTTTGAGGCGTCAGGGAACATTTGGAGATGTGCGCGTTGGATGGGAAATTTACTCCACAGGATTCAAAACCGGCCTTCCCCCTATGGTGGACCTGTTGCTTATTGCCGCTTTCCCATCTTATGTGGAGCTGCAACCACATATGCGCCGGCACCACAGCGGAACAGACGCCTTATTCTTCAGCGGCAGTGAAGGTGCATTTGGAGTGATTGAGTCACAGTATTATCATAGCTTAAATACTACTCTGACCAACTTTACTTTCTCGGCGTGGACCATACCACAGATAAACACTAATGGGTTTGTCATTTCAAAGGAAAATGATAATGGAACGATGTATTATGGTGTCAAAGTAGAAACGAATGACTCGTATATCATGGTTCTCCTATACTATGTAACCTTTGGATCTAATACTACTTTTCTGGCTAAAGCCGGAGTCTCGAAATTCATGGAACAAAATGCATGGACCCATATACTGATTACATTAGATGATGGATTTATAGAGTTTTATATTGATGGAAACATTGTCCCCGGGGGAGTAAAAAGTCTGAAAGGAGAAGCCATAATTAACGGTAAGTTAAAAATCAATTTCTACTTTACATAAATAAATGTATCAGATTGTAAATATCTTACTCGTTCATTCTGAAATGTTTTTAAGTCAGCTTTTATAAAAAATTAAAAAGCCGAAATGTATATCACGTCTGATGGAAGAGAAATATTGCCCAATTTGACCAATTTTTGCCCAATATTTATATTTGCCCAATTTAGCACAGATTTGCTAGCGAACTAGCTGCTGCTGAAATAAAATAAAAAACCCTCTATGTTCACTTCCCCTGGTGCCCTTGCTGCAACACTTCTGTGGGGGTCTGTTAACCTCTGTGCATCTGGCCTCCAGCAATGAAATGTCACATGTGATCGCTGAAGCCAGCAATTGACTGCAGCAGTCACTTGTGTTGGCACATCATGGCTAGAGAGCAAAGTAAAGTGTTTTTTTTTTCATGTAGTTTTGGCATTCAGGGTAGTGATGAACAAACGTGCTCGGATAAGGTGTTATCGGAACGTGCTCGGGTGCTAACCGAGTGTCTTCGGCGTGGTTGAAAAATATGTTTGAGACCCTTCACAAACATGTCTCTTGGCTGTTAGACAGCTACAGCACATGCAGGGATTGCCTGGTAGACAATCCGTGCATGTGTTTTGGATGTCGAATAGCCACGAGACATGCAGCCGCGGGGACTCAAACATATTTTTTGAGCACGCCGAAGACACTTGGTTAGCACCTGAGCACGTTCCGATAACACCTTATCCGAGCATTGTCACGCATCACTACAGCAAGGCCATGTGAAGTCTGCCTGCAAAATCTGCAACAAATGAGATTTGTTCTGAGTTTTCACTTCCCCATTAAACTTTGAACATTAATTAAAAGTTACAACAAATAGGCAGCGATCAGATGTGTAGAAAATAATGAAATGAAATGTGGCAAAATATTATATAATAAATAAGGAGGATCCTCTGGCAAGTCTATGTTCATGGGTCAGAAAAAATGGACCTAATTTCATAAAAATATCTTATAATAATAATATACGTTACTGGAGCATGAGAAAATGTAGGCGTTTATTTTACAAGTAAAGTCATTGCATAGATTTGCTCGCATAAAATTATGAAGAAATGGGTCACAATAAAACTTTTGGACATTTTGTTACAATGCGGTTTGTAGGAGGATTTAAAACTGATCTGCCACCATCTTACAAGAAAAGTTTACACCTGACTAATGTTACGTTAAGGCCAAGTTTAGATGAACTTATAAAATATCGTCAGAGTTTCATCCAATTTTTTTCTCACTTGTCACCTGTGCACTGTCCGTATGCAATTCATTTTTTGCAGCAGCAATTATTAGTAGTTTACAAAACAATTTACAGAAATGCAATGTATCCGTAAAAAACCCTCCAGATGTTATACAGTAGCTCCATGCAGAACTTGATTTTTTTTTTTTTGGGCACCCACAAACATGTCTCATCCGATTGATGGCAGAAACTTGGGCAGGCGACAATTTTCTTCACACACAGATTCAGTCAGTGAAAAAAATCTGTCATCTGCACTGTCCTGTTGAATAACATTGGTGTGAGCGCAGTCTGTGTGCTGTCCTTTTTTTTTTTTGCAGACAGCACTGGGACTAGAAATATGGTCTTGTAAACAAGCGCTAGTACTCAGTAATGCGTTATATTTGCATAACTAATGAAGTACAATACAAAATAATATTGTAGTACCATGTTAGCCAGAAAAATCGATGTAAATATGTGGCGCCCCTGAGGGTTCAGTCGCCACAGAGGTACTGCACCTCCTCCTGAGGTGTGGTACCCCACCATTCAGGTAAGGTGGAGACACCTGACCACACTCCAACACCTGCCTCCCACACAACATAGTAGTGTAGCAAAGCACCTTTGGTGGCTCCCTGCTTGGAACACGAAGAGTGCTGGGAGGTGGGTGGAGCTTAGTCTGCACAAGAGAGCGGGAGATCATTAGGACTAGGTCAGTCTGACTAGGTCAGTCTGTGAGAGAAGATTCCCTGAGTGGGATGGATTGAAGGAAGTGCTGCAGCAGACTTCAGTGACCTGGGTCTGCTGGCACAGGAAAGAGATATTGAGAAAGCCTGATTCTCCATAAGAAAGATAGTTTTGTACGGAATGTAAGGAGAAGAAGAGAACTAAGGATTAGGGTTAGAGCAGAGCCCTTCCTCAAGTTCTCAGTGCATGGCCGGGGTCCGGTCCCCGAGGTTGTATGGATACTAATGGTCCTGCAGCAGACACTGGAGGAATAGAAGTTGTCACCACTTTATTCCCACACAAGACTTGGGGGCACAACAGCAATGAGAGTGAGCCGGGACTTAGTAGCAAGGAGTCCCCGAAGCAGGCTACAGCTGTCTACCGTACAAGTAGAGTTCTAAGAACATCAGAAAGGAAGAACTCCAGTGTAACTCAGTACTAGGAGTACTTCATTTATAGGCGCTATAAGAGGAGACGTTCAGAAAGACACATGTTGGCGGAGTGTTGGAAAGGAGTGTTCCATCTGGCCTGGAGGTTGACTGAGTCCGTGACCCGGAGGACACGTCACGGAGGCAGGCACCTGTTTGCACAACAGACTGTGAGTAAAGCTTTGGAACTACATGCCCTGGTGTCTTCCACTTATTCCTGCGCCAACACACCCGGCACTGCTACATCTTGGTGCCCGACATTGCCTCCCCTACGCCTTCCCTTTGCCTCTACATCTACACTGCCCTGGGACTACAGCTCCACCTGTGGGGAGCTATAACATCTTTGCTGCGCCATACCATCAGTCCCAGAGGACCTGCATGCAGCGTCGGCTTAACATCTCCCTTGCCGAACACCACAGGTGGCGTCACAAACTATTCATTTAATCACCTACATTCCACCATTCAAACTCCCGTTTTCTTGGGCGCCCAGGGCCACGGACCGGGTCACCGCTGCTGTGACCCCTTCCCCTCTGAGTGACCGCCCCGGTACCGAGTACCCCACAGCCCTGGGAGGGCGATCCAAACACTTATGTCCCAAAAAAATGAGAAAGGTTTTCAAGGAGTGATACCTTTATTGGCTAACCAGAGGAATTATATTTGCAAGCTTTCAGGGCTCAAAGGGACCACCTGAGCCCTGAAAGCTTGCAAATATAATTTCTCTGGTTAGCCAATAATGGTATCACTCCTTGAATACCTTTCTCATTTTTTGGGGACATAAGTATTTCCATAATTAATGAACAGTAACTTTTTATGTTTGTGATGTGACAGACGTGTTACTTACATACATTGTGCCCCATGGTAGATGGAACTCAGTGATGATTTCATGACTAACGTTAGCAGGGACATATAGTATTCATGACCCCTAGAGTGGAGAATCACAAAAAGAGGTTGTGATGGAGAAACACAGGCGCATCCAGGTAACTAACAGTGGGGGTAACTTTTCACTTGCTTTTATGGTGCACCCCCCTCGGTCTTAAATAGGGCCACAGAGAAGATTAAAAGAAGCTCCAGCCTGAGGTATATGTATGATCTGTTCCCAGTTGAGGAGATCGGCATACCATCATTAAAGCCATCACTAAAAGCTGAGATTTGCCACAGCACAGGGGAACAAAACGACTTATTCCTAACTGTGAAGGGTGCAACCTTCTGTAAGAGGCAAAGAGATAACCACCTGTGAGGGGCCAGCAATTGCCATACCAGAGGAGTCGGTGTAGAGGAGTGCCACACCAGAGACAAATCAGAAACTGTGTTCTGTGTTTGAGAGACTGAGCCATGGTACTTGAAAAGGGTAAGCCTAAAGTTAATACAAAGTGCCAAACAAGCTACTGCAGGCGATTGTTGCCAAAAAAAGGTGACTATTGTGATCGGCACTAGGAAAGTGTATGCTGCTCTGCTGAAATAGGGGTGCAGAGACTGTCGGGGAGTGATAGATTTGGTGAGATGGAAGTGCCACAAATTGTCGTGATTGCAATCCTACTAAAACTTTTCAAGTCAAACTGTTGTCTTATATAACACTGTTAAAACAACCATCAAGCTATTTGCCTCCTGATGATTAAAGTTACTCAACTGACTGCTATATACACATTCAACCTTCCACCACCCCTGAGTGAAAAGCCCCTCTAACATCAAAAGCAGCTTCATCTCTTTAATAAAGGGGCTCCACCTCACAACAACCATAACAAATCCAAACCAATCCAACCCCTTTACAGATCAAAGTGTGTGTTTTATTTTTCAGATCCAGGAACCCTGCGAGTTGGAGCAGGAGCAAATGGAGGCAGCAGGTACACTGGCTTTCTCCAAGATGTGAGAATATATGAACAAAGACTTTCTCGAGAAGAGATTACTGAACTTCATTCCACTCCAGCCAAAAGCGACCTGCACCCAATTTCTGGCTATTTAGAATACAGACAAGGAGAAACACACAAGTCTTTTGTTGTATCTGCCAGGGATGACAATGAGGAAGAAGGAGAAGAACTCTTCATGCTAAAGCTAGTATCTGTGTTTGGTGGAGCAAGGATCCCAAAGGAAAACACAACAGCCTCAATAAGCATCCTAAAAAGTGATAATGCCAATGGGTTGTTTGGCTTTACTGGACCATGTATTCCCCAGGTAAGAAGAGAAGGAGAACCATGAAATACAATGACTTGCATAATTGCAAAAGTGCTAAATGTTGAATGTCTTGTGTTTTTAGTCTTCACAAGAAGGAGCTATAATCTCATGTGTTGTGGAACGCACACGAGGAGCACTGGACACGGTGTATCTCTTCTACATCATTCGTCAGACTGACCCTGGAGACACTGATGAGCCAGTAGTCGATTTTACTGCAAGCAGTGGAAATATCACCTTTCTACCAGCTCAGAGATCAAAGGTAACAGAATATACTGTGTATATCTACACATTAGACTTAATTATTTCAGGTACGTAGCTCTTTATGGCACCTTTGCTGTAAGCGGATGACCAGTTAAGTGGTGTTTCTTACACCCTTTCTTTTTTAAAGATTTTTTTTATTTTGATTTTCATCAATAAGGGTCCAAGTGATGGGTACAAGAGCACACATTTACAGTCATGGTTGCTTGAAAGTAAATTAGCACTACTGTACGAACGAAGCTCCCATGTTATAGTACATAAACCTGATAAGTACAATAATCTGGAGAAAGAAACAACAGAGAAATTGAGCACCTAGAAGAAAAGAGCACTAAATAAAATAAATAAGTAAATTCATGAGTGAAGAAAGAAATGACTAAAACAGGACTGAGAGTGACAGCGAGCGCCATCTTGCGGACAAAACGTCTCCCATCCGTCATAATGAATCAACTACCACTCTGATACCCATAATCTCATACATATCCTTTAGGCTACATAGACACTATGCCGGGTGAGATCAAAGATGCCAAGTGTGCCCCTGAGCTCTTCCAGGCCATAACAGTCATTATATCGGATAGGCAGTGACATCTTTTTCTATGTCCTCTTTCGTATAAGGAAAACAAATTGGCTTTGGAGACGGCCTTTATGTGCATTTCCCTCTTGATGCCTGCTAGCCTCTACTAATTTAATTTCCAATAGATTCTTTATCTGGGATACTAATGCAGATATGTCAATGCTTCCCCTCACTAACCATTGGGTAAAGAGATAGTGGAGTGCTACTTTTAAGGAAAACATGACTAATCTGTGGCATTGGCCAGGGATTCGAATCTTCAGAGGGCCATGCATGATAAAAAAGCATGGCCCCACCTCTCTAAAATATTGTGTATACAACACATTTTAATTTCTCACCCTGTATCAGTAGAGGATTTTTATTCATTTGCAATTTATTTATAATAGGTGTTAAATCTGGATGTTCTAGATGATGATATCCCAGAACTTATGGAACATTTCCAAGTAACTCTGACACATGCCATATCTGCTGATGGGAAAGCTGGGTCCACTCCCACTAGTGGAGCCAGTATAGATCCAAATATGAAATCAGAAGATATTGCAATTAATGCAAGTGATCACCCTTATGGTAAGTGAGAATTGTGTCAAATTTGGCGTTCTGTCCTGTTTAAAAGGGTTGTCCACCAGTGGAAAACTCCTGCTCAATCACTTGAAGACCCCATAGAGAATAAAAATAATCTACACTTACCTCCCTCAGTTGCGACGTTCTACCAATGACATCTCTGCTATTCCTGACGGGCTATGGAATATTGTTGTGCCACGTCACCGCTGCGGCCAGTCAGCACCCGCTGGGAACAGCCACTGCAGGAGGCAAGTGTAGGTTGTTTTCATTCTCTATGGGGCCTTTAAATGATGAAGCAGGTATTGTGTGGGTGCATACAACCGCTTTGATGGTTACAAAATATCAAAATGTATCCATGTTGGTAATGAATATGTTAGTGTGTTATTGAATCCTATCATCACCATCATTTCTAAAAATATTTCCCATTGCTTTATAAAGAGATGCACATTGGGTTACCAATACTTACTATAAGATAATTTAAGAGTGTGTATAAATTTATGGTTTGAAGAGTTTTAACATTTCACTCTTTTTCTTATCAACTTAAATCCTCCAACATTCGCTGTTAGACTGAATTCACGTGTCCAGGAAATCTGTCACCAGGTTTTTGCTATGTAATCTGAGAGCAGCATGATGTAAGGAAAGAGACCTTGATTCCAATATCACTACAGGACAAGCTGCCCTCTAGTGCATCCTACTCCAACCACAACCTCAACACTGATTGGCAGCCTTTTGCCAATATACCGTATTCTCAGAAAGCTGCCAATCAGTGATGTGGGCGAGGTTACAAATGGCGCAACATTCTAAGCTGTGCTAGTTCTACAACAGGGAAAACTGTGATTGTATCACAACTGTTGCTAACAATAAACTAACATCACGAAACAATCACTGACCTCAGGGAGACCAGTCAAAGAAAACACTGCGGCAGCCGGCAAAGGCACTCAATCAGTGAAATCCTAGGTGCATTGCTCCCTGGGAAATACGAATATGCAAATAAAGTCTGTGGAGCCTCATTTAAGAGTCTCAAACACGGGACTAGCCAGATCTTCCTCCAGGGAAGGAGCCAGCCAAGGAGTGGCTCCTTTCGGAAACCACCATTTGCACCATATTAAGTGGCCCTTTAAGTCAATATCCAGCTCTTTACGAGTTTACAGATATGACAAGGGAAATACCAAGGCCAGGTATCCATCCACAGACAGCTGTTTCGGGGTGTTGCCTCTCATCAGTGTGGAGTAGGATTCTGGCTAGGTGGGAGCAGTGCCTAGTAGACCAACATCACGAAACAATCACGGACCTCAGGGAGACCAGTCAAAGAAAACACTGCGGCAGCCGGCAAAGGCGCTCAATCAGTGAAATCCTAGGTGCATTGCTCCCTGGGAAATACGAATATGCAAATAAAGTCCGTGGAGCCTCATTTAAGAGTCTCAAACACGGGACTAGCCAGACTGCCGCAGTGTTTTCTTTGACTAGTCTCCCTGAGGTCAGTGATTGTTTCGTGATGTTGGTCTACTAGGCACTGCTCCCACCTAGCCAGAATCCTAAGGAATAAAGACTTTGTAATAAAGTGTTCATGACGCCAAGTTGGATCACCCGCCAGGGCCACAGGGTACTCTGTACCGGGACGCTTCTTAAAGGGGCAGTGTCACGGCAGCGGTGATCGGGTCCGTGGCCCTGGGCGTCCAATAAAAAGGGGATATTTACAGAGGAAAAATAAAGAGTTTGTAAAGTGTCTGTGACGCTACCTGTGGTTTCTGGTCAGAGGCGACCAGCGCTGCAGTGCAGAGCCTCTGGGACTGATAGTGATGCAGCAGAGTTGATATAGCTCTCCACAGGCAGAGCTTTGTCCCAGGGCAGTGGTGACAGAAAAGATCTTGTATTTGATGATGATAGATGTAGCAGAGTTGGATAGGTGAAGCAGGAATAATTAGAGGACACAACAGAGTGAAGTTTCCTTTACCTTTTACTGAGCTGTGCATGTACAGTCCAGGGCTCAGGTTACAGATAGTTCTGGAGACAGTCAGTCTGAAAGCAATTTGGGAATCTCCTTATTCATGTGGGTTGTGAGGTCTCCTCTCTAGCGCTATTCTCTGAGGTACTTGCTGCTGCATATTCTATTCAAGTTCCTCTCTCTGTCTGCTACTTAGGTAGAACTCCACTCGCATGACAGGCAGCTGTAGCCTGCTTCAGGGATCGCTCCTATATGGCGTCTCCAGCTCACACATGCTGCTGTGTCATTCAGTCTCAGTTGGGGACAGAGGATCTGTGGTCTTCTGTCTTCCAGATTCTGCTGCTGGGACTTTAGTATCCACACAGCCTTGGACTCCGGGGTCCGGTCTCTGGCGCTCAAGCCTGGGGGTGAGCTCTGCTATAGCTCCTGTCCCCAGCTTCTCTCCACACGTCCTCTCTCGACCTTGCTCAGGCACTAACTCTCTACTAACTTCCTGCTTCTGCCCAGAGAGAGCAGCTCCCCTGAAGTCGGGTTTAGAGCTCCCCTGCTGGCCTGGAGCAGGAACTGTGTTGTGTGCTGAAACTACCTGTTAAGGGGATCCCTTCCTTGCTTCCAGGCATGACATCACTCCCCCCTGGAAGGAGGCAAGGCCATTGTGGCAACTGAACTCTTGGGGTGCTACACATGCATCATCGACTCCCTCTGTTGATTGACAGGGTTGTCTTTTCAGAAGTGTCTGCAGTAAAATGCCTGCGATTTTAGTGGCCAGTTCTTGCATAGTGACCCGGGACCTTCTGCAATAACATTGTCATAATCAATATATGTTTTCTGCAGGACTACTTCAGTTCTCTGTGGAGCCTCCTCCAAAACCAGGTGATAACATGACTATTCCTGCAAAATCTGTTCCTACTATAAAAATAAAAGAAGAAATTGGACAAGTTAAGCTGCTTGTGGTTCGGGCCCAAGGACTCTTGGGACGTATAAGAGTTGAATATAGAACTTCTCCAATGACTGCTCTCAGTCCACAGGACTATCAGGTGACTAGTGGAGAAGGACATATACTGCATGCCTGGTCTAGGGTGGGGTAACAAGCTCATACATATTTTTACTCTATTTTGTACCTAAAGGAAACAGCATATTTTTTGGAATTCCAGCCTGGAGAGCGATATAAATTCATTTATGTTAACATCACTGATAATTCTGTACCTGAGCTGGCCAAATCCTTTAAAGTTGAACTTTGGAATGCTGATGCAAGTGGTAAGTGTGAGAAAGCCTCCTGTGTTCACTTGTCTCATACACTGACACCTAGGCCCTCGTGATCAATATTGGAGTTTTGTACACCAGTCTTGATTAAACGGAATATGTCAGCAGGTTTTTGCTATGTAATCTCAAGACAGCATAATGTAGGGGTTAAAACACAGATTTCAGCAATGCCTCTCTTTCATTGCTGGGATACTATAGCATCTGCATAGTAGCCCGACACACCCTCTTCCTGTGATAAGCATCTTACTTTCTATTGACATTGTATAAAGAGAGCCTGTAGTGGGCGGGGTTAGCTTCCTCAGCTCTGCTGCATTGCTAAATCTTAAAACTCTGATTCTATCAGAATGGCTGCACCCATTAATCTAAGTGATATATGGTTGGATTCAGGTTCTCTTTGCTCTACTGCAAATATGTACTCCATTACCTTTGTAGCTTACATTATTATGAATTTGTCAGCCATGCTTGGCCCCGTACCCTCCACCCCGTTTTTAAAAAGTGCCCAGGACTGGTGTGAAAACTACAAATAGTGTAAACCTTTTGTGACATTCCAGTTTTGCCCTTAAATTCTTGTGACAACTGATAAATCTGAGCTTATTTTCATTTTCTCACTGGACGGTGCTGTAAGCAGGGTTATGCATAGTAACCTACAGACAGTATGTGGTGCTCTGATTATGTATTCATAATGCAGCCTGCTGACAGGTCACTAATCCCTCACTGACTTGCCCCCTAGTTTGCATAATGAGTACCATCACATATTGAATAAAAAAAACAAACAAAAAAAACGCTTCTGCAGGCAGTTGCCGGCCATGGCAACTGTGTTGCAGCATAATTGCATGGTTACTGTACACATAATCCCTTTTGCAGATTTACTTGAACGAGGAAAAAAAAAGTCATTTTGAAAATGGCGCCTGGGGCGCCTGTGCAGTAGCAGCTATCAGTTTGTGTGGAGATTCAATAGCTGCTGTTGTGCAGGCGCCGGCGGCGCCATCTTGCTGGAGAAGGAAAATAAATGTCCTCCTCAAAGATGGCACCGCCCGCGTATGTGCAATAGCAGCTGTCGGTGATCTCCCCAGTTTATTCACCTGCCTTTAGCTGGATTGATATCAATATGCACTCATTCGGAGTACAGATGATGGCAGTGAAGCAGTCAGCTCAGCACCAGTGTCTCACTAACGCTGGGGATAAGCTACGACATAAGATTATATGATAAGGACAACACTCAGAAAAGGGGACAGGTGTGTTGACCCATCACTGCCATCATCTGTACTCTAAATGATTATGTTCTGATATCATTGCAGCTGATGGCAGGGATCTAGACTAGGGAAAAAGCCATGGTTTGGAAGCCCCTTACATGCAATTTGTTTTTACAGGAATGAAAACAAATCCCCTAATAAAGTGGTTTGCAATGTTTCATAACTTTCCATGATGGACAAAATTGTTAAAAAAAATGAAAGTTTAGTTATTCTTTAAAGGAAATCTTCTTCCACTGCTCTACTTGGCAGTAATTGTGCTATCAGTCTCCTGTCTATCTCTTTTATGTGTATATATGTATACGTGTCTTCTGTGTGTCTCTTCCTGAAGTGGCTGAACTCTTTAGGGACGATGCCTTTGCTAGTGGTGATGGTGACATGGAACTGTTCCTTCCAGCCGTCCACCAGAGGGGTAAGCACTTCGCTATCACTCCTTTCGCTCTATGTCATTTCATAACATGGCTTTATCTATAATTTTACATAATTAACCCTGAGTACACATTAGTAAACCTTACATCACTTACAAATTAGCTTTCAGGATCAGTTTTTCTGCTTCATTTTTTTTTATCTCACTTTGGATCACTACTTAGATGAAGTTTTGTAATTTTTCGGCTAGACCTAAAGCTCATCTTATATAGATCTGCATTGCTTGGACTGTATAGACTTTAGTGATTAACAGAAAATCTTATCAGAGCATGTACAGTATATTTTGCAGAGTGATATCCATTCATACAATTGCAGAGTGTCAGTTTTGGAGAAACAGGTGCCTCTATCATCAGTGATTCTCTTAACGGAGGCCTCCAGGAATAAAGAAAGATCTAATTGTGGGGAATAACTCCTGATTTTATTGATCTTAAAGGGCCATTCCCATCTTTAGAAGTTATTATCACCTGAAAATCCAACTGCTGGCATCCCAGCTGATCTAAAGAACATGGCACTGAATTGTCCCCTCTGAGCAGAGCGGTGGCCACAGCACCGTCCATTGATGGGACTGCCAGAAAAAGCTGAGCGCTGTACTCGGCTATTGCTAGCAGACTCATAGAGAATAAATGGAGCAGTGCTGCTCATGTCCGGCCACTTTTCATTTCATACAGGGCAATTCAAGAGCCCCGTTGTTGGGATCAGTGAGGGACCCAGCAATATTCGGACCTCTTAGATCAACACTTATTCCATGGATAAGTGAGGCTTTTGGTGACATTTATTTAGTTAATGTAGTTATAGACCCAAATGCAACTTTACCATAAAGTTGTAAATGTCTTTAAAAAAAAAATACTGATTTTTATTTTTTTCCCAAAAATGAAATTTCTACCTTTTACATTTTTAATCATACTACTAGTTTTATCATCTCATCTAGTTAGAAGACTCATTTTTGCTGTATTATACTCACTGTTTTGTTGGTTGTCAATTGAACAGCTAGTCTGGGTATTGCCTCCCACATCATTGTGACCATTGAAGACTCTGATGATGCTCATGGTGTCTTCGAATTCAGACGTGATTCTTTGTTCCTGAAAACAACTGAGCCCGAATCTGGATACAACGCTGTTTCATTTCAGGCAAGAGCAAACTGTTCAGTCCTATATGTGGGTCGCCCTCCCAGGGCTGTGGGGTACTCGGTACCGGGCCGGTGTCAGCGGGATGTGTCACAGCGGCGGTGACCCGGTCCGTGGCCCTGGGCGCCCAAGTAATGGGGAAATTGAAATGGTGGAATGTAATTGATTGAATAGTTCGTGACGCCACCTGTGGTGTTCGGCAAGTGAGATGTTAAGCCGACGCTGCATGCAGATCGTCTGGGACTGGTAGTGTGTTGCAGCCAAGATGGTGAAGCTCCCCACAGGTGGAGCTGTAGTCCCAGGGCAGTGTAGATGTAGGGGTAGAGGAGAGGCGCAGGCAGTGTAGAAGCTGGTACCCAGATGTAGCGGTACAGGGTGTGTTGGCTCAGGAATAAATGGAGGACACCGGGGCTTGTAGATCCAAAGCTTTACTCACAGTCTGTAGTACACACAGGTGCCTGCCTCCGTGCTGTGTCCTCCGGGTCAGGGACTCAGTCAACTTCCAGGTCAGATGGAATGCTACCTTCCAACACTCCGCCAACATGTGCCTTTCTGAACGTCTCCTATTATAGCGCCTTTGGTGTGAAGTACTTCTAGTACTGAGTTACACTGGAGTTCCTCCTGACAGATGTTCCCAAGAACTTTCCTTGTACGGCAGACAGCTGTAGCCTGCTTCGGGGACTCCTTGCTCCTGAGTCCCAGCTCACTATCAATGTTGCTGTTGTGCCCCCAAGTCTGAGATGGAAGTAGCGCATTTACAGCCTGCTACTCCTCCGGTGTCTGCTGCAGGACCATTAGTGTCCATACAACCTCGGGGATCGGGCCCCGGCCTTGCGCTTAGAACTTCTAGGCAGGGTTCTATAACCCACGTCCTCTGTTCCCTTTTACTCCTACGTTCCGTACTAGTCTTTCCTTCTCATGGAAGACCAGGTTTTTGTTCAATGTCTTTCTCTTTCTTTCCTTTCCCGTGCCAGCAGACCCAGGTCACTGAGATCTGCTTCAGCACCTCCTTCCTCCATCCCTCTCCCAGGGATCCTCTCACTGACTGACTCACTGACTTACTTACTGAAATTCCTAAACCTTCTTGCCCTTTTATGTATTCTAACTCCACCCGCCTCCCAGCACGTTTCGTGTTCCAAGCAGGGAGTCACCAAATGTCCTCTGCTACACTCCAGGCAGGGAGCCGCAATGTGGCTTTGCTGAACTACTGTGTTGTGTGGGATGCAAGTGTTGGAACTTGGTCGGGAACATCCAACATACCTGGATGGTGGGGCACCACACCTCAGGAGGAGGTGCAGTACCTTTGTGGCAACTGAACACTCAGGGGCGCCACACATGCATTATCGGATTATGTAGCTAAAATCATTGATCGCCTATCCACAGAATAAATGTCTCATTGCTGAGGGCCACATATTGTCAAACCACACAGTGTCCCAAGCCCCCTCCTCCCCACCACTCTATTCAGTGTCTATGGGACTGAACGATATAGCCGACTACTCCGTGTCAGGAACACCGCACTGCACTTGCTCACTGAACCAGTGCGTGTGTCCTGAGTAAGACAAACTGTGCTCAGCAATACCTGTGGAGCGGGCAGAAGCAGAGAAGGTGCGTGCTTCAGACCAGCAGGACCTAAAGCAAGTGACTGCTGGGGGTGTGGCCTAAACCTCAGAGTGCTAGGAGTTGCAGGAAAACTCCTAGCAGGGTAACTACGGGACAAAGTTACCAAGGGGCATAGACAGGCTGGGGTCAAAGCACGAGATAGCATGACAAAACCAGAGGATAGACAGAATGGGGAGTCAGGACGTAGCCAATGAGTCAATGAGTCATACACGGAGATAGCTGCAAAGTACAAGAGAGGCGAGCAAAGAATAGTCAGGTCACAGGCAAGGAGTCATACACAGAGAGGGTAGCGCAGTACAGAATCAACAGGCAAACTCACAACGGGAGACAGAACCGGGTCAGAACCATAAAAGCAAGCTAGAAGACAACGAACAGGCACAGGCACACAGGGGTCAACACACTTGGCCAAAGGCAAAAGTATAACTGATGGGGATTGGAGTTTCCCAGGGCTATAAGAAGCTCTCCCTGAACCAAAGAGAGGCCACATTAATTAACCCCAGGCGTGCAGGTCAAAGCCTACACTTGGCTCAAGACATTAACCCCTGACATGCAGGTCAAAACCTGCACTGAGATCATGATACTCCGCTTGGGTGTTTCTGTCAGCCATATGATAATTGTCATGACTCAGGACAGGGTGGTTCTGCCTCTGTCCTGGTCAGGTCAGGGTTAAGTTCGCTAGTTCCCCTCTCTTTGGTTCTGGAGCGGCTATTTAATGCTGGTTGTTCCTGGGTCTGTTGTTGGCGATACTTCCGTTTTACTCGGCTAGTGTGGCTGACCCAGGTTACTCAGTTAACTAACGTTGTTCCTCTGTATGCATGTATTTATCTGTGTATTACCCGGTTTGTTCCTTGACTCGTTTCTGTCTCCCATCTCTGTACCTTTCTGACTTCTCTGATTTCTGACACTCGGCTCCCCTCCTGACTATTCTCCTGTCCTGCCCTTCGGATACCGCGCTCCCTCCTGGCCTCTGACCCTCTGCTAGTTATTGACTACTCTGGTCTCTCCCTTCAGCACCCGCTATCCCCGTCTGGCGTCCGACCCTGCTCACTCCTGACTACCTCCCCATTACCACATCCAGCCGGCTCCCGTTCCGTTGTGTGGTTGGCTCCGCCCCATCGCTCCCTCTGACCTCACATTCTCAGCTGGGCTCCTGTCCGGTGTGCACGGCACCTTGTGGTGCTCTCACTACCCCCTGGCTGGCCCGTGCTCTCTGCTAGCGCCCCCTAGGCTTCACCTCCGGATACACAAGCGCTGTGTATCATTACAATAATTAAATATTCAAAGGGGGAGGAATGGGAGGCTTGAAACCCCTGTTCTAGTAATTGATTGTGCATCCCACCACTTTGGCGTGGCCCCCCCGGCGATTAGACATTTATATCCTCTTTTGTCCAAAAGGAAAGAGACCGCACTCCATGAGCTGGTGTGAATAAAGCTTGATTTATTGGCACATGCGGTACATGTCGGCCGGGGAAGTGATATCAGGAGAGGAAAAACAGCTCTCCTGATATCACTCCCCCGGCCGACATGTACCGCATGTGCCAATAAATCAAGCTTTATTCACACTGGCTCATGGAGTGCGGTCTCTGTTTCCTTTTGGATATATTCGCATTGTGGATTTCCAGACCAGCACCCGAAGCTGCCAGCATCAAGTGCTCCGGATACCGCACACCACCAGAAGTTACATGGTAGCAGCGGTGCCGTCCGCGTTTTTCTCTTTCTTCACATGTTATATCCTATTTTGTGGATATGTGATAATCATCTTTAGCTTTTGGTGGTTTTATCCCTTAATTTTGTTCTGTCCTTTTTCAATGTTACATTACAAATGGCATGAAAAGCTATAACTCTGTCTCCAAAATGTCATTTACATTTCATCCTCTGGAGGTCGATACAGAGTTACACTCTTTTCTTAAGAGTTTGTCCACTATTTGGACAGCCCCCGTCTGGAGCACTCTATTTCACAGTGTAAAATAAAAATAGCCGATTTTCACCTCCTGCATTGGCACCTCTGCTGCCATGTCGGAGATTGGTCTCCTGTGCACATGCCTCCTTACTGTATTTTAATGCCTTTGGAATAGTTTACTGAATTTTAATGTACTGCTGAGTGACACAATCCAACTCTTAGCCCCTTACTGACATATGATATACTTGTACATCATATGTCCGCTCCCTTTCAGCCGTTCCCTGTGGCCAGATGTGATCATTGGCAGAGCTGCACAGCTCTCTCAAATGTACAGTGGCCGCAGCCAGGTACTGCACATCCATCCCTATTCAAATAAAACGGGGTGTATATGCAGTACTCCGTTGTGGCCACTATACAGTTGATGAAGCTGTCCTATTCCACTCCACTGCTGAACACATCTGGATGCCGGCGGCACCAAGAGCAGCTGTTCAACAGAGTGCCAGATGTCACCCCCCCCACTGATCTGGTATTAATGAACTATCCAAAGGATAGGCCATCACTATACAAGTAGCAAACAACCTCTTTAAGCAATTTTTAAATAGAGTTAATTAAACATGTTCTGCCATTTTGTAAGACTTATATCCAGCTGAATGCTTTGCAAACATGTTACAAATCTGTCAGAAAAGAACCGAGGTTGTTCATACTGGATTATATCTGAAGGTTGTGATTTTACATTTCTTAACTCTAGATAATGTACAAATTACACAATACTGCTCAGTTCTGATGTCCCTCTCTTCTCCTTGCCTCCTTTCTCTCAGTATTAAAGATGTCAGCAAGAAAAAGGAGGTGTTTATACACATATCTCAACAGTATGGGCAGGGAAGAAAGCATGTGTAGTCTCAGTGAGTGCAGAGAAAACAGGCTACAGACCAGGAAATAAGTGCAGGGAAGAAGCTGTGCTCATATATGAAGACAGCAGTACTCTGGATACATACAGACCTCACATTCAGACTTTGTTGCTGGAGAGAAAGTTCCACAAGAGAAAAATACGAAACTTGGCGCAAGCTGCATATCATAGGGCCTAAAAATAAATCAAGGAATGTAGGTTGCAGGCTGAGGCTTATTGCAATTTTGTTAACGAAAGGTAACCACTAACACATTTAAAAATATTTTTTTACATTTGTACAGTGTCAGGAGCCTTTAAAGACAACTAACTTTAACTATACATCTTACTTTTATAGGTTTTGCGTCATCACGGCGCCTTGTCATTAGTGCTTGTGTTCTGGGAAATAGATTATGACCCATTTGGAGATTTAGCTTTTACATCTGGCAATGTAACTTTTCAAATAGGACAAATGGATGCAAATATAACTGTATTGGTGTCTCCTGATGATGTACCAGAATTGGATAAAGATTTTTCCATTATAATCACTCACGTTTCCAGTGGAAGACTGGGGAATTTTACCAATGCATCACTTACCATTTTTGCTAATGATGATCCATATGGTCTTTTTATATTTTCTGAACTTAATCGACCCATAAAGGTTGAGGAAAAAAATCAAAATATTTCTCTAACAATTAAACGATTAAGTGGACTGATGGGAACGGTCATGGTTACCTACCAAACTATGATGGACTCTGAAACACTTTCATTTTTCCCTACAAATATTGCAAGAGCCACTCGATGGAAAGACTACTGGCCCATCTATGGGAGCGTCCTCTTCACATCAAATATTAGTGAAGTCAACATCTTTCTCCCCATTTTGGATGACAGTGATCCGGAGAGATCTGAGTCCCTTTTTGTTGAATTATTCAATGTTACATTGGTAGAAAAAGCGCAAAGTAATCCTGGTAAGCTATATTTTAATATATGTTTAATATCTTTGCATATGCTGTATATATTGCATCTTTCCTTAGATAGTATGGCATGTACTCAGAGGTCAAACTATTGTCATGGCTAAAAAAAAGTTTACATATTTTCAATTAAAATAGTTATGTACAAATAATAAAAAAAAAACCAGTGCGGATGTATTTGTTTGTTTGTATGCTATAGTACAGTAGTCACATTATTACAGTTTGCTAGCAGGTGCTTGTCAATTTCACTTTTTTTGCATCAAAATGATGCATGTTACTGACTAGTATAGGATAAGTTATCAAAATGACAATCTCTTTAGTACGCTGCAGTTATCGGCTACAGTTGCACCTTTCAGACGTCCTCTTCCAAATGAGGGAGGATGTAGCATAAAGGATAGGGTGAATGCAAGAGGCAGCCTGTGAAATACATCAGGACAACCAAAAATGGTGTGAGTGCATACTCTCTGGAGTGACTGCGATGTTTCAGGAGAAAAAGGGGACCTCTTGGACTCCCTAAGTAGGTGAAACGCTGGGTAAGTGAGAGGGACCTCAAACTGTCCCTGGAACTGGGACGTTAACTATCCCTGTCCCGGAGGTACTCTTGAAGGTAGAGAGGCCCAGGTCTCTAGCCTTGCTATACTCCAGTTAAACCCTAATCTGCCCCCCAACCTATGAATCATGGGACAGAAAAGTGAGGCAAACAAGACCAAGACACAAAAACAAAACAGTTATAACAGAAAACCTCTATCATAGAATAGCACAAGCCAACAATCGGGATGAGGATAGGAAAAGGGAGGAATAAACTAAATGGGAATAGGGACCAAGACACTCGTACTACAGCAAACTACAGATCACTACTAGAACAACGCCACTCAAACCAATTAGCTTTAGCGCTCAGCACAGGAAGACAAATCTATCACCGGTAGGGACTAAACGCCCAGAGCCAGTATCTAAAGAGGTAGGAAATGATAAGCGATTGCATCTGAGAACAACCAGGCTGTATGGTCTCAGCCAGCATGGAAAGAGTCATTAACCCTCTCAGCACTGAAGAAAAGGCAATCCATTTAAAATAGGACATGAATCACACCATCACTCATATGACCTATCAATATCCGCAAGGTGTTCATTACCCGACTTGACTGTCTAACTCCAGGTCTTCCAGGTGGATATGACATCCTCGTGACAGTAGATAGCAAGCCTCCGAGGTGCCGTACCAGCCTCTGCAAGGTAGTGCTTCCCCAACACATCATTGTGATACTGAGACACTTCATCATCAGACTCAGCTCCTGCGTCTAAACTCACATTCAAGAGGCAGGAACTGAGTTTGTCCTGCACGAAAGTAGATATGCTTCAATAAATACTTAGCAGCTTGCATGCGTGCCTCTATCCATAATCTCCTGAGGAGGAATTTTGAAAAGTTGTCAAATGTGTCTCATAGAAGAGTCTTTATATCAGATATTCATGTACAGCCCACTACCATTCAGCAGTTTTGTTATTTAATGTACTGTTGATATTGATAAGCTTTTATGTTGAGAGCATTTCGGAAACTTGCATTTGAGAAAACTGCAGGCTTGGTGTGATAGCGGTCCATTTTACTAATATTAGTTAGCCTGGAATTTGCTGAGAGTTGCACTTTAAACAAGATAGACTTATTTGATGTCATATTTGACATAGAATTAAGAGATAAGTATTTCCCAAAATTGCTTATTGTGCTTTTTGTGAGATGACTGATACCATAATCACTCTATAACTGAGTTTTTTCTTGCTCACTCTTTTCTTCAGTCTCTAGCTCACCACGGCTTGGATCTAGGGCTGACACAGTGGCTCATGTCATTATAAATGCCAGCGACGATGCATTTGGTGTCCTTCAGCTGTCTACCACCTCTGTACGCATAGCAGAGAGTTACGTTGGGCCAATAATCAATGTCATTAGAACTGGCGGGATGTTTGGCGATGTCTCAGTAAAATTTAAAGCAGTGCCAGTAACAGCTACAGCCGGTATGTCCAACCTGAGTCAGTTCTTCAAAGACTTTTTTTTTTTGCAGTTTAGATGCACAAACAATTATTTTCAATACTCGGTGTCTTTGAATATTTAGATGGAGCTGGCTGATCGAAAAAGCTCTTAATCATCACTAATTCTTTAGTTTTGTTCCCAAAACTCCAAACAACAGGTACAGATGTATCAGCAGCCAGCAGTGCCGGCACACTAAGCTAATAGATGCATTATTCCACAGCGCGTTCGCTCGCGTTCTCTTTTATCATAGTGCACCATTACTTCTGCCGTAGCAGCTGCTACCTCTGTGCTGTAGCATTCCTATGATTGATGACCAATGAGAGATTGAAATGCATAAGGCGGCCATAGTTGTCCTTACCTCTTATATAAATAATGTTTTAATGAAATGGAAAGAATATGATACCTTTTTACTTTTCTCTACTATATCTGAGTTCAACTTTTCTTCTCACAGTAACAGCAGCTTTTTGTAATAAATTGAGTATCCAAAATATGAATAAACAGCACTGTCTGGATACTATTGGTCCCTGATTTCTGTTCACCAGGACACAAGTTATAGGCGAGGCTCCCTCCAGGGGACAATGTTGGGTGTCATTTGTCCTTAGAATAATGACAATGTTAAAATCTATTAATACTTGGGGAAAATTGAGCTTCTTAACCTTTGCAGTAATTGTCAATTTTACTGCTCTGTCTTGAATCCTTAATAGTGATGAGTGAAGGTGCTCGGATAAGGTGTTATCGGTGCATGCTCGGGTGCTAACCAAGTGACTTTTGCATTACTCGAAAAATATGTTCGAGTCCCAGCGGCTGCAAGTCTCGTGGCTTGTCTTCAGCTGCAACACATGCAGGGATTACCTAACAAGCAGATAATCCCTGTATGTGTTGCGGCTATCTAACAGATGCAAGACATGCAGCCACAGGGACTTGAACATATTTTATATTTTTTGAGCATGAACACCTTATCCCAGCACGTTCGCTCATCACTAATCCCTACCCATAAAGGACATATATACAGCTCTGGCAAAAATTAAGAGACCACTTTAAAATGTTCAGTTTGTCTGATTTTGCTCTTTATAGGTATATTTTTTAGCAATATTTAAATTGCTCATTTAGTCTATAAACTCTTGACAACATGTCTCTGAATTTCCAAGCAATAAATATTGTATTTTTTTCTGAAAAGGAGAAATGGTCAAAATAAGAAAAAAAACAGTGCTTGCAGACCTCAAATAATGCAAAGAACACAAGTTCATAATCATTTAGAAACAACAATACTAATGTTTTAACTCAGGAAGAGTTCTGAAATCAATATTTTGTGGAATAACCGTGATTTTTAATCACCGCTTTCATGCGTCTTGACATGCTTGCCACCAGTCTTTCACACTGCTTCTGGGCAAAAATGTAAGCAGTTCTTCTTTGTTTGATGGCTTGTGACTATCCATCATCCTCTTGATTACTTTCTAGAGGTTTTCATTGGGTTCAGGTCTGGAGAATGGGCTGCCCATGACAGGGTTTTGATGTGGTGTTCTCTTAAGTTTTGCCAGAGCTGTACATATACACATACCGTACAGTTTAAGAATTTAACTAGTCTTGTGTGGATAAAAAGTAGACCACTGTGTCATGGTTATTGCAGTCTCAGATATCAATCTTGTCCCAGTTAAGTCCAGTTTCACATGTAATAATTTTGGGGTTAATTCTTATAGCTCTGTGCTCAAACTGCATGTACAGTACTCTATGCACTATAGTGTGAGCATTAGACTGTAATGTGTGCTATGGGGATAGTTGTTTTATGCCTACATTATGTTATCTCATTTAATCTTCCAGGTGAAGATTACAGTGTAGCTTCTTCAGATGTAGTTTTGCTTGAAGGTGAAACAAGCAAAGCTGTGCCAATATATATAATCAATGACATCAATCCTGAAGTGGAAGAGTCATTCCGGGTCCTGCTGTTAAACCAGACCACTGGCGGAGCATTAGTAGGAGACGTAATAGAAGCAGTCATAATTATTGAAGCATCGGATGATCCCTATGGCTCTTTTGGTAATAATACTTCATCTTTCACTTTTTTTCAGGTTAAAGAGTAATTAAACTTTTGTTTTTGTATTTTTTTTTACAGTATGATAAGTTATGAAACTTTGCAAAGTACTTTATTAGGGGATTTGCCTTCATTCTTGTAAAAGCAATTATATGAAATTGGCTTCCAAACCCTATTTTTTGCCCAGTCTTTTTCTTGCCTTCAGCTGCATTGATATCAGAAAGTACTTATTTGGAGTACAGCTGATGGCAGTGAAAGGAGGGGATGAGCTGCTGCAGGAGATTGTCCTGATAAGCACAACACTCAGCGGAGGAGATGTGTGCTGCCCATTTAATGTCATCATCTGTGCTCCAAATAACCACATACTGATATCAGTGCCTCTAAAGGCACAAAAAATAGCAACTTTTTCCTATTTATGTCACTCCCTCCATTTTTAAGAACTATTTGCCATTGTGACGTCATTATTCAAATATAGTTTAAACCATGTTTTTGAATTGTAAAATTACCTCCAGTAGTGAAGTGACATAAAAACTTAAAAAATTAGCTCCAGACAGGAGGATTACATTTACAGAGGTGCCACATGTATCAAACGTCATGCAACACGTTTATACATTTAGCACAAATGACATTTCAGCCACTAACAATACTTTTTCATGATAAATTCCCCCTAAAATATTTATAATAATAAAGGTATTATCACATGTTGCAAATATGCTGCACATTTGGCATTGTAGAATTGTGAACAGAAATGTCAAAGCATTTAGAATCATAGAATCGTAGAGTTGGGAGGGACCTCCTGGGCCATCTGGTCCAACCCCCTGCTCAAAGCAGGATTCTAACAATAGCAAACAACAATAACAAACAAAAACAAACAATAACAAATAATAACAAACAAAAACAATAACAATAGCAAAAAAGTTGTTAAGATTTTACCTCCCAAAAAAGGTTTACAGACAGCGTAATACAATCTAATTCCTTGATTGTTAATCTGCAGCTATGATTTCATTAGTTTTCCCAATTTGGCTATAAAAAGTTTTGGCTGCCAAAAACAACTCCCCCACATTGTAACACGCCACCTTCATAATAGTGATTGTTTAGTAGAACTGCTTCTGCATAGAACTCTAAAGGGAAGCTAACATCAGAAAAGGATCTATTGTTTAAGTCAGGTGTTTTTGTTTCAGGTGTGTAAAAAAAAATATGTTGGTAATGTTTGCCTTTTTTTAAATCATGAATGATCTTTATTGAAAACAAAAGACTGATAACACCTCCCTATACAGCTGATAGGATAGAAACCACCATGCACAATAGGTAATGTCACAGATTCCCCTGCTCTTTCTCCCATTACACTTAGTAGATATTTGAGTGAAAAAGATAAGGTCGAGGACTGACCATCGTGACTATGGACATGTGTTATTTCCTGAAACAACAGAAAGTATGAATCTAAAAAGAACCTTAGTGGCCTGTGTGAAAATTGCAAGACTTTTTTTTTTCTTTTCAATCTTTAACCCCTTCACGTCCAGGTTGCTAAGTACTTACTAATCTTGGACGTATGGATATGTCGTTGCAATTTTGTTCGCGCATCGCTGCCAGGCGTCAGCTGATTACAGCTGATACCCGACACTTTAACCCCCTAAATACTGCGATCGATATCGATGTCAGCATTTAGAAGGCAGGCAGAGGGAGGGAGCCCCCCTCTGTCTTCCGATCGGCACCCCCAATGTCATCACGGGGGGCCCGATCATTGCCATGTTGACTCGATATTGTCATGATATCCAGATCACCAGGCACTAGCAATATAGTTAGATCATGCTAAGGACACCGCTGAACAGACGCCAGATGGAGTCCAGAGTAACTCTACTGCCTCATTATAGTAAATGGGGGTTTCATCTGAATCACGTCACTTGGATACTTAGATGGAAACCGCAAAGTGGTCAGCGTAGAGCGCAGGATTCTTGTGATCCTAAATTTTATATAAAATGTTCCCCAAAAAAGCTTCAACTCAATCCACAAAAAAGCAAGTCCCCACTTAAGTCCGTCATCTGTTACCGGAAATAAAGGGGGTTTCCACATTACTGGTAGTACAAAGGTTCTGGAAAAGCGGAATCGCTCCTTGCCCCCCAAAAGAAATACAGCAAATTCTGTACTCCCAAATCTAACCCCCCCTTCTGAGCCCAAGTGTGTCTAAACCACATTTAGTGTCCACATGTTTGGGGGCAGTTCCATGGTAACTTACATTTCATTCACAAACCAAAAACTGAGTTAATAATGACTACAGACTCTTCTTTGAAGGAAGGCACAAAAATCAGTGCATGTATATTGTACATTAAACTATGCTCAATAGATTTCAACACAGTTTGATTTTTCAAGAATAGAAATTAAATACAAAATATATTGTTATTACTCGGTAACTTACGTTACACACAAAGGAAAGGCAAGTGTCCATATAATGAAACTGCCAAATTTTCTGTTCTGGTAAACAGGGGAGAAGCACTATTTTTATTGTATTAAAACACCATAGTCCAAGCAACTTCAACAAATTTATTTTAACCTCTCAAGTTAAATGCAACAGTTTTTATTACAACAAATGTAGGTAACTTACGTTACAACACAATATAGTAAGTTGTGTTACAAAACAAAGAATGTGTTCAACTTTGTCAGTGTTCATATTTGAGAAGGCAAACTGACTTTATTTAGTCAAAACATAGGCTGCCTGTGAATTCATTGGTGTGAACTACATATGTAGACTAAAATTTAGTATAAAAATGTAATCAATCAATATTCATACTTCAGTTGTCAACATTTTTGCAGAGTGGAAATTTTGATTACAAAATATGACCGTTGATCAATTACATAATGTTGACTAAATTTTAATCTAGAACACAAAGCGAAAACACAGAATGACAATTGTGCAAAAATACCCTTCAGTAAAAAATATGACAGTAGCCAGCAAGTGCTGGTAAAAAGATAACAAATAAAGGGTATTTAGTCAATACGTTTATTTGCAAAAAAAGTATACCAAGCCACTCCACCTCGTCAAGGTAACCCTTATTGGAGCAGTCCCTATCTAATGTATTTAAAACCTGAACATATGAACAGTGTCTAAATGAACAGGATTCAGATAGGCGCTTCCTAGTATGGGCACGTGGTGTAAGATGGCTCTTTATGTGCATGTCACACAAGAGAGGGGTGGGTTCTCTCAAACCATGCATAAGCAAGGAAAAAAATGGATTAAAAACACATGTGACATGCACAAATATGAACAAGTCGGTCGGACAGTGTTCACACCACCCACTGACTGAAACACAAAAAGAAAACACAGAATGACAAATGTGCAAAAATACCCTTCAGTGACAAATATGACAGTAGCCAGCAAGTGCTGGTAAAAAGATAACAAATAAAGGGTATTTAGTCAATACGTTTTTTTGCAAAAAAAATGTATACCAAGCCACTCCACCTTGTCATGTCGCATGTGTTTTTTAAATTTTAATCTAGGCCTACAAATATGTTCCAGTCCAATGAATTCAGACACAGCTAATGAAGAACTTCAACAAGGATGTAAATTTGAGCTCACTGCTCATTTAACTTCCTGGCTAATCAAAAAATTCCCAAATGTCCCTAGAACCCATTTTCAGGGGAGGATCAACCTTTCTTAAAATTCGACAGACATCATAATAAATTTCATTATCTTTAGATGGCCATTTCCAGGTATTTTTATTCTTGCCATAGAGTTCCATGGTTTTCACTTTCATCTCACTGCGTGTAACCTCAGTAACCACTCCACGATAGTTTCTGCCATCATACATTACTTCAACCCAGTCATCAACTTTGTATTCAATATCAGGGTCCTTGCAGTTATTAGCATTGTAATAGGCCATGTTTTAGTGGTTCTAAAGCCAATACCTTATGGCATGAAATTTGGAAATTCCTTCAACAGGCTTTGTATTGCCAGCAGGAATATCATGGACATCTAACTCTAAAGTTAATTTAAACATAAGGTTTCCTTTACATCTTTCACACTTTGAAAACCGACAATTCTCATTTGGTATTTCACAAAGAAAAAAGTCAATAAATGTATGGCCATAAGGTGGAAACGTGTTGCATATTTTACAGAAGGCCTCAATAGCAAGCTTAAAATTCTCATGGTATTTGCACAGACACACATTGTGTGGAATCTTACTACTTAGCAGCACATGTTGTGGACGAAGAGCACAAAATTTGCTTTTGCCAATTTCAATATCAGGATGTTCTTCAGCAAAAACTGCATATGTTTCCAACAGTGATAGGTACAGATGCCGAGTCTGCACTTTTTTCTTGCAACCATCAGAGGAGCTCACTGTCACAACATCTTTTACACCTGGGGAAGCTCTACTTATATAATCTCTTTCGTAAAATAATGTGATTGTATCTGCAGTACTGGGCTTCAATACTGTTGGTCCTACTCTCTTGGACGAAGAACTTGTACTTTCAATAGGTCCACAAAATGATTCAAATAGTTTTTTTACTATACATTTCTTTCATGGTCTGCTGGTAGGAAGTAACCACCTCACTTTTGCAGTTGCTTTGCCTAAGGAATTAGCTCATTTGTATGGCACTGGTGACTTATCACTTTGAATCTTTTCATCTGGCGTTCATGGCATTATGACTCTAAAAATACAAAGAATGACCTCATACTATAAAGTAAAATGAACATCAATATTATGATATGATATGCAAGTTTTGGGAGATCCCCGCCCCTCTCTTGTGAGCCATGCACATAAAAAGCCGTTTTGCACAGCGTATCCACATAAACCATTGCCTTTCTGAATCCTGCTCATATAGGTACTGTTCACATGATCAGGTTTTAATTACATCGGCTAGGGACTGCTCTAAGATAGGTATACCTTTACGTTGGTGGAGTGGCTTAGTATACATTTTTTGCAAAAGACGTATCAACTAAATACCCTGTTTTTGTTATTTTTTACTGGCACTTGCTGTTTACTGTTACATATATTTTTTACAACAGTATTTTTACACGTTTGTTATACTGCGTTTTTTCTGTATTTCAGTCATTGGGTGGTGTGAACACTGTCCTACTGACTTGTTCACTTTTGTGCATGGCTCATGTGTGTTTATAAAATTATGATAGTATTTAATTATTTCAAAAAGCTGACTGTTATGAATGGGTCACTGAGGAGGATGGCAGGAACAGGCTAAGCCACCAGAAGACCAGAGAGATTGGTAACTAAGCGGATTGCAGACCCCTGATCCTATCCATACAACTAGCAGTAGCCGTGGAGCGTTCCTACGATGCCCTAGACGCTTCGTCACAGCTGGAGGACTAACTAAGCCTAAAGACAGAAAGATGAAATCTAAACTGCCCCGGAGCAGATCCCCAAAGAAATAGACAGCCCCCAAACATATATTGTCGGTGAGACAAGATGAGACAGAAACACAGGCAGAGAACAGACTGAGCAAACGGGGCCTAAGCTGTCTAGACAGGAAAGGACAGAAAAGATACTGTCTGCAATCATGCACAAAACCCTGAAAAAGTCCAACACTTCTGATATACAAAAAACCTGAGGTCACACGACCTCACCCCCGCTAGATCAGCACTCTGGTATAACCTGGCAGCAAAGCAAAAAGATACTAACATAACAGGGCACTGAACAAACTGCAACATATGAAGCAGGGCCCAGCACTGCCCCCAGCAGGGAGCATGCTGAACCCTAGCAGCAAAACAGAAAGCAAAAAAAAGACACAACCAGATTAGATGCAAAGGATTAGCAAAAGAATCACTTAGCTGAACCATGCAGATCAGGCAGGGGACAAAAGAGCTCCAAATGCACACAGAGGAAATCACCAGCAACCTCCAAGAGCAGCCAGCTCAATTATATGCTCCCAGCCAGTAATCCCAGGTTCCCAATTATTGTCATCAGGTGGAGAACTTCCATCCCCCTGGCCAGCTCCACTACTCTAAGTAACCACCAGAGGGAGCTTCGGCTCAGAACTTCGAGCAAGGGAATTCACAACAGGTGACTGATAGGCTGCGTTCACACGTTGTGGTTTTTTCGCATTTTGGCGGCGGTTTTTAACGCTCGATTTTGCCGCGAAAACACAAAAAACAGCATCCCATGCAATCCTATACGCAGCATGCTCATTATTTTGCGATTTCGCCCACATAGGAATGCATTGTTCTGCTTACTTTCCGCATGTGGCTGTGCCCACCATGCGAAAAGTAAGCGGAACATTTGCAGATGATACCCACGGTTTGGAGGAGAGGAGACTCTCCTCCGGGCTCTGGGTACCATATCCCTGTAAAAAATAGAATTAAAATAAAAAAATTGGGTTATATTCACCTTCCGATGTCCCTTGCAGTTTCACCAGGCTTCAGCGATGCTGCCGGCAGGTCCCGTTCCCAGTGATGCATTGTGGCGACCTTTGATAACGTCGTGGTCTCGCAACACCGCGACATCATCTTGGAAATGTAATGAATTTGAAAGAAACAGTGTTGCCACCTTATGCCATGTGTAATGTAGTACTAACTTACAAAAAAATAACTATTTCCAAAATATTTGAAAATTTTGAAAATATTCCTTCTCAGCATGGAACTGCCCTTGGCATTAACAAAGAGATCCATTTGAATAAAAAATTACTTTTATTAATAATTAAAACTAATTGCATTATTATAAAACAGCAAAATGCCTCACAGAGGATGGACCAGACCAAAAATAAATAGCAAAAATATGAATATAAATATTTCAGAGATAGGACAAATGTGATACAGGGGGCATCAACATGCATAAGTTGCAGTTAAGCTCAAATGGTAACAACAGTAATCAGGTTGTAAGTGTAAAAAGGAATAAAGTGCCTAGTGCTTTATGCCCTCAATCCAGTATATTGCTAAAGTGCCCGGATAGTTAAATTGAGTCCTAGTAAGTATACACTCACTGGCCACTTTATTAGGTACACCATGCTAGTAACGGGTTGGACCCCCTTTTGCCTTCAGAACTGCCTCAATTCTTCGTGGCAGAGATTCAACAAGGTGCTGGAAGCATTCCTCAGAGATTTTGGACCATATTGACATGATGGCATCACACAGTTGGCGCAGATTTGTCGGCTGCACATCCCTGATGCGAATCTCCCGTTCCACCACATCCCAAAGATGCTCTATTGGATTGAGATCTGGTGACTGAGGAGGCCATTTGAGTACAGTGAACTCATTGTCATGTTCAAGAAACCAATCTGAGATGATTCGAGCTTTATGACATGGCGCATTATCCTGCTGAAAGTAGCCATCAGATGCCTGTTCTTAGCTGAGAGGAGTGGTACCCAGTGTGGTCTTCTGCTGCTGTAGCCCATCTGCCTCAAAGTTCGACGCACTGTGCGTTCAGAGATGCTCTTCTGCCTACCTTGGTTGTAACGGGTGGCAATTTGAGTCACTGTTGCCTTTCTATCAGCTCGAACCAGTATGCCCATTCTCCTCTGACCTCTGGCATCAACAAGGCATTTCCGGCCACAGAACTGCCGCTCACTGGATTTTTTTTCTTTTTCGGACCATTCTCTGTAAACCCTAGAGATGGTTGTGCGTGAAAATCCCAGTAGATCAGCAGTTTCTGAAATACTCAGACCAGCCCTTCTGGCACCAACAATCTTGCCACGTTCAAAGGCACTCAAATCACCTTTCTTCCCCATACTGATGCTCGGTTTGAACTGCAGGAGATTGTCTTGACCATGTCTACATGCCTAAATGCACTGAGTTGCCGCCATGTGATTGGCTGATTAGAAATTAAGTCTTAACACACAGTTGGACAGGTGTACCTAATAAAGTGGCCAGTGAGTGTATATGCCCAGTATATCAATAGCTAACAATTTATTGCGCAAATAGCATAGCGGTGTAGCAGATGGTACTAGTATCTAAGCAGTAGCCCCATAGACAAGAGAATGATCATCAGTGAAGTGGGGTTAAATAACCTTAAGACAATTAATCATAATCAATGCCCGCAACTGAATGCGCCAAGAGATATACCTGGGAAGGTCTGGAAAGCCGTCTCCTCACCCCGACGTGCGTTTTGCCACTAGCTTCTTCCTGGGGCATGGTTAGGTGAGAGGTGGTGATCTACAGTATTTATGTAAGTGCCTGACCAATGGAAGTGGAAAGCGTGCCCAGTGAGAGGATTGGCTTTTTCGGCGCATGATACAGATGCCACACCTTGGTACTGTGTAACTTCCTAATTATTCTGCTAATTATTCCAGCAAATTTTACATTCAAAAAGTCAAATGGTGCTTCTTCCCTTTCGAGTTCTGCCATGTTCCCAAACAGTGATTTTCCCCCATATATGGGGTATCAACATGCTCAGGAAAAATTGCTGTTACCCTTGCAAAAATAAAATTGGGGTCTAAAGTTAAATTTTTGTGAAAAGTTAAAATAGACATGTGAGGACAACTATATCAGATGAAAGGAATAATACAAAAAAAGGAGAAAAAGAAATGTCCGTCTTTCTTGTCACCGACAGTCCTATCCTCTCCATTTCAGTAAGTCCTGTGAAGCATTTGAAGTTACTTATTTCTTGAATGTGGTTTTGAACAACTTGCGGGGTGCAATTTTTAGAATGGTGTCACTTTTGGGTATTTTCTGTCATATACCCCCCTTAGAGTCACTTCAAATGTGATGTGGTCCCTAAAAAATGGTTTTGTAAATTTTGTTTCAAAAATGAGAAGTCGCTGGTCAACTTTTAACCGTTATAACTTCCTAACAAAAAAAAAAATATGTTTCCAAAATTGTGCTGATGTAAAGTAGACATGTGAGAAACGCTATTTGTTAACTATTTTTTGTGACACAACTCTCTCATTTTTAGGGCATAAAAAATAAGTTTCGAAGTTGCAAAATTTTCAACAAATTTCTGTTTTGTTCACAAATAAACGCAAATCGTATCGGAAAAATGTTACCACTATCATGAAGTACAATATGTCACAAAACACATCTCAGAATCAGTAGCATCTGTTTAAGCGTTCCAGAGTTATTGCCACATAAGGTGACACTGGTCAGAATTATAAAATGTGGTGGCCTGGTCATGACGGTGAGAACAGGCTGGAGAGGGTAAAGAGGTTAATACAGATTATGATGTGTTAAAAAAAAAAGTGATAATAAAAGTTGCCCAAATTAAAAAAAATACATTTAACGTACTAAATACCTGTTTTAAACAATAGATTATCAGAAAATAGCTTCCCATTAAGTGATACTGTAAGATACAAACACAGTTGTATATTAGAGATATGTTTTGGACATTTCAAAATGTACTGTATCCTGCCTCATTTACACCATATTTCATGACAATATTAGTTCGGTATTTGGAAAGGCCAAAATATTGAGCCAATATTGGTCAATGCAGTTATTTTCGTATTTTTGTACCCAGGTATATCAAATACACAGTATACCTCTATCTGTATTTGTAGCTTATTTTTTATATACAGTACTTCAACAGAGCGTAAACAAAATCTGGAATTATGTCTATATTTCATGCACATTTTTGATGGTAATGAAAGAATGCATTAGAAATATATGGATATTTAAAAATATTGCATTGGCCACACATTTGTGCATGGCTGGTTTGGAAAATATTTTCTCCGTCTACATATGAAAAGGAGTTAGATGATACTTACCGTATGTCCTACACTCCACTTTCCTATGCTAACAGTGCATAACTATTCTTCTATTAGTTTTTCAGGTGACAACTGTCTCTGTAGATGAGCCTGACTCCAATACTGTTCCTGTAAGTCTACCAGTCATCAGGAATGCTGGCACGCTTGGCAATGTTGTTGTTCAGTGGGTCGCAACCATCAACGGAAAGCTTGCCACGGATGACCTCCGAGTGGCATCTGGTAACATTAGCTTTGCTGCTGGGCAAACTATTCGGACCCTGTTATTAGAAATCATGCCCGACAATGTCCCTGAAATTGAAGAGGTGAGAAAATATAAATGCAGCAGCAGTAAAAAAAATGGAAAATGAATAAATAAAATAATTAAAAAAATAATAAAATAAGTGTTGCTGGTGTAAACTTGATGTTAAATCGTGAGACATTTTAGAACAATCCGAAAGATTTTCCAAGAGAAAATCATTCTGAGAAAAAAAAATTAATGTTAAATTATTACAGTACCCACTTTTTCTATCCCAATAGGTAATTTTAATACAGCTCACTGGAGCCTCAAATGGAGGTACCATTGGACAAGAAGGAGTTGCTAAAATCATTATTTCACCCAATGACAATCCCTACGGAACCATTTCATTTTACAAAGCCATGTACAAGATTCAAGAACCATTGGAGAAAAGTTCTTTTGCAAATATTACCATCAGGAGGAGGTCTGTTCAGGTTCTCCATTAATGATCAGTCCTTGATGTGGCTAGAATATCAGGACTAGAGCTTAGATTTCTCATTTGTACTCAGGGATCAGCATGAATTTTTTTTTTCCTGGTTGTGTATGTTTGTGTGAGGGAAGAGTGGGAGAGATAAAACTGGAGGTGATATTGGGGAGAAAGATCATTTTTACACTGTGGTTGGGTTATCCAGAAGCTTTTCTTCTTGTTATCATCCTCCCTTACAAATGAAGATAGGTATTAATTTAGCAATTTTCTGTAATGTTCTCTTGTTATTGGGCTAATGTAGGAAAACCTCCCATTTTTTTCTACACCGATGTCTTACCGTAATTGTATTTCTTTTTTTTTTTTGCTATACTGTTGCAGTTTCATTTATTGCAACCTTTTTGTAGCCCATTTAATGTTGTGTATTGCTGTTTTATCTGGTATTTTCTGTTTTTTAATATTTCTGTATTTCTTTTCCTCTTCAGTGGAGGGCGATTTGGCCTTTTACAGTTACTGTACAGTACCACTGAGATGGATGTGGTTGGTCTAGCGGTTGCAGAGGGACAGGACATGTTGTTATACTATGAAACTCCATTCTCTGCAATCCCATTAGTATCATCAAGAACAGCTGTCAATGTTTCTCTAGCCAGAAACCCACTTCAGGCCTGTGCCATTGCATGTCTTAAAAATCAAGTATGCTCATCTTTTTCTTTTAGCAATGTCTCCGACAATCTTCAATGTTTCTGGATTACTGCACTATCTTATCAGCTTACAAACAGTACACAGTTCTGGACATATAAGAAGAACAGTACCAGTGTGTCTGTGCTGGTTAGCTCACAAGCCACTGCCGGCAGTGATTACGAAACTGTTACGGGGCAGTGGGTCACAATGCCAGAGGGAGAAGAATTTGCTAATATCAAAGTTTCTATACTGACTGACAGTTTTCCAGAATTAGATGAGAGATTCATTGTGTCCCTACTTGATGTCAGACTACTAAACATTTCTGCCAGTTTACAGAATAAGCCAACAATAGGTCAGCCAAACACATCAGTGGTCGTGATCATGATGAATGGAGATGCATTTGGTGTGTTTGCCATTTACATCCGAAGTCCAAATGCCACTGATGGAGGCCACCATGTAGAAGTGCAAGAGCAGCCTCAAACAATGGTCCAGCTGGTAATAGAGCGCCGAGAGGGCAGTTTGGGACAAGTGATAGTTGAATGGGGCACCATTGGAGGAACAGCATCCAGAAATGAAGATTTCATAGCAGATGGAGAACTGTTATTTTTCGCAGAAGGTACCTTTTTCAGTCTTTATGTATGCTGCTTAAGCATGTCATTATATGTTTTCAAGTAGGGCATTTAAAGTGAACTTGATGCAGTCCAAACTGCAGGCAGCATGTCATAGGGAAAGCGGAGCTGAACAGTGTGATGTATAAGTTTTTAGTCATTTATATCTTTATTTATTCTGGGCAAATTGGAGAACATACTCAGTGACTGACAACCTTCTTGCATAGGTGTGAACGCAGAGACAGCTGTCAGTCACCAGCCTGAAAAGCCTTGAGCAGAGATGAGAATGAATAAAACTTAGATCTAATGAATAATTGACCATGAAACTAGATCTCAGTCTGTCCAGAATTTCCAGCACTATATCATACTACCTGCCGTTTTGACTGTATATGCAATGACAGGTTTACTTTAAGCTATTATCTATTATTATATTGATACTGATTATTAGATCTACCATCATGGCCAGAGAACATTTTGCTGCCCTGTACTTCATTTCCTTTAACTGTAACTTCAGAAATTGCTGAAAAAGTGAAAAAGGGTGTATCCACGGTTGGAAAATTAAATCTTCTTTCTTCACGTCACTGTATTACTTTTCACATCCTATGTACCGTGACAATTTCCATAACGGTGTGAAGATGCAATGCATCTAGAATTGTGATCCTGGGGCTCCTGTTAACTGCACTCACTCTCTCACAACCATGGGGCATGAGTGTTACCAGTGTTTGTACCTTCTCAATAAACCTCTTAAATGCCATGGTCAATAACAACTGTGACATGAAAGGAAATTGACAGAGGGAGATTGCTCCCTCTTTCATTCCATCAGCTCCCCGCAACGCAATCACGAGAGTCAATCGAATGTGTAACAATGGCCTAAGGCTTCCTGTTAGCATAACACTGACTGTCTGGATAAATGCACTGCATAAGTCGCTGTAATCATATTGAACACTGCATGGTGAATGCCAGAAAAAGAAAAGACAGAAAAACAATGACAAAATAGTTTTTGTAGTCATTCCTCCTATCACATGATAGAATAAAAAGTGAATAAAGCATAATGTACCTAAAAATGGTGCCAGTGAAAATCACAGTTTGTCCCTCAAAAAGTCAGCATATAAAAATGAAATAAAAAGTATAATAAAAAGTTGTCAAAAAGTCATATGTTCCCCAAAAAGGGACAAATAAAAACTACTATTCATCATATCAGGCAACGAATAAGCCCTCATATAGCTCAGGTGATGGAAATTTATTACATTTATTGCTCTCATAATATGACAACACAAAAATATTTTTTTCAGACCGTGTATTGATTATTAAAAGCAATAAAACGTAAATAAATGTACATAAATTTGGTATCATTTTATTCTTTCTGACCTACAGAATAAAGTTAACATTTATTTGTGCAGCATATGAGAGAGTCATATATAAAATGTAAAATAACAACAACAGAATTGCATTTTTTTAATTCCATTTATTTCCACATAAAGAGGTAATACAAGTTAGGCATAAGGTATGTACCCATGAATGGTACCACTGACAATTCTAATTCATCCCACAAAACAAGCAAGTCCTTGTGCAACTGTGTTAATGAAAAATTATTTTAAAAAAATCTGGCTCCTGTGATGCCGCGATGAAAAAAAAGCAAAAACGTTGTGTGGCTATTAAGGTCATGTTAGGGTTGTTTTTAAAGGGATCAATGATTGCTGGGGAAATCTTGTTGAAACAAAAGTGGAAGCACAGTAGTCTGGCTATTGTAAGTTGTGGATGTTAAAAGAAAGAATTTGATGGCCCCTAATCCTAGTCATTAATGTGAATGAGGTCCATAACTAGCATTTACAAGGTTCTATAAAATTACTTTGATGCCCAATGATGACAAAAGTATTCTCAGTGTGATACCTTTATGGCTGTGTGCCCACAATGCGTTTTGTTAAGCGTTTCCGCAGCGTTTGAGCCGGCTCAGACGCTGCAGAAATGCTTAAAAGATGCATCAAATTAATTAGCATGCGTTTTTGGCTTTTTGTGCCAATGCATGCGTTTTTAACCGCTCAGGAATCGCTTAGCGGCTAAAAACGCAGCATGCTCATTAATTCCCGCATTGCTGAGCATTTTTAGCCATCCCCAATGATCCCAGAAATCGTGTGTCAAAAACGCGTCAAAAACGCATCATAAATCGCGCAAAAAACGTGTGGAAAAAGACGCGTGTTTTCTGGGAAGGGGATCCTTTTCCTGAGCGTTTAAAAACGCTAGCGTGGGCACATAGCCTATTGGCTAGCCAGAAAATAATATATATTTGCAAGCTTTCAGAGCACAGAGGCTCCTTCCTCAGGCAGGATTACAAATGAATAAATAAGACATTTGAAGAACAATTGACCATCTTTATCAGGATGAATTCCCAATTTCTCTCTCTGTCGTCCTTAAAATGACCTTTTAGTATTAAGACTTGTAAATCTGTCATACAGTGTCCAGGTCCACAGAAAAGTTTTCCCACATTTCTCTGGACCTGGACATTGTATGACGGATTTATAAGTCTTAATACTAAAAGGTCATTTTAAGGACGACAGAGAGAGAAATTGGGAATTCATACTGATAAAGGTGGTCAATTCTTTGACACTAGGACTCCATTTAACCCCTGGACATATGATTCCCTACATGGACACAATTCACACCTCCACCACATGGACTCCAGATAATTAAGAAGAACATTCCCATGGCCTCTGTGCTCTGAAAGCTTGCAAACATATATTATTTTTGGTTAGCTAATAAAGGTATTACTCCGAGAATACTTTAGTGATTGTTGAGCCTAAAAGTATTTACATCAATTTTTCTGACTAACACGATACCACAGTATAATTTGTTATTGTGCATCATGGTTCTATAAGAAATCAGTCAATTCCCCGGCTCCTTGATGACAGTTTTGTCAATAAATAAAATGTCCCTTAGATTTCCTTATTTGCAAGTCGCCTATGCTAAATGTGTTTATGTGTAGCCACCTAGTGGCTGTGATGTGATTTGCAGTCTGTCAACTATTGAATTTTTTATTTTTTGAGAGGCATTAACTCGATTCAAGAAAAAGTGTTAAGGGTGAACATTTCTGTGCTTTTAACGGGATTGTCCAACCTTGGCGAAATCTTCGACCAGCACAGTAGTTTGGATTCAGCTCCAAATGCCAGTTCTAGCAGTCATCACACAAGCATAGGTGTGTGTGATTTTCATACTTGCAGTCACATGTCGACTAGAGTCTTAGCCGCGTCTCAGTAGAACATTGCGAAACATGGCTGACGTCTACTCGGCATGTGACCGTAAATATGAAAATCACATAGTTGCTCTTGTCTAATGACCACTGCATCCAGCAAGTGGAGCCAGATCCTAATGGTGTGTTCAAAACTCACTGTTAGGTTTAAGCAATTTGCGGTGATTGATTTCATCGCAAGATTTCACCGGGGTGGACATTCTGTTTAAGATGATTTCACCTATCAATGTAATAGTTTACCAAATATAATAATTTCATGCTTTTGTCTTGTCTTTTTGATGCTTTTTTCTTGAGCCCTGTTTGTAATAGTATTAAAGGAGTTGTTCATTTTTTGGACCAAGCCTCATATTATATATTTCCAGTGTAAAATAAAAAATAACAGATACTCACCTCTGTCTGCAGCACCGCACTAACCATCTCAGTGACAGGTATCCTGAGGATTGCGTGACATTTTTATACCACATGACCCATGGTCAATCAGCTGTGGCTGATGGGCTGCTTCGCTCACAATTCTTTTGACCGAGTCTCCGATGTTCATAGAAAGTGTTTATAGAAAATGGCATAACAGTATAATTCGACCTATAGGAAATCCAGCGCCAATGTTTCTGGATTGACATCGAAAAGGGAGATGAGTATCTGTACTTTTTATTGTAGGAGAAAAGGTGTTTTCATCCAGCAACCGCTATATCAAAAAAAAAAAAAAAGTCACATTTATTTGCATTACTGTTAAAAACTAGGACAAAATATAATCCATGGCAGTAGGTGTCCAGGCATCTGGTCTACTTGTTTCCAGCAAAACACTTTTAATCTATTGACCGTTGTGAAATTTTAGATTTCGATGTAGTGGTTGCTGGATGAAAACTCTATTCTCCCGCATCTGTGCCCTATCTGGCATTCCTCCACCCTTCCTCACATTAGGTTTGCTTTTTATTTTATACTGGGACATTCAATATTTAGGAAGGAGTTTGTCAAAGTAGTGTACATCCCTATTAGTGTAATGTAATGTTTTTGGGTTAAAAGTTTCAAAAATTAACAGATCTCCGGCAGGAATATAAATTTACACTCTTGGATTTTGCGAACAAGTCAGAAATTGGTCAACTCATCCAGACCATTTTGTTGTTTTGGTAGGTGAAACAAGCAAAGAGGTAGCAGTTCTCATACTGGATGATATCGATCCTGAGGATGATGAAAATATTGTAGTTGGGCTGACATATACTGAAGGAGGGAGCCGCATTCTTCCCAGCGCCAACACAGTTACCATAGTCATTTTAGCAAATGATAATGTTGCTGGCAAGATTGGTTTTCAAACAACTTCAAGATCAGTCATTGGTCGGGAAGGTACGTTCTTTTGCTGTTTTAGATATGTGAGTAGGGGTAAGGCTGCGTTCACAATCAGAAGTTTCTGGGACACCATGAAAGGATATGGATACCTTTGAAGACTTTTTAGCATAAATGCATATACTTTTGGTTAGACATAATTTTTGTAGTAGGATTTCATTAAACAATTGGGACTGTTATCTCCTACAGTCCTAAAATGTGCCCATATCCTTTAAAAAGAAAATAAACTTTTTTATTTATATATGTTTACTAGCTGAAGAGCCTGGCATTGCCCAGGCATAGTAACTAACTGGGGTTAGCTATCAGAAATTATAATGATTATATTGCACATAAAAACATTTCACATCATATATTCAGCACTACAGATTTGCAACACAAATTAACTAAATGATTACCCAAGTATTGATAGTATTTTATTTGTTTGGTGCCGTTACTCCGGTCCCCGCCTGTGGTGACCTCTCCTACCCTGGTCCTTGCCTTTGGTGACACCTCCAACCCTGGCTCCCACCTGTGGTCCTGTGGTGAAGCCCCCCAACCCTGGCCCTTGCCTGCGGTGACCCATCAATCCCCATCCCCCACCCGTCGAAAGCTTTCCAATCCCTGGCCCCGATTGTGGTGACCCGTCAGTACACTGTGTCTGCTGTCTGTACATGGTGGCTGCTGTCTGTTCACGGTGGCTGCTGTCTGTACACGGTGTCACCCCCGTCTCGCTGCTGTGCTCGGCACCTCTGGGTATGTGAATGCCCCGGGTCTTATTTTTCCCCTCCTGGACACAATGCTGCAGTTGCCATTACCGCGGTCTGCAGCCGACGGCACATACACACACAGCGGGTGGAGGACACCAAGCTGCGGCTCCGTCTCACACTGTTTACATGGGTGGTGTATTGGGGTCAGATGAGTCGGTGTGTGCGGATGTCACATATTTCCTCCGCCCTCCCCTGGTGACTTTCCGCCCCCCTTCTCCTCCCGATTCATCTCTCTCATTACCTCCTCTCCGGGTCCCGCTGTTCTCCATCCCTTTGTCAGCAGCCTATGGCCGCAGTGCCGTCCCCGAGTACAGCCGTGATGTCAGCGTTCCTGCTGCGGATACTGAGCTGCTGCCAACTCTGTCACTGATCGTGCAGCTCAGAGCTCAACAGCGCACCTCGGGGATGGGAGCAATAGCAGCCACAGCGTGGAGTGGGCGTGGCTTGATACATACACACACATACATACACTCAGCTTTATATATTTTATATATACATTGATCAGCCTTTGCAAAGTTCCAAATCTTTGTGTTATGCAGTACTTAAATATGTTACTTTGCCTCTTTTTCACCAACACTATGCTGGATAGCTGTTTCAGTGCCTCTTTTAGAAGATCCTTTCAACTGCTGCTCAGCAAGATCTGTTCACTGTATTCATACAGAGTATGGAAATTCCCCTGTTTGAGTATTGGAGTGGAGAACATAGAGGCTCGAAGGAGGAAAGGCCTGTACACAGATTATTTGTGTATGGATCTCGCTGAGCAGCAGCTGAAAGGATCTTCTAAAGTAGTTTATAATGGATATTGAAACATCACTGCAGCCAAGTGTTTAGAAAGAAAGAAAGCAATATAAGGTAATGATGTACTGCAGTGCATTTTACACAACCTTATAATTTTGCAAATGTTTATCAATAATTGGATTAAAGAAATGTTTAGTTACTCTTAAAAGCTTGGTTTACATCTTTTTTTTAGAAGATTTAATCTCTCATGCACCTTTACATCAGGAGGAGGATTAAATTGTGGGAAAGGGGAATATTTCATTAATATTTTGTTGAGTGCTTCTCCTATCTTTTGTTCTAATCTGATCCTTATTTAATTTTAACAGGACATATGGGGAAATAGATTTTGCAACCATGATGCAACCACTTTAATCTGCTATTAACGTGTCCTCAGTCATGTCAAGATTATTCTGTTTTTTATCTTACAATGTTAGACTGTTAAATGCATCTTATAATTATTGTGTTTAATGTAGGTGAAAAACTGCAGTTCAGTGTAATCAGGACGCCTCCTGGCCGAGGCAACGTGTCTGTTCACTGGAAAATTGTTGGACACCATATAGAACTGAACTTTGAAAACAGCACAGGATTTATTTTCTTCCCTGATGTAAGTGGACTTTTATGTCTATTTGAGTGGCACAGCAGAATATTTGTAATTGTACTGTTTGTTAATGAATTATTGCAGTAATCCATATTGTTTTATGGCATAACATAAGTATAATACATCTCAATTGAACCATATTTATCTATTTATTACATATTGAAAACGCTGCAGTAAATCTTATTGTATTAATTGCTGTGTTCTCATTTCTGTATTGAGTAGTGATTGAAACATCTGTTACAAACACACTGAGACCAGTCTATATATATAAAACTCAAAATCTGTAGTAGCCCGCTCTATACAAATCCACAGTTCTCGCCTGGTTTGGGTGAAATTTGGCTCAGAAGTCAGCGAATATCTTTTCTTGAATGGGTCTGCCTAAGGAGATCCTAACAGATTTTTATTTAAGAGACTCTGATAGAGCTGTACAAAACACTGTATATTTTTCCAACTCAGGACTTTAGTTTACCATCCACAGATGAACAGACTGGTCGTAAGGTTAAATAAAATCCTAAAGGCAATGTTGAAGGTGGTAGAGAAGGACAGCTGAGACTGGGACTGTCTTCTAGAGTAACTATTATTCTCCACCAGGGAAGTCAGTCCTAAAAACCTTTATAGGTTTCTCCCCATTTGAAGTGTTGTATGGCCAGCTCCCCATGTAGCGAACGAGATCTGAGAAGCTGAGTCTTCACCCTACATGAGTGTAATGGAACATGTGGCCCAGATGCAAGAGAAATTGCCAATTTGATGCCCATTGCGAAAGAACACCTCAAGGCACAAAAAGCAAAGTCCATGGTGTATAAGAGGTCAGCCCTAGTAGGAAAGTTCAACCCTGGGAATCGGGTGCTTGTACTGGTACCCACAGTGGAGAGCAAGTTGATAGTCAATTGGCAGGGACCATATGAAATCGTGGAAAGGGTTGGTGAAGTCAATTATAAAGTTCACCAACTATGGAAGAGGAAGCCCTACCTTGTTACCATGTTAACCTCATCATACCTTGGTGGGATAGGGAACCTCTGTAAGCTCCTAGCTTCATCACCAAGTCCGAAACAAATGTAGATGTCAAGGTGACAGAGACCTTGTGGCTCTTCCAGAAGCAGCAGTGTTTGGAGTTGTTGCAGCGAAATGGAGACCCATTCTCAGAGTTTCCAGGTCACACCCAGGTCACAGAGCATTAGGTTCTCACAGAGCCTCATGTTCGTGTCAACTTGCGACACTATCTGACTCCTTAAGCCTTCCGAGAGGTGATCTAAAAGAGGTGATGCAGATACTCAACCTAGGAGTCAATAAGGAGTCTAAGAGTGGCTGGTCCAGTACAATAGTGTAAGTGTCAATGCCAGCTGGAGAGTGCCATGGTTGTTCTGTAACGACTACAGGAAGCTAAATAAGGCCTCTAAGTCTGATGCCTGCCTGATGCCCTGTGTGGATGGGCTAATTGAAAGGCTAAGACCGGCTAGGTACATCACCACCATTGACCTCACAAAGGGTTATTGGCAGATCCCCCTGTCCAAGGAGACCAAGTTAAAAACTGCATTCTCAACACCATGTGGGTGCTATCAATACACAAGGATGCCATTTTGGTTGCAGAGGGCTCCAAAAACCTGTCAGAGAGTCATTTTCAGGTCCTAGTCCCTCACAAAAGGTATGCATCAGTCTACTAGGACGACATCGTCGTGTTCAGCCAGGATTGGGAAATTCATCTGAACAAATTCAAGGCCATACTCGATGCCCTAAGGAAGACTGGCTTTACCATCAACACAAAGAAAAGTGCCAGGGGCATGGAAGAAGCACAATATTTGGTCTATGTGGTAGGCAGGGGGCGTGATAAAACCTCAGATAAATAATATTGAGGCAATACAGAGCTGGCCACAACCTCTCTCAAAGAAGCAGGTCAGAGCCTTCCTAGGCATTGTGGGCTATTACTGGAGGTTTGTCCCCAATTTCACACTGAAAGCATCCCCACTAATGGACTCCCTGAAGGGTATAAAGTCAGCCATGTGTAAATTGTCACCGGAGACCGAGGGGGCATTTCTGGAACCAAAGCTAGCCCTCTATAGGCAACTAATATTGGTAGTGCCAGACTTCACAAAAGAATTCATAGTCTAGACGAATGCATCAGATGTCGGGTTGAGTGCTGTCTTGTCACAGGAAGTAAGTAGGGAGAAGCACCCCATCATCTATCTGAGTAGGAAGTTGTCCCCCTGTGAGAGAAACTACTCTATTGTGGAAAAAAAGGGCTTGGCCATCAAATGTGCACTAGAGACTTTAGCATATTACTAGCTGAGCCAGAAGTTTAAGCTAGTGTTTAACCATGCCTCACTGAGATGGATATGGGAGAAAAAGGGGAATAATGCCCGGGTGACCAGGTGATTTCTGGCTCTGCAGGACTTTTTTTGGGGAGGAACATAGACCCGTGAAACAACATGGGAATACAGATGCCTTGTTAAAGCTACATTATTTTCTGGCATAATGTGTCCATCCCCCTGGCTTTGGGCACAGTGTGGGGGTATGTAAGGTTCCTGCATGTGAAGTATGTGTCACTGAACTGGCTAGCCTCGGAGATGTAGGACCCGGAGAAGCAGGATAAAGCACCAATAGTGCTGAGAGGGTTTTTCTAATGAGCCGGAATTTTGGGTCCAGGTTTGAGGAATGGCCAGAACAGCTGGGGGGTCTGGCCTTTCTCATACCTTCAGTTCCAGGCCCTGGAAAAGCCTATTTAAGACAGTTGCGCTTCCTCATTTAGTGCCTAGGTGTGGTTTAGCTGCAGCCAGAGACAGTGGATCGTTAAGACAGTACGAGATGGTTATTGTGGACAAAAAAACTAATCAAAATGCATATAAAATAACATATAAAAAAATCAAAAAGAACAAAAATATGAATTTTCAACTTAGATGATATTCCATAATGGGATGTATTATGTGTCCCAGCTGCAGCCAGAGACAGAGAAGTGTGGACTGTAGTTTATACCGGTGAGCCTCATTGCTGCACACTATACTACTGCATGGACTGTTTTGTTTCTTTCCCAATTTTTATGCCAGACAAAAAGGCTGTTTTCTGTTCAGTTGTTAGAGATTTATGAACTGTAATAAACCTTCCTGTTTGCCATAAGGACTTTGTGTGTGTAATGCTGCCAGAGATCGAGGATCCCTACAAAGTTCAGCTTAACTGTGATATGTTTTTTTAGTTATAAATCAGTACGGAGAAGTTCAGTAGGAGATAGATAAAAGTGTTACAAGCTCTTGGTCATAAGTTCAATGACAACGGACGTGCAGAGAATCAAGTCAAATGGTCTAAATTTTCCTGTGAAACCTAATGGCAAAAATTATTTGTAGTTCAAAATACTGTATGTGCGCAGAATGAGAAAAAAATGTCCCTAGAAGTGTTCATATTCTTTATCATAATTCAGTACTAATTGTGTGGATCGTATTGTAACACATTTTATGTACACACTGCAGAAATTTCCACAAAAAAATTAATCAGCATGTCAATTTCTGACTTTGGATTTTCAGCACAGATTTCACTCTTTTCAATGTAAAAAGGGGAAAACCACGGTGAAGTCCATCACAAATCTGCAGCAAAATCTGCATGCTACCTACATATGTGGATTTTACTTGAGTCTGACGCAGATTTGAAGTGAAATTTTCTGCTAGATTTGCCATAGGAAAATAAGTAATTCTATATTCACCGTACAAGTTAAAAAATAGATGATGTGTATGTTATCTCTTATGACTAGGGGTTACTGAACTCAAGTTTTACTGTTCATCTGCTAGACGATCAGATTCCCGAGGAGAGAGAAGAGTACCAAATTCTCCTACACAAGGTCATAACTCAAGGTAAAAATGTGATAACTTATAGATCAGACCACTTGCATAATTTATAGATTGGAAAACCACTAATAACGTATTTTCACTGGAGAATCCCTTTAATGAGTCAAGTTAAGAGTTGAACTCAGAAAATGCTCATTTTAATATCACGCCGTAAAACTTTCAATATTTATTAGGCTATGTGCCCACGTAGCGATTCTGAAGCAGAATAAACCTGAACAGAATCGCACACCCTGCTCCCGGGAAAACGCATGCGTTTTTGACGCGCTTTTGTAAGCTTTTGTCAAGCGTTTTTGCATGCGTTTTCCTAAGCGTTTTTGCCCATATATGGTATGCGGAATCGCATGCAATTCCGCAAAATTAATGCACATGCTGCGTTTTTAATCGCTAAGCGTTTCCGCAGCGGTTAAAAACGCATCATTGGCACAACATGTGCGTTTTTCATTAAAAATCAATTGGATGCTTTTCTTAAGCATTTCTGCAGCAGAATCACTTGTCAAAAAGCGCTGCAGAAACGCTTAAAAAAACAACGCTACGTGGGCACACAGCTTTATAGAGCCTCTGGATTTTAAAGCAAATTAGGTCCAATGGATCTATCGAATAACGTATGCATGTTGTATTGTGAAATCTGGGGACAGATCCCTTTTTAAAGTACCATTGTCACATCCTCACTAAATGAACGGGATTCATATAGCTTAACAAGCAGCTAAACCGTTATACTGGGGTCCAATAAGGGAGACTGTAGTTGAATCTGTGGTTTATTGAACGTAGGTATATAGATGTAAGGTAAAACTACAACAGAAACAGATACATAGGATCAGTATTGGGTTCATGGAAATATACAATACACATTACATACAATCTGAACTACTACCTGAGCAGGGGTGTGTAACTAAGCTAGCTAATATAAGACAGAAATCATATACAGAGAGGATGATTTCATACCACCGATGCAAACAGAAGGGGAAACAGAGCGATGAGGTGCTTCCAATATGCAGACTTGAAAGAAATGGCCGACTGAAGAGAGAAAGGGGGCTGGGATAGACCATGGTACCTTGCAAAGTTACCCAGAATACATTAGGAATTGGAGGGGAATAATACAGGAAATGCAATGTCTAATATTATGCAGTTATAACTTTTGGCCACTAGATGGAGCTGGAAACAATACACATTAAAATGTGTGGTAAACTGAGTATTATATACATACAGCAATCATTGTATGTTATCAGAACAGGCACTTAAGAGTCATTGATTATGTCGGAGACAGAACACTCCCCGTCTGGCATCAATCGGATGTCACCATTCTTATTCTCCAAAGGCAACAATAGGACCAGCTTAGTCACTGGTTTGAAGAATGTCTTAGGTCCATCTCCTTTGGCCATCCTGAGTTCAACTTTGCGAACATTACCATCTTTACTCGGAAGTGTAGCAGTCACTAGACCAAGTGGCCACTGGTTCCGATGGGCCTGGCAGTCTTTAACAAGGACGAGGTCACCAATCCGAAGATTAGGCCTGGTAGATTGCCACTTTGTCCGTGGCTGCAAGGTAGACAAATATTGTTTGTGCCACCTGTCCCAGAATGTATTGGCAAGACTTTGAACCTGCCTCCATTGGCGCTTGTAGAGGTCCTTAGCGTCAAAACCTCTCGGAAGGGCACTGGATAGTCCTGTTTTCTGGGTTAGAAGGGTAGCTGGAGTCAATTACAAGGGCTTCTCAGGGTCATTAGGAACTGGAATCAAGGGCCTTGCGTTGATTATAGCTGCGGCTTCTGCCATGAAGGTGGTTAGACTTTCGTGGGTGTCTCGCTGCTCCCTCCTGAAGAAGAGTAGAGTCAAGAATTCTTCGTACTAGATCAATCATTCGTTCCCAAGATCCACCCATGTGTGAGGAGTGAAGTGGGTTGAATGACCAGGTGCAACTTTGGTCACTGAGGAACCTCTCGAGAGTCTTATGGTCTACATTTGAGGGTATGCCCAATTCCTTCGCTGCACCAATGAAGTTGGTACCTCTGTCTGAATGTATATGTTTGCTAGGACCACGGATGGCAATGAAACGTCTCAAAGCATTGATGAAGCTTGAGGTGTCAAGTGACTCAATGAGCTCTATGTGGACGGCTCTGATTGACAGACAGGTAAACATGATTGCCCAACGTTTACTATTGGCTTGTCTGCCTCTCGTGTGACGAGTAACAACTGACCAAGGTCCAAACACATTGAGACCAACGTTGGTAAAAGGAGGGTCTGGGCTGAGTCTATCTGCTGGTAGGTCAGCCATCTTTTGGGTTTGAGTGGAACCACAAAGCTTATGGCAGGTAATACATTTGTAGATGACACTACAGATGAGTTTCTTTGCACCGACAATCCACAGGCCAGCAGTTCTGATGGCTCCTTCTGTGAATAGTCTTCCTTGGTGTTTGACTAGATTGTGGTAGTGTTGCACGATTAGGTAAGCAACATGACATTTTCCAGGAATGATAAGAGGGAATTTCTCCTCAAACTCTATTTTAGCTTCTTTGAGGCGACCTCCTACTTTCAGCAGGCCGTTGTTGTCGATGAATGGGTCGAGTTTTCTCAATGAGCTGCTCGCAGGCATTGAAGCTTTCTTAATGAGACATTGGATTTCCACAGAGTAGGTTTCTCTCTGAACTGTAGAGATGATGTGGTTTCTGGAAGATTTCAAGTCGGAGGTAACATAGGTGTTTTTACAGAGATGCCAACCTTTCCATTTTTCTGTGTCACAAGCTCTGGTGGTCTTGAATGAGCGAGATATATGAGTCAGGCATGTAATGGCTCGAGTAAGTGACTTCTAACTTGAAAATTTGTCAAATCTGTGGGATCCAAGCTGAATATCAGAAGTCATTGTATGAAGTGTCGACACCTGATCGCAGATTTCAGCATCTGAGTCCTCTCCTATCAGTTTAAAGGTGTCTAGACAACGCTCCTCAGTGTACAATAGTTTTGGTCCTGAGAGAAATGTTGTGCTCTCTAGTCGACTTGCATCAACTGCTCTAGTTGCATGATCTGCAGGGTTTTGGTCCGTAGGGATGCAATTCCACTGTTTTGGATGCACTGATCTCCTAATTCGTAGCACTCTGTTGTTGAGATAAACGTAGAATCGCCTGGTTTCATTGTGGATGTATCCCAGTACTATGCTGTCTGAGTAGAACTTGGCTTGTGTCAAGTCGATATCCATCTCGGACGTGATGAACTCTGCTAACTCGACGGCTAAGACTGCAGCACACGGTTCTAACCTCAGTATGGTGTGCTCTGGTTGTGGAGCAAGTTTGGCTTTCCCCATGACGAATCCAATGTGGCTCTGACATTTGGAGTCCACAGTTTTGAGATAGGCAACAGCCGCAATTGTTTTGACAGAAGCATCTGCAAATACATACAGTCTTTGGCTCTGTATCTCTGTAGACGGCACAGGGGTGTATGGCCTTGACATATTCAGGTTGGAGAGAGCTGCTAAAGAGTTCTTCCATGCTTCCCACTGGGTTCTCTTATCAGGTGGCAGAGGTGCATCCCAGTCAGAAGTCTCCTTGGTTAAGTCTCTTAGTATGACTTTGTCTTGTATAGTAACAGGAGCTGCAAAACCTAAGGGATCGTACAGACTATTGATGGTAGACAGGACACCTCTGCGTGTGAAAGGCTTTTCTTCCTGGCTGACCTGAAAGGTAAAAGTGTCTGATTGTAGATTCCAAAGAAGCCCGAGGCTGCGTTGCATTGGTGTGGGGTGTGACCCTAGGTCCAGGTCTCTGAGACCGTTACACAAGTCTTGTGAAGGGAATGCTTTCATAAGTTCTTGGCTGTTTGAGGCTATTTTGTGAAGCCTGAGGTTAGAGCAAGCAAGCATCTCCTGTGCTCTCCTGAGAAGACTGATGGCAGTCTCATTTGAAGGCATGGCTTTCAGACAGTCATCAACATAAAATTTTTTCTCTACGAATTGTCTGACATCTGGCCCGTATTCCGTTTCTCCTTCTAGAGCTGACCTTTTGAGTCCAAAGATGGCAACTGCAGGAGAAGGGCTATTGCCAAAGATGTGCACTCTCATGCAATACTCTGTGACTTCTTTAGTAGGATCATTGTCTCTGTACCAGAAGAATCTTAGGAAGTTCCTGTCTCTCTCTCTCACAAGGAAACAATGGAACATTTGCTTGATGTCAGCGATGAAGGCTGAAGGCGATGGAATCCTTACGGAAGCGCATAAGTACTCTCAGCAGTTTGTTATTGAGATCTGGTCCTGTCAGTAGAACATCATTCAGGGAGACATCATCAACCTTAGCACTGGAGTCGAACACCACTCTAATCTGGCCCGGTTTCTTAGGGTGGTATACTCCAAACATGGGTAAGAACCAGCATTCTTCAGAGTCTTTGAGAGTGGGAGCTAGTTCTGCATGGCAGTTCTCAAATATCTTTGACATGAATGAGAAGAATTGATCTCTCATCTCTGGCTTCTTTTTCCGATTATGTTTGAGAGAGGAGAAACGTTTGAATGCCTGATCTTGTTTGGTAGACGTGGTCTGTGTGTTCTGAAGTGAAGTGGTGCGACCCAGCTTTTGGTCTCATCTTTTACGAGCCCTTTGTCCATTACCTCTAAGAACAGCTTATCCTCTACCGACATTGCTACCTGATTGTCTTGCTTAGTTCTCTGGAAGACTGTGCACCCCAACTGACCGTCATAGCTTCCTGACACGATACTGCCTTCATGAGTAGAATCTATTAAGAGATTGGGTAGTTGGATGCTGTGTGGCAGTTCTTTGACATGGAACTCATTGTTGCAAGGTTGAAACAGAGATGGGCGCCCTTTCTCCAGTGTATTTGTTAGCATGCTTGTCACAGAAGATGGGGCGTGCATGTGTTCCAAGCATACGTTTCCTATTATGACTCATCCTAGGTCTAGCTTTTTGGCATAGGGAGCATTGTTGAGTCCATTAATAAGACTTCTCACTTTATGAACCTGCAGGATATCTCTTCCCAACAGCAGTGTTATCTGTGCCTGAGGTGTGCTATGCATTTAAGTGCGCATGATGGATTGCCACATCTGGTGTAGAGATTTCAGACCTGTTGTCTGGGATCTGATTACACTCGATGATTGTAGGTAGTGGCAGGCAGAATTGTCCATTTAAGGACTCAATTTGGTAGTCAGTGGCTTTCCTGCCCGTTGTTGCCACAGTACCTGCACATGTCTTTAATGAGTAAGGAGTGCTTGGTCCTTTAATGTTGAATAGGTCAAAGAATGTTGATCTAGCCAGGGATCGATTACTTTGATCATCCAAGATAGCATACAGTCTCACAGTTTTGTCTCTATGGCCCTTTGGGTAGACTCTGACGAGGCATATTTTTGAACAAGACCTACTGTCTATTGTCCCTTTACAGACTTCAGTACATTGTGAAGTGATCTCTGGCGTAGCTGCATCAGTGCTCTTTTCCTCCCCGCCATGCTCACTGTCAGCTGGCGTGTTCTGTGCACTCCATGGAGCTGGGCCAGGGTGTAGGGCAGTGTTATGATCTGTGGTACCACATTCTGTGCATTTTACACTGACCTTACAATCCGTGGTGGATGAGCAGCACTTGTAGCAGATACTGTTCTCTTTCAGGAAGCTTCTGCGATCTGGCATAGATTTTCCTCTGAAGGCTCTGCATTTCAGGAGAGGATGAGGATTCTGATGAAGCTGGCACTGCTTGTCAGGTTCTCGTACCTTTGTCTCTGATTGAGAGCAGCCAGCAGACCTGTAATTGGAACTTGGAGAAGAAACATTAGTCCTGTGCACTGCCACAGATGTTCTGCGTGGGTTTGCAGCTGGTGGTGGTGCGGCATATGACATTGTAAAGTCAAAGCTGGGATTATTTCTGATTGCCTCTTGTTCGTGTATAAAGTCTACAAAAACGGAGAAGGGAGGGAATGAAACACTGTGTTTGTATTTGTATGTGGAGCCACCTCTCCTGAAGATTGTAGGGCAACTTTTGGACTGTAGGGTTAACACCTTTGGCTGTGTCGAGGTATGCAAGTCCTGGTAGGTCACCTTCACATTTGGCAACTAGGACCTCATGTAGCAGGTCACCTAGCTCTCTAAGTCTTGGGAGACCTTTGCTAGATTTTTTGGAAAGTCATCGATTCTTTTGAACAAGGCTCTCTCTATTACCTCTGCAGAGCCGTAACACTCATCTAGCCTCTTTCAGATCTCTTTAAGGCCTATTTGAGGGTGGTTTATATTAATGTCTCTGATCCTTACTGCGTGTTTGACTGACTCTTCTCCCCGGTATTTGACTAAGAGGTCTATCTCTTCCCTGTTTTTTAGCTCCAAGTCTCTAGTAACATTTTGGAACGAAGCTTTCCAAGCTCTGCAACCTTCAGCGTGGTCAGTGAATTTCATGAGTCCATTGGCAACTAGATCACGTCGTGTGAAGATCCTAGCAAGTTCTGATGTGAACCGGTTGTCAGCAGAGTATACTGGTGATGGGTCACCCTCATAGTGATGTGAGGTGCGTTCATACCTGTTAGTAACATCAGGGTGGCGCCAGTCGGTGTCATACTGCTTCGGTCTGACATGCGGTATTGTCAGCAAGGTGATTCACGTTGGTTACCTGGTGAGGGGCAAGGAAGACAGGAGAGTTGCTTTGCTTCACGTTTTCCTGGAGCTGAGCCTCATGATGACTCTCACTCGTTTCACTGGATGTGTCGTGATCTTGGTTATAGTTTTGGATCAGGAAGTTCATTAACATATTGAGATGTGCGTTGTGGTGAATCTTGCAGCGGCAACTTCAGACTTGACATACTGCTGCGACTATGCAGCTCAGGGTTGTGTGCGTCTTCCAGTGCTTCTGCCTCTGCCAGTGCTGCAGCCGCTTCCTTTTTTGCAGCTAGGCTCTCTAAGGCAGCATCCACACGTGCCTTCTCTAACTGCGTCTTTCTCTCTTGCTTATCTCTTTGTATGCGTGACTTTCTCTCTTGATCATCTCTTTCTATGCGTGACTTTCTCCCTTGATCTTCTAGGTGTGTTTTCTCTAGTTTAAGTTGCATCTTTTCTTCAGCATACCTTGCTCGCATTTTGGCGTCCTCAGCATTTGCGCGGGCAATGTGTTGGTCTCTGTGTAGCCGGTAACTTGAATCTCACTAGATGGATTTCTGCAGCATCACTAGTTTCTGCAAGCTGGATGAAGGGGTGTCTTTTCCCTGAATTGCACTAGCTGGATTACGCTGTGTAACTGGCCTCTGCAGGATGGAAGGCTGTTCTCTCTGTATTCCCACTAGCTGGAGAGCCGGTGTTTTACTGTCATGTCCTCACTAAATGAACGGGATTCATATTGCTTAGGCTGCTTTCACAATTGCGTTTTTTTGCTGTGTGTTTTTTGCACACAAAAACTCATGAAAAAAACGCATCATGTGTTTGTTTGTGTTTTTTGCGGGTTTTGGTGCGTTTTTTAAAAAAACGCATGCTTTTTTTGTGCATACGTGCGCATTACAATGCGCACCCATAGACTTTAATGGGTGTTTTGCTGTAAAAAAAATGCATTGAGTGCGCATGCGGTTTTTTGGGGCAAGTCGGACGCACAAAAAATGCAACAGGATGCATTTTGTACGCCCAAGCGCACACTAAAAAAAACCGCAAATGCGTACAAACGCATGTATATGCGCACATATGCGCACCCATGTTAAAGTATAGGGAAAAAAATGCATGTGTTTTTTTGCGCTAAAAAACAGCGCAAAAAAATGCAAGTGTGATACCAGCATTAACAAGCAGCTAAACAGTTATACCGGGGTCCAATAAGGGAGACTGTAGTTGAATCTGTGGTTTATTGAACGTAGGTACAGTGAGGCAAAAAAGTATTTAGTCAGTCAGCAATAGTGCAAGTTCCACCACTTAAAAAGATGAGAGGCGTCTGTAATTTACATCATAGGTAGACCTCAACTATGGGAGACAAACTGGGAAAAAAAAATCCAGAAAATCACATTGTCTGTTTTTTTTTTCATTTTATTTGCATATTATGGTGGAAAATAAGTATTTGGTCAGAAACAAAATTTCATCTCAATACTTTGTGATATATCCTTTGTTGGCAATGACAGAGGTCAAACGTTTTCTGTAAGTCTTCACAAGGTTGCCACACACTGTTGTTGGTATGTTGGCCCATTCCTCCATGCAGATCTCCTCTAGAGCAGTGATGTTTTTGGCTTTTCGCTTGGCAACACGGACTTTCAACTCCCTCCAAAGGTTTTCTATAGGGTTGAGATCTGGAGACTGGCTAGGCCACTCCAGGACCTTGAAATGCTTCTTACGAAGCCACTCCTTCGTTGCCCTGGCGGTGTGCTTTGGATCATTGTCATGTTGAAAGACCCAGCCACGTTTCATCTTCAATGCCCTTGCTGATGGAAGGAGGTTTGCACTCAAAATCTCCCGATACATGGCCCCATTCATTCTTTCATGTACCCGGATCAGTCGTCCTGGCCCCTTTGCAGAGAAACAGCCCCAAAGCATGATGTTTCCACCACCATGCTTTACAGTAGGTATGGTGTTTGATGGATGCAACTCAGTATTCTTTTTCCTCCAAACATGACAAGTTGTGTTTCTACCAAACAGTTCCAGTTTGGTTTCATCAGACCATAGGACATTCTCCCAAAACTCCTCTGGATCATCCAAATGCTCTCTAGCAAACTTCAGACGGGCCCGGACATGTACAGGCTTAAGCAGTGGGACACGTCTGGCACTGCAGGATCTGAGTCCATGGTGGCGTAGTGTGTTACTTATGGTAGGCCTTGTTACATTGGTCCCAGCTCTCTGCAGTTCATTCACTAGGTCCCCCCGCGTGGTTCTGGGATTTTTGCTCACCGTTCTTGTGATCATTCTGACCCCACGGGGTGGGATTTTGCATGGAGCACCAGATCGAGGGAGATTATCAGTGGTCTTGTATGTCTTCCATTTTCTAATTATTGCTCCCACAGTTGATTTCTTCACTCCAAGCTGGTTGGCTATTGCAGATTCAGTCTTCCCAGCCTGGTGCAGGGCTACAATTTTGTTTCTGGTGTCCTTTGACAGCTCTTTGGTCTTCACCATAGTGGAGTTTGGAGTCAGACTGTTTGAGAGTGTGCACAGGTGTCTTTTTATACTGATAACAAGTTTAAACAGGTGCCATTACTACAGGTAATGAGTGGAGGAAAGAGGAGACTCTTAAAGAAGAAGTTACAGGTCTGTGAGAGCCAGAAATCTTGATTGCTTGTTTCTGACCAAATACTTATTTTCCACCATAATATGCAAATAAAATGAAAAAAAAACAGACAATGTGATTTTCTGGATTTTTTTTTCTCAGTTTGTCTCCCATAGTTGAGGTCTACCTATGATGTAAATTACAGACGCCTCTCATCTTTTTAAGTGGTGGAACTTGCACTATTGCTGACTGACTAAATACTTTTTTGCCCCACTGTATATAAATGTGTGGTAAAACTACAACAGAAACAGATACATAGGATCAGTATTGGGTTCATGGAAATATACAATACACATAACATACAATCTGAACTACTAGCTGAGCAGGGGGTGTAACTAAGCTAGCTAATATAAGACAGAAATCATATACAGAGAGGATGATTACATACCACCAATGCTAACAGAAGGGGAAACAGAGCAATGAGGTGCTTCCACTATGCAGACTTGAAAGAAATGGCCGACTGAAGAGAGAAAGGGGGCTGGGATAGACCATGGTACCTTGCAAAGTTACCCAGAATACATTAGAAATTGGAGGGAAATAATACAGGAAATGCAATGCCTAATATCATGCAGTTATAACTTTTGGCCACTAGATGGAGCTGTAAACAATACTCATTAAAATGTGTGGTAAACTGAGCATTATATACATACAGCAATCATTGTATGTTATCAGAACAGGCACTTAAGAGTCATTGATTATGTCGGAGACAGAACAACCGTACTACTCCAGGGATGATTTTTCTGTTATTATACCATTTGTTAGTGCTCAGTTACGTACAGTATGTTCAGTGCATGCATTAAAATACTTAACAGTCTCTTTCTTCTGCTCTTGTCATTCCGGTCCCCTCCTGGACCTGCTAGCTTATATAGTATTTTGGCTTGGACTGGAAGTCACTTTTTCAATTTAAGTCTATGAGACTCAGAATGAGATTCTTATAGACTTACATTAAGAAAGGAAGTAACAGTCGATTGTGTGAGCAAGCAAGAAAGAGCTACAGACACATGATGCAGGAGAGGGCCCAGAGCACCACTGCAAACGGCAGAAGATGGAGACCGGTAAGTATTTTAATGTACATAATGTACATACATACCAATGGCTAACAAATGTTGAAATACAGAAAAGCTGTTTAGTGAGAAATTAAATAGCTATAAACCTGTTTCATATATTTCATGTGATCTCGCTTAGGTTCATTACAATTTGTAGTTTCTTACACACGTGGTGTCAAGAGTCGTAATATTTAACAATGTGAATATACAGCTGAATTCAGCTTCAAGAATTTTAGGGCTACATTTTTGCTGTGCATAATGTTATAAGGGTTTCATTGACTTAAGTACTTGGAAGAGAACAATAGATGTCTTCAGCCATTTATGTTCTTGTATTTTTACATATTTTATCAGGGATTTCGGGGCCTGGTGCAGCCGTTCTTGATGAGCAAGGATATCAAGCAGTTCTCACTGTAGAAGCCAGTGATGAGCCACATGGACTGTTAAGTTTTGCTCCTTCTTCAAGGACCATGACAACTCAGGAAGCTGATAAAACTATTCAGCTCTTTATCAATCGAGAATATGGATCCTTAGGTTAGTGACAAATACTTCTAGTATTCTGAAACACATAAATAGACAGACAAACAGACAGGCATATTGATAGATAGATAGATATGGGATAGATAGATATATCGATAGATAGTTAATAGATAAATATGGGATAGATAGATAGACTGTGAAGTATTTGATCTGCTAGATGTTCCTCGATCACTGTCAGTGCACCCAGTACTAAGCTCGCCAATTTGCAATGACAAGAACGTAGTGTAGAGTGTAGGTGTCCAGTGTAAAATTTGGTGGAGGCTGAATATTAGAAATGGGCTGTTTATCATATAGATACATTCTAGACATGTGTAGGATTCTAATTCTGATGCAACTATTTGGGCAAAGCCCTTTCCCATTCCAGCATGACTTTGCCCTTTTGTACAAAGTGAGGTTGACTTGAAGAGTTTGGTGTGGAGGAATTCAATAGATCTACACAGACTGTGTACCATAACCCGATAAACACTATTGACATGAACTAAAACACTAAATACAAGCCAACCCTTCCGTCCAACATCGGTGTCTGACTTCACAAATGCTGTTTTGGCTATAAAAGTACAGAGTTCCTGACACAACAAATTTTGTGAAAAGCCGTTAAGGAAGGGAGACTGTTATCGCTGCAAAAGTGGTCTAAACTCTTAATTAATTTCTTTTAAAGTGAGATAACCAAAAATAATTTCATATACTGTAAGAGCAATTTCTGGTGTACACATACTGTATTTTTGGGTGATGTTGTGAAGATAAAACAAATAGATAGATGATAAATCGATTCCTTTGTAGGTAGACAGACAAATTACATTAGATAGATATGAGATAGATATGAGATAGCTAGAATAGATAGGTAGATAGATATCAGATAGGTAGATAGCTCAATTTGATGCATGCCCACCAGTTGTGAACCAACATAACACTTAGGACAGAGAAAAACTATAAGCTGTGGTCAGCACTCCAGAAAGTTCAGATGCAAAAACAGGTGATCTATTTGGCCATTTGCAAAGTGTCACATGGAAAATTAAACCACCAGATTTTGCATCTGAGCTTTCTGGAGAGCTGACAACATCATATGTATTTGTAGATAGAAAATATTCATTTCCAGAGCTATTACATGTCATAACTGTGTTTTTATAGTGTAAAACATCTGTGATGTATTTGTGCATTTATTAGGAGATGTTAATATCACTTACACCACATCTGTGGCACATCTTCTGAATGACACCAGTATAAGCCCAGCAGCACCAGGCCTTGACTATATTGCCACAACTGGATCTTTGATCATTTTAGATGGAGAAACAACTGGTACCATTAATGTGACTATTTTAGAGGTAAAGTTTTGTTCAAGTTTGCTATTTATATGTACAAATAAATAGATGTAGGTAATTATTACTTTTGATTTGTACTTTATAAGTAACATCTTGAATTGAATTTATAGATCTGATAATCTGCTTTAGGCAAATTGATGAAAAATGTTTTAGATTGTATATTTTTCCGCTCAGGACGATATACCGGAGCTCCAGGAGTACATCTTCGTCACTCTAGTGTCTGTGGAACTGACTGTGAAGTTAGCGACATCTTCTCCTCCGCGTTTAGGTATTGCTTTAGATCACGTTAGATAAGAGATTTAATTGTTTAGTCCTGTGTATAACTCATGTATGAGGAAAATAAAACACATTCATTTCCTAGTATTACTGGTTTGGTGGAAACCCCTCTGGAACAGCCCCAGATTGCATAACTTAATGGGGTTTTCTTCTCCTTTGCATTCTCATCAAGCAGTATTATCTCAGGAAGCTAATAAAACTTTACTAATGATGTGTAATATGTAAAATGCTAGGATTCAGCTCTGCTAGCCGGTCCAAGCAGTTGTCATTCAATTTGCACACTTACGGTGATGTGCCGTCTAGCTTCTCATCCACATGTCTCAATAGAACATGGAGAGAAGCGGATGGGACACTAGTCAGTGGGACACTGACTGTGTGTGTACAAGTTGTCACAGAGCCGTATCCTAACAGAGTGTCCTGGAGTGGAAAACCCTTTTAACAAGAAATAGCAAATTAAAGAGCATATATAAAGTGGGTATGGAAAGTACTCAGACCCCTTTAAATTTTTCACTCTTTGTTTTATTGCAGCCATTTGGTAAATTCAAAAAAGTTCATTTTTTCTCATTAATGTACACTCTGCACCTAATGTACACTCTGCACCTCATCTTGACTGAAAAAAACAGAAATATAGAATTTTTTCCAAATTTATTAAAAAAGAAAAATTGAAATATTACAGGGTCATAAGTATTCAGATCCTTTGCGCAGACACTCATATTTAAGTCACATACTGTCCATTTTCTTGTGATCCTCCTTGAGATGGTGCTACTCCTTCGTTAGAGTCCAGCTGTGTTTAATTAAACTGATAGGCCTTGATTTGTAAAGGCACACACCTGTCTATATTAAGCCCCCGTCACACAGCGATCTCGCTAGCGAGATCGCTGCTGAGTCACAAGTTTTGTGACGCAACAGCGATCTCACCAGCAAGCTCGCTGTGTGTGACACTTATTAGCGACCGGCCCCCTGCCGGGTATCGCTGATCGTGCGCGAATGGCCTGGACATTTTTTTGATCGTTGGTTTCCCGCTGGCCAGCACGCATCGCTGCGTGTGGCAGGCAGGAGACCAGCGATCAGCGAGCTGGAACTGGTAACCAAGGTAAACATCGGGTTTCTAAGCGCCGCGCAGCGCTTAGAAACCCAATGTTTACCTTGGTTACCAGCTCCCTCCACCAGCACGCTGGTTTCTAACATACACAGCGGGTAATTAAGCGACGTGTGTCGCTTGTTACCCGCGTGTCGCTGTCCTGATTGCTGCTTAGATCTGCCTGTTTGGCAGCTCACCAGCGATCATGTAGCGACACACCAGTGATCCTGACAAGTTCATATCGTTGTCGGGATCGCTGGTGAGTCGCTATGTGTGACGGGCCCTAAGACCTCACAGCTCACAGTGCATGTCAGACCACATGAAAATCATGTTGTCAAATGATCTGGCCAAGGAGCTCAGAGACAGAATTTGGCAAGGCACAAATCTGGCCAAGCTTACGAAAGAATTTCTGCAGTACTCAAGATTCCTAAGAGCACAGTGACCTTCATAGTCCTTAAATGGAAGAAATTTGGGACCACCAGAAATCTTCCTAGACCTGGCCATCCAGCCAAACTGAGCAATCATGGGAGAAGAGCTTTGGTGAGAGAGGTAAAGAAGAACCCCAAGATCACTGTGGCTGAGCAGATGCAGTATGGAGATGGGAGAAAGTTCCACAAAGTCAACTATCACTGCAGCCCTCCACCAGTGGGATCTTTATGGCAGAGTAGCCTGACGGAAACCTCTCCTCAGTGCAAGACATATGAAAGCCCGCATAGAGTTTGCTAAAAAACACATGAAGGTCTCCCAGGCTTTGAGAAATATGTTTCTCTGGTCTGATGAGACGTAGATAGAACTTTTTGGTGATAATTCTAAGTGGTATGTGTGGAGAAAACCAGACACTGCTCATCACCTGCCCAATACAATCCCAACAGTGAAACATGGTGGTGGCAGCCTCATGCTATCGGTGTGTTTTTCAGCTGCAGGGACAGGACGACTGGTTGCAATTGAAGGAAACATGAATGCGGCCAAGTAAAGAGATATCCTGGATGAAAACCTCTTCCAGAGTGCTCTGGACCTCAGACTTGGCCGAAAGTTCACTTTCCAGCAAGACAATGACCCTAAGCACACAGCTAAAATAACAAAGGAGTGGCTTTCAGAATAACTCTGTGACCATTCTTGACTGGCCCAGGCAGTGCCCTGACCTAAACCCAATTGAGCATCTCTGGAGAGATCTGAAAATTGCTGTCTACCAACGTTCACCATCCACCCTGACAGAACTGGAGAGGATCTGCAAGGAAGAATGGCAGAGGATCCCCAAATCCAGGTGTGAAAAACTTGTTGCATCATTCCCAAGAAGACTCATGGCTGTACTAGCTCAAAAGGGTGCCTCCATTAAATACTGAGCAAAAGGTCTGAATACTTGTGACCATGTAATATTTCAGATTTTATTTTTTAATAAATTTGCAGAAACTTCTTCATTTCTGTTTTTTTTCTGTCAAGATGGGGTGCAGAGTGTACATTAAGGCCGGAGTCACACTAGCGATAAAAACGGTCTAATGCAATGCGATAAAAAATCGCATTGCATTCGAACCCATTTTATTCTATGGGGCAGCTCACATCATGCGATTTTTTTATCGCATCCGATCGTCGGACCGAGACAATCGCAGCATGCTGCGATTGTCACCGATTTTCGGATCGGATTCGACAATGCAAGTCTATGGATGCGATAAAAAAATCGCATGGAAAACGCACCACACGTGTGACTTGCGATTAAAATCGCAAGACTTTTCCAGGTCTACAGGATAGAGCATCAGGCATTGGCACTGGATGTCAATTTGATGCCTAGATGCGAATAAAATCGGTTCGTCGCCGGAAAATGGGATGACAGACGGATATCTGGCCAAGAAACCTTTGTGTGATTTCGTACCGTTAAAATCTGACCGATTTTTTATTGGTTGTGTGTGACTCCAGCCTAATGAGAAAAAAGTGAACTGTTTTGAATTTACCAAAATGGCTGCAATGAAACAAAGAGTGAAATTTTAAAGGGCTCTAAATACTTTCTGTACCCACTGTATTTTCCCAAAACCAAGCACTATACAGTAGCACAAAAGTCAGGCTCAGCATAATGAATGCTAAATTCATCTGGTAGTGTCCTTTATCCAGAATTTATAAGAACATGGATTTCATAATGCTGCATTACCCCATTACAGAGGTTTGTCAGTCAATAAAATGTTTTTTACAAGTGGTTATATATAATAAAAGAAATAATGCTCCCCTGCACCAATCCCCCAAAGGTTCTGTTCTGGCCATTATCTAGTCTCCATTGATCTGTGCTTCCTGCTTCCATCCTCGTCACACATGGCTGGAAATGTCCGCACAGCCAATCGCAGCAGTGATTGTCTGACATATCAGAAATTGCAGTATCCTTGCCCTCTTAGTTATAACGTCTCAACTATGGTATTTAAGATTGTTTGGCCCACCCATTACCCTCTTAGCACAATATCACGTACATATATGTGATTGTCAGGTTGACCGTGTCTGAAGAGAACTCCGGAGTTGAGCGCTCTCCACGCCAGGCAGATACCAGCTATATTATGCGGTCATCATATGTCTCTAGCAGTGGAGGTTGGAGCTAAGCTCCCACAAGGTTGTTAACCATTCAAAAGCCACGGTCAATCTCTGACAGCATCATTTAAGTGTACCCAGTTTAAATGTGACACAATCGTGGGGCTCTGATGGGTTACCATTGCAGCCAGGGGGCTGCTGAAGCCCTCCATTGCTGCCATCTTGGTCCTCCTTTGATGCTTGGCTGTATGCTGAACTTCAAAAGAAACAGTGATTTTCACTGTATATTGCAATATTGTGGTATTGCAGAATCTAGCATCCCATTTGATATATATTTTAAACTCTACTTCTAGCAACAACTGGAATCCAGTGGATTGCAGTGGTAATAATTGTAAACAACTAACTTTATAACTGTGATCCAATATACATTCCTAAGGGGATAACAAAAGCAAAAAATACAAACATCCTAAAATAAAAAATTAAAAAAGAAACTGCAAATAATGCATAAAGGTAATAATAATAATAAGGGTATTTAGTAAACATAATTTTGATCAAAAGAATGTACAAGCCATCCCGCCACATCAAGGCAACCCTTGTGGGACAGTCCTAACTCTAGTATTTAAAACCTTTCCACTTTCCAAGTGACATGAATGTGAACAAGGATCGAGCGGCTGAACCACTAGTAAAAGCAAAGACCAGACAGGATGGATTTCCCAGCTCAGAAAGAGGGCGGTCACACCCTTATATGCACTGAATGCACAATGAAATGAATAAAAAACTGGAGTCTGAACTGAGAAAGTAAGTTAATGTGTATGCACATTGTGAGTGCATATTAACACATGACCATTAACCAGAGAAAACAAAAAAAACAAAAAACACAAATATCCTAAAATAAAAAACTAAAAAATAAACTGCAAATAATGCATAAAGGTAATAATAATAATAAGGTCCCTTTATTCTTCTGAGCAGTGTATATTCCTAAGGGGATGCATGAAAATTTTTTAAATCTTAAATTAATATGGAAATAAAAGTTAAATTTGAATTACACATTCTCTTTTTTTCTTTTTCATCTATCTAAAATAAGTATGAGCTCCCCCAGAAGCCATCTTATATATCACTGAGAGGTGTTTGCACTTTACTGCAAAGGTTTGACTGACTGATTTCAACAGGAAGTTTTTTTTTTAATAATTTTCTTTTATAGTTTAGAAAAAAAAATATTAAACTGGGTCGTGGTTTGTTTCACAATATTTGTGTAGTTTATGTTAGAACAAGGGCTATGGGCACTTTATTCTGTCTCTCAATAAGTTGTAATTTGCCTTATTTCCTATTTTCTGTAAACGTTAACGGTTATTTCTTGTTTTCTTCTGTGCATGCTCATAGAATTTATATCTTACAGGATAAAAGGTACTGTAACTAACTAGCTGTCTAACAATCTCTTCTGTGTATCTCCAGTAAATACATACATTGAGATTATGAGTCTCCAGGCTTGCACAGTAGTATGATGAAATAATTCACATATTATTTGCAGTGATTGCCACCAAATTTGGCTGCAAGATTGTAATAATCTATATATGTCTCTACTGTATTTTATTTGCTGCAAGTATATAGAGAAATTATATCATCCTTAGAGCAAAATTAAAAAGTAGCAGAAATAAACTAAAATGGAACTGTACTTTCTTCAAACTTTGCGTAAAACAAAAGTACAATAGTACAAGTGCATATTGTACACTTTGCAATATATATTTGAGAATCGTGCTTCTTTCTCTACTCCTTCCCCTCTCCCTGCCTCCTGAACTCATCATTCACTCAATCAGCTCAACACCCTCTTGCTAAAGACAAGATGGACTTCCAGCACACTGAGATGTTAGGTTACACCTTCTATTATACTCAGTTGTGAGGGGCATCGCGGAAAGATCTGTTAGCAGAATGAGAAAACAAGCAGAGGGAGAAACATAAAGTGTCTGAGCTTTCTAACAAGTCTTTTACCTCACTCCAGAGCAGGATTTACATCTACACTGCTCAGTACTTCCAGCCTCTATGCTCACTGATGGTTCTGTATTTGTGCTGTGTAAGGAAGACGTAATTGCAAGTAGTCTCCTTCCACTAGCTCAGACAATTGCAAAAAAAACAGACAGAGCCTGCAATGGTAAAAACTAGAGAAAATGCAGGATACACGTAATATAGTGGCCAGAAATAGTGTTAGTACTAATGTGCATACAGGACAACTTATTCTGAAAAGTTAAACTTTAAATACACTGGTCCACATATAGCTCATGTGCTGAGATTGTGTACATGTTTTTAAAATGTAAGTCTGAGTTTTATTAATATTTAACAGCCATTATGCAAGTAGACAATTTTTTCTTTTATTGTATACTTATGGGATCCAGGCTGTACCCAAACAAAAGGGTTTCTTTACCCATCAGTGACATGGAAGGAACGTTGTAATTATCGCTGATCTTCCAATGCTTGACTGGGAAACAATGTTGCTGGTGGTCACAGGGTTTCCTTCATATATTAAACTGAACAATGCTAGCTAAACCTAAAGGTTGTGATATTATTTAAAATGAAAAAAGACCATAAACAGAGAAAAACACCACAATGACATTAGTAACATAGAATACATCTTAGGAAACTTTTTTGACATCTTGACAATAAAAATCATAAAATGTGGTCTTGTGACCTCCTCAATATACAACACAGCAAAGGAATAAAAACAAACACCAGTAAGACATCACCACAATAAAAAATATTCAAAAAAAAACCGCTACACCGACATCATCACATTAAAATACATGTTATAAATGAGGACTAGTGATGAGCGAGTATACTTGTTGCTCGGGTGATCTCCGAGTATTTTGGCGTCCTTGGAGATTTAGTTTTCGTCGTCTCAGCTGCATGATTTGTGACTTGCAGACAGGCTGAATACAAGAGGGAATTATTCCCTAACAAACAGGCATTCCACACATGTATTCAGCCTGTCTAGCAAGTCATGCAGATAAGACGAAGAAAACTAAATCTCCGAGCAACCCAAAATATTCGGAGATCACCTGAGCATGCTCGAAAATCCTGAGCAACGAGTATACTCGCCCATCACTAATGAGGACACAAATTACTGTGACAGCAACCACAATAGAACATGACATTTCAAAAGAGCAGACTATGAATGAAGAGAAACATTATATTTATGTCATCACAATAGAATAGGATTTAGAAATCATGACAAACATTATATAACATGATCAGAATAGATAACACAGTCTATCATGATGATGTTATAATAGAAAACACCTTAGAATTGAAGACACGGGCTACTGTGCCATCAAAGCAAAAGAGCGCAGCCTCGGAATAAAAGTAAATACTATTGGGAAATGTTAACAAAGAACACAGTTTTAGAATAAAGCCAAAAACCATTATGACATCAATTCCATGGACACAGCAATAGATAGAGCCACTATTTTAACATAGTCAAAATAGAACAGAGCCACAGTAGAACACAGCCTATGAGTAAAAAAACACTATTGTGACGAAGCACAGAATAAGTAAAAAAAAGCACAAAATAAGAAACAAAATTGATTACTGCTTATATACATTGACATTAATAATGCCATTAAAGGTAGAACAAAAGAGAACTGTAAACAAACTTTGTAATATATCTTCACAAAAATATGCTTTTTTTTTTAACTTGCAATACACTTCTCCTCCACCATACCTCCAGAACTCATCACTCATCCATGACGTACCGTTTATCAGGGGAGCCCGGTGGTGAATGGCACTGCCACCTTCCCCATCAGTCATCTGATTTTCAAAGCTCTCTGTATCTTTAGGATGCAGATACAATTGAACATGATAATGAAATAAGTAGCAATTAGCTTGATATTCTACCATTAGGTCTGTGCATCTGAGTTGCACTACAGCAGGTGCTATGGAGTTACTTGATTGTGCATGCTGCACAGATTCTCAGTCTGCACAGTGCACAGAGCAGTGCATCAAGGGAATGGGACTAGATCAGTGGTTTATATTCAATTTTTCAATGTTATCAGTACTTGGCATTGTGGGGGCTATTATGCTGTATGTGAGGACTATAGAGGCCATTATACATTGTGGGTGACTGTGGGAGCCAAATACTGTGTGGAATAGTGTGGGGTGGATAACTATGATGGTATAATATTAGCCGTAGCTAGATTATTAAGTGGTGCATTCACAGCTACACTGCTCAGTATTGTAGTTCTGTATAATTACTTCCATATCTCTGCTGCTTCTGTCTGTGGTACTGAATGAAAAAAGAACAGGAAAGCAGGATGCTCTTTATTGTGTGTTTTATGTATGTGAGTATAGCAGCTATACAGTACAAGTCAAAAGTATGAACACATTTGTTTATGCAATGGTTTTCCTTGTTATTATTGGAATTTGCATACTGGAAGTATATGGAAACAAAGAGTAAAGAAACACATTAGAAACAAACCAAATATGTGTTAAGCCTCAGATTCCTCAAAATACCCCCCTTTTTCTCGAATGGCTACTTTACACACTCTTGGCTGTTATAATTGTGTAACAGTTCCTTTGGAAAATAGGTGAAACACTAGAAACTGCAACTGACCCAGCCGGTTCCTATACAGACTAGAGATCCTGATCCCGCAGTCCCTAGTGGTTCCTACATGGGCAGGAATAGCCCTAACAACAGACTAAACAATAACAACTCAGACATATGCTGCCTGAAAGGCCATCGAGTGTTTCACATTCCTCCTTAAAGGGAAGGTGCCGTGTTTTTTCATAATTTAATGTAAAAAAGAAAATAGTGTAAAAAGATATTATCCCCAAAGCTTGACTCAGTGGTGTGTATGGTTTTTTTTTTTTACTGTATTAATGCAGTCACTGGGGGCTGCCATCTTACCTTTCTGGCTGCTGAACGACACTTTCCATGCTCATTTACTGAAGTCCCTGGGCATAAGACATAACAGTCGGCTCCCGACCCTATCTCTTTCATTGCAGCAGCATCAGCTGTGAACTTCGCACGCCTCTGTGGGCAGCTCAATTCACAGCTGTAGATGTGGCCAGGCGCCATCTTATTAGAGTCTAGTGCTTTCCTTTTAGCTCCATTTACACTCTATTGCAAGCCCTGGATGCTGTACTGTTCCAGCATAACGGCTTGGATGTTCACTCTGCCCATACCAGCTGCAGGAGAGGAACCAGGACGAGCTCCTGGAGACTGAGCTGCTCTTTCCAAAACACCCAACCAGCTGCAGCCCCTGCTCTTGCAAAACATAAGAGGAGCTGCTCCCTGCTGTTTCAAAACACTTGGCAATCTGCTGGACATCTAATCCTCTCCTGTGTGATACTGACTGCTGAGCTGTGTATCTAATCCTATCCTGTGTGATTCTGACAGCTGAGCCGTGTATCTAATCCTATCCTGTGTGATACTGACAGCTGAGCCGTGTATCTAACATAGTAACATAGTTTTGAAGGCTGAAGGAAGACCTTATGTCCATCTAGTTCAGCCTATTTTTAGTGCAGCTGTTCTGCATTGTTGATCCTAGGGAAGGCAAAAAACCCAAAGAGTAGAAGCCAATTTTCTCCATAGGGAAAAAAATTCCTTCCCCTAAGCTGGGTCAACCATCTACCTATAATATTCTGTTATTCGTAACCTTCTATACTGTTACTCACAAGAAAAGCATCCATTCCTTTCTTAAATTCATTCAGTGAGTTGGCCATCACCACTTCCTCAGGAAGAGAATTCCAGAGCCTCACTGCTCTTCCCGTGAAGAACCCTCTTCTGTGCTGGTGCAGAAATTGTCTTTCCTCCAAACAAAGAGAATGCCCCCTTGTTCTTGTCACAGTCCTTGGTACAAACAGTTCATTGGATAGATCTCTGTATTGCCCTCTGATATACTTGTACATATATATTAAGTCTCCCCTAAGTCTTCTCTTTTCTAGAGTAAATAGACCTAATTTTGATAACCTTTCTGGGTATTGTAGTGAACCAACTCCATTTATCATTTTAGTAGCTCGCCTTTGAACCCTTTCAAGTTCAGTAATGTCTTTCTTGAGCACCGGCGTCCAAAATTGCACACAATACTCCAAGTGTGGTCTGACGAGTGATTTGTACAGAGGGAGAATTATGTTTTCATCTCGTGTCCCCAGACCTCTTCTGATGCACCCCATGACCCTATTTGCTTTGGTGGCAGCTGCCTGACACTGGGCACTCCAATTTAGCTTCTTATTGACTAAGATGCCTAAGTCTTTTTCCATGTCTGATTTCCCCAGCAGTTTCCCATTTAGTAAGTAATTGTAGCATCTGTTTCTCCTTCCCATGTGCATAACCTTACACTTATCTGTGTTAAACCTCATTTGCCATTTTTCAGCCCAATTCTCCAATTTACTAAAATCTGTCTGTAGTTGCAAACTGTCCTCCTTTGTGTTAACTACCTTACATAGTTTTGTGATACTGTCTGCTGAGCCGTGTATCTAATCCTATCCTGTGTGATACAGTCTGCTGATCCGTGTATCTAATCCTATCCTGTGTGATACTAACAGTTGAGCCGTGTATCTAATCCTCTCCTGTGTGATACTGTCTGCTGATCCGTGTATCTAATCCTATCCTGTGTGATACAGTCTGCTGATCCGTGTGTCTAATCCTATCCTGTGTGATACAGTCTGCTGATCCGTGTATCTAATCCTATCCTGTGTGATACTGACAGCTGAACCGTGTATCTAATCCTCTCCTGTGTGATACTGTCTGCTGAGCCGTTTATCTAATCCTATCCTGTGTGATACAGTCTGCTGATCCGTGTATCTAATCCTATCCTGTGTGTAAGTCTGCTGATCCGTGTATCTAATCCTATCCTCTGTGATACTGTCTGCTGAGCTGTGTATCTAATCCTATCCTGTGTAATACAGTCTGCTGATCTGTGTATCTAATCCTATCCTGTGTGATAGTCTGCAGATCCGTGTATCTAATCCTATCCTGTATGATACCGACAGCTGAGCCGTGTATCTAATCCTCTCCTGTGTGATTCTGTCTGCTGAGCTGTGTGTCTAATCCTATCCTGTGTGATACAGTCTGCTGATCCGTGTATCTAATCCTATCATGTGTGATACAGTCTGCTGATCCTTGTATCTAATCCTATCCTGTGTGATACAGTCTGCTGATCCGTGTATCTAATCCTATCCTGTGTGATACAGTCTGCTAATCCGTTTATCTAATCCTATCCTGTGTGATACTGACAGCTGAGCCGTGTATCTAATCCTCTCCTGTGTGATACTGTCTGCTGAGCCGTGTATCTAATCCTATCCTGTGTGATACAGTCTGCTGATCTGTGTATCTAATCCTATCCTGTGTGATACAGTCTGCTGATCCGTGTATCTAATCCTATCCTGTGTGATACAGTCTGCTGATCCGTGTATCTAATCCTATCCTGTGTGATACAGTCTGCTGATCCGTGTATCTAATCCTCTCCTGTGTGATACTGTCTGCTGAGCCGTGTATCTAATCCTATCCTGTGTGATACAGTCTGCTGATCCGTGTATCTAATCCTATCCTGTGTGATACAGTCTGCTGATCCGTGTATCTAATCCTATCCTGTGTGATACTGACAGCTGAGCCGTGTATCTATTCCTATCCTGTGTGATACAGTCTGCTGATCCGTGTATCTAATCCTCTCCTGTGTGATACAGTCTGCTGATCCGTGTATCTAATCCTATCCTGTGTGATACAGTCTGCTGATCCGTGTATCTAATCCTATCCTGTGTGATACAGTCTGCTGATCCGTGTATCTAATCCTATCCTGTGTGATACACTCTGCTGATCCGTTTATCTAATCCTATCCTCTGTGATACTGTCTGCTGAGCCGTATATCTAATCCTATCCTGTGTAATACAGTCTGCTGATCTGTGTATCTAATCCTATCCTGTGTGATACAGTCTGCTGATCCGTGTATCTAATCCTATCCTGTGTGATACTGACAGCTGAGCCGTGTATCTAATCCTCTCCTGTGTGATACTGTCTGCTGAGCCGTGTATCTAATCCTATCCTGTGTGATACAGTCTGCTGATCCGTGTATCTAATCCTATCCTGTGTGATACAGTCTGCTGATCCGTGTATCTAATCCTATCCTGTGTGATACAGTCTGCTGATCCGTGTATCTAATCCTCTCCTCTGTGATACTGTTTGCTGAGCTGTGCATCTAATCCTATCCTGTGTAATACAGTCTGCTGATCCGTGTATCTAATCCTATCCTGTGTGATACAGTCTGCTGATCTGTGTATCTAATCCTATCCTGTGTGATACTGACAGCTGAGCCGTGTATCTAATCCTCTCCTGTGTGATACTGTCTGCTGAGCCGTGTATCTAATCCTATCCTGTGTGATACAGTCTGCTGATCCGTGTATCTAATCCTATCCTGTGTGATAGTCTGCTGATCCGTGTATCTATTCCTATCCTGTGTGATAGTCTGCTGATCCGTGTATCTAATCCTATCCTGTGTGATACAGTCTGCTGATCCGTGTATCTAATCCTATCCTGTGTGATACTGTCTGCTGAGCCGTGTATCTAAACCTATCCTGTGTGATACAGTCTGCTGATCCATGTATCTAATCCTATCCTGTGTGATACAGTCTGCTGATCCATGTATCTAATCCTATCCTGTGTGATACAGTCTGCTGATCCGTGTATCTAATCCTATCCTGTGTGATACAGTCTGCTGAGCCGTGTATCTAATCCTATCCTGTGTGATACAGTCTGCTGATCCGTGTATCTAATCCTATCCTGTGTGATACAGTCTGCTGATCCGTGAATCTAATCCTATCCTGTGTGATACAGTCTGCTGATCCGTGTATCTAATTCTATCCTGTGTGATACTGACAGCTGAGCCGTGTATCTAATCCTCTCCTGTGTGATAATGTCTGCTGATCCGTGTAGCTAATCCTATCCTGTGTGATACAGTCTGCTGATCCGTGTATCTAATCCTATCCTGTGTGATACTGCTCTCCTGAAATACTCTGTGCTGCTGTCACCCTGCTGGTTTTATGTGTCATCTACATGGTGGTATTGTGTATGATCTATATGGCGGTATTATGTGTGAAGTATATGGCGGTATTATGTGTGAAGTATATGGCGGTATTATGTGAGAACCCTATGGCAGTATTATCTGCTAAAAAGGAACCCATTCTGGGGTGTTTCTGGCTGAGCACCTGCACACGGATCAGGGGTAATAGTTAGGTGCAGTCAGGGGTGGGCTGGTGAGGCAGCTGAAGAGAGGGGTCTCATTTTTATCGTTACTGTATGGCTACATTTCCCCCCATCCTGCTTCCCAGGGTCATCTCGGACTGCGCCTGTCGCCTCACTTTCACACATCGCCAGGACAGGATCTGAGGAGGGGAATGGGGTCTTTCCATGCAAAGTCTGGATCAGAACAGGCCATCAATCAGCAGAAATGTTTCCTGGATTTCTGTGGTGCTGTCACCCTGCTCCTCCCCCATATATCTCCCTCTGTGACCTCCCCCATAGACCAGCACACTGCTCACCTGAAATACTCTGTGCTGCTGTCACCCTGCTCCCAGAATCCTTGCTGCCTGCCATCCTCAGTGACCGAAGACCCCATTCCTCTCCTCAGATCCTGCAAAACAGAAGCCGCGGAGACACCATCACATGTTTCTCAACGCAAGCAGTGACCAGCCAGGTCTTTGCCCGGGAAGGAACAACCACGGGAAGGGCAGTCTCCAATGAAGGAAACCACCTATGCCAAAACATGGTATCCATCCACATACAGCTGTTTCGGGGTATTGCCCCTCATCAGTGTGGAGTAGGAAACTGGCTGGTAGGAGCAATGCCTAGTAAAAAGACTATGAAAAGGAGGATGAATGAACTCATGGAGATCAACATCCGACACTGCGGAGACACCATCACGTGTTTCTCAACGCAGTGATTCTAGAGCACTGCCCCCATCCCTTATGGGAAATATGTAAAACATGCAAAACAGAAGCCGCGGAGACACCATCACATGTTTCTCAACGCAAGCAGTGACCAGCCAGGTCTTTGCCCGGGAAGGAACAACCACGGGAAGGGCAGTCTCCAATGAAGGAAACCACCTATGCCAAAACATGGTATCCATCCACATACAGCTGTTTCGGGGTATTGCCCCTCATCAGTGTGGAGTAGGAAACTGGCTGGTAGGAGCAATGCCTAGTAAAAAGACTATGAAAAGGAGGATGAATGAACTCATGGAGATCAACATCCGACACTGCGGAGACACCATCACGTGTTTCTCAACGCAGTGATTCTAGAGCACTGCCCCCATCCCTTATGGGAAATATGTAAAACATGCAAAACAGAAGCCGCGGAGACACCATCACATGTTTCTCAACGCAAGCAGTGACCAGCCAGGTCTTTGCCCGGGAAGGAACAACCACGGGAAGGGCAGTCTCCAATGAAGGAAACCACCTATGCCAAAACATGGTATCCATCCACATACAGCTGTTTCGGGGTATTGCCCCTCATCAGTGTGGAGTAGGAAACTGGCTGGTAGGAGCAATGCCTAGTAAAAAGACTATGAAAAGGAGGATGAATGAACTCATGGAGATCAACATCCGACACTGCGGAGACACCATCACGTGTTTCTCAACGCAGTGATTCTAGAGCACTGCCCCCATCCCTTATGGGAAATATGTAAAACATGCAAAACAGAAGCCGCGGAGACACCATCACATGTTTCTCAACGCAAGCAGTGACCAGCCAGGTCTTTGCCCGGGAAGGAACAACCACGGGAAGGGCAGTCTCCAATGAAGGAAACCACCTATGCCAAAACATGGTATCCATCCACATACAGCTGTTTCGGGGTATTGCCCCTCATCAGTGTGGAGTAGGAAACTGGCTGGTAGGAGCAATGCCTAGTAAAAAGACTATGAAAAGGAGGATGAATGAACTCATGGAGATCAACATCCGACACTGCGGAGACACCATCACGTGTTTCTCAACGCAGTGATTCTAGAGCACTGCCCCCATCCCTTATGGGAAATATGTAAAACATGCAAAACAGAAGCCGCGGAGACACCATCACATGTTTCTCAACGCAAGCAGTGACCAGCCAGGTCTTTGCCCGGGAAGGAACAACCACGGGAAGGGCAGTCTCCAATGAAGGAAACCACCTATGCCAAAACATGGTATCCATCCACATACAGCTGTTTCGGGGTATTGCCCCTCATCAGTGTGGAGTAGGAAACTGGCTGGTAGGAGCAATGCCTAGTAAAAAGACTATGAAAAGGAGGATGAATGAACTCATGGAGATCAACATCCGACACTGCGGAGACACCATCACGTGTTTCTCAACGCAGTGATTCTAGAGCACTGCCCCCATCCCTTATGGGAAATATGTAAAACATGCAAAACAGAAGCCGCGGAGACACCATCACATGTTTCTCAACGCAAGCAGTGACCAGCCAGGTCTTTGCCCGGGAAGGAACAACCACGGGAAGGGCAGTCTCCAATGAAGGAAACCACCTATGCCAAAACATGGTATCCATCCACATACAGCTGTTTCGGGGTATTGCCCCTCATCAGTGTGGAGTAGGAAACTGGCTGGTAGGAGCAATGCCTAGTAAAAAGACTATGAAAAGGAGGATGAATGAACTCATGGAGATCAACATCCGACACTGCGGAGACACCATCACGTGTTTCTCAACGCAGTGATTCTAGAGCACTGCCCCCATCCCTTATGGGAAATATGTAAAACATGCAAAACAGAAGCCGCGGAGACACCATCACATGTTTCTCAACGCAAGCAGTGACCAGCCAGGTCTTTGCCCGGGAAGGAACAACCACGGGAAGGGCAGTCTCCAATGAAGGAAACCACCTATGCCAAAACATGGTATCCATCCACATACAGCTGTTTCGGGGTATTGTCCCTCATCAGTGTGGAGTAGGAAACTGGCTGGTAGGAGCAATGCCTAGTAAAAAGACTATGAAAAGGAGGATGAATGAACTCATGGAGATCAACATCCGACACTGCGGAGACACCATCACGTGTTTCTCAACGCAGTGATTCTAGAGCACTGCCCCCATCCCTTATGGGAAATATGTAAAACATGCAAAACAGAAGCCGCGGAGACACCATCACATGTTTCTCAACGCAAGCAGTGACCAGCCAGGTCTTTGCCCGGGAAGGAACAACCACGGGAAGGGCAGTCTCCAATGAAGGAAACCACCTATGCCAAAACATGGTATCCATCCACATACAGCTGTTTCGGGGTATTGCCCCTCATCAGTGTGGAGTAGGAAACTGGCTGGTAGGAGCAATGCCTAGTAAAAAGACTATGAAAAGGAGGATGATTGAACTCATGGAGATCAACATCCGACACTGCGGAGACACCATCACGTGTTTCTCAACGCAGTGATTCTAGAGCACTGCCCCCATCCCTTATGGGAAATATGTAAAACATGCAAAACAGAAGCCGCGGAGACACCATCACATGTTTCTCAACGCAAGCAGTGACCAGCCAGGTCTTTGCCCGGGAAGGAACAACCACGGGAAGGGCAGTCTCCAATGAAGGAAACCACCTATGCCAAAACATGGTATCCATCCACATACAGCTGTTTCGGGGTATGTGGATGGATACCATGTTTTGGCATAGGTGGTTTCCTTCATTGGAGACTGCCCTTCCCGTGGTTGTTCCTTCCCGGGCAAAGACCTGGCTGGTCACTGCTTGCGTTGAGAAACATGTGATGGTGTCTCCGCGGCTTCTGTTTTGCATGTTTTACATATTTCCCATAAGGGATGGGGGCAGTGCTCTAGAATCACTGCGTTGAGAAACACGTGATGGTGTCTCCGCAGTGTCGGATGTTGATCTCCATGAGTTCATTCATCCTCCTTTTCATAGTCTTTTTACTAGGCATTGCTCCTACCAGCCAGTTTCCTACTCCACACTGATGAGGGGCAATACCCCGAAACAGCTGTATGTGGATGGATACCATGTTTTGGCATAGGTGGTTTCCTTCATTGGAGACTGCCCTTCCCGTGGTTGTTCCTTCCCGGGCAAAGACCTGGCTGGTCACTGCTTGCGTTGAGAAACATGTGATGGTGTCTCCGCGGCTTCTGTTTTGCATGTTTTACATATTTCCCATAAGGGATGGGGGCAGTGCTCTAGAATCACTGCGTTGAGAAACACGTGATGGTGTCTCCGCAGTGTCGGATGTTGATCTCCATGAGTTCATTCATCCTCCTTTTCATAGTCTTTTTACTAGGCATTGCTCCTACCAGCCAGTTTCCTACTCCACACTGATGAGGGGCAATACCCCGAAACAGCTGTATGTGGATGGATACCATGTTTTGGCATAGGTGGTTTCCTTCATTGGAGACTGCCCTTCCCGTGGTTGTTCCTTCCCGGGCAAAGACCTGGCTGGTCACTGCTTGCGTTGAGAAACATGTGATGGTGTCTCCGCGGCTTCTGTTTTGCATGTTTTACATATTTCCCATAAGGGATGGGGGCAGTGCTCTAGAATCACTGCGTTGAGAAACACGTGATGGTGTCTCCGCAGTGTCGGATGTTGATCTCCATGAGTTCATTCATCCTCCTTTTCATAGTCTTTTTACTAGGCATTGCTCCTACCAGCCAGTTTCCTACTCCACACTGATGAGGGGCAATACCCCGAAACAGCTGTATGTGGATGGATACCATGTTTTGGCATAGGTGGTTTCCTTCATTGGAGACTGCCCTTCCCGTGGTTGTTCCTTCCCGGGCAAAGACCTGGCTGGTCACTGCTTGCGTTGAGAAACATGTGATGGTGTCTCCGCGGCTTCTGTTTTGCATGTTTTACATATTTCCCATAAGGGATGGGGGCAGTGCTCTAGAATCACTGCGTTGAGAAACACGTGATGGTGTCTCCGCAGTGTCGGATGTTGATCTCCATGAGTTCATTCATCCTCCTTTTCATAGTCTTTTTACTAGGCATTGCTCCTACCAGCCAGTTTCCTACTCCACACTGATGAGGGGCAATACCCCGAAACAGCTGTATGTGGATGGATACCATGTTTTGGCATAGGTGGTTTCCTTCATTGGAGACTGCCCTTCCCGTGGTTGTTCCTTCCCGGGCAAAGACCTGGCTGGTCACTGCTTGCGTTGAGAAACATGTGATGGTGTCTCCGCGGCTTCTGTTTTGCATGTTTTACATATTTCCCATAAGGGATGGGGGCAGTGCTCTAGAATCACTAGGTTGAGAAACACGTGATGGTGTCTCCGCAGTGTCGGATGTTGATCTCCATGAGTTCATTCATCCTCCTTTTCATAGCCTTCATCTCCTCAGATCCTGTCCTGGCGATGTGTGAAAGCGAGGAGACAGGGGCCTGATGTATGGTGGAAGGAGCAGGGTGACAGCAGCACAGAGTATTTCAGGAGAGCAGTGTGCTGGTCTATGGGGGGCATCCTGTTCGGTGCCAGGGACTGTACATAGAGTGCTGTGTTTTATACACATGGATGGACCGTCTGCTTGTCTGCTCCACAGAAATCCAGGAAACATTTCTGCTGATTGATGACCTGTTCTGATCCAGACTTTGCATGCAAAGACAGTCAGTAACTTTGCAGGCCCCGTCAAAATGGCTGCTCACTGTGTTCCTAAATGTCATCCTCTCTTTTCCCTTAGCAAACACCCAGAAGGGAAGGAGAGGAGTGACATCACACCCATGTCAGCAGATTCCGCCCATAATTACTGCAGGGCAGTAATGTGAGCTAGTTGTACACTAGGTTCAAGTGGAAATGCCAAACTTTTTAAAATTATTTTTCATATTTTGCAAAATTAAAAACAAATTATATAATATTTTTTAAGAAAATGTGAACATTAATTCTTTACATTTTTTCAATTGCTGAAAAAAAATATTTTTTGGATGGCACCTTCCCTTTAAGAACAAGAGGGTAGAGGAGAGTGTGAATTACCTACAGAAGTGAAGAAGTGCTGAGATAGATTGCACAGAGAGTTAAAACAAACCTCGAAATACAAAATGAGAAGACAAGTTATGTACTGCTAGGGAGTATGCCTCCTACTTCCTAAACAGGAGACAGGTGCAGGGTGAAAGCATATTCAGGAGAGAGATAGACCCTAGCTGGTCTTTCACTGACTGGCATAAACAATGACAGTGCGACTGGACATCCAAATGAGAATATCACCAGCGACAAATACCCACAGGGGGAGGGTAAATATAGCCGCACCCAAAATATGGCATGGCAGACAAATGAATAAATGAAAAGACCTGTTAACCTAAAAAGACTAAAGCAAGGATAACAGACAATAAACACCTACAGAAAAGGTGCATTTGCTGTGGCACAGCGGATAGAGAACCCGACCACCTTTTTGTATCTCACAAAGACATGTCAGTTGATTCCAAAAATCTCACATTCTGACTCATCAGACTACAGCCAGATTTGAACTAATGTGATGTGCAGTGCTTGTGTTGCTTGCCTTAAATAAGTACCTTCTTGTTTGTGGGCCTCACTCTCATTAGTGTCCTATTTGCAGCAATTCAACCATAAATTCCTGCTTCTCATAGTCTCCTTTGGACAGTTTATGTTGAAATTTGTCTGGCGGGAGGTCTGAGAGCTGCCACGAGATTGATACAAATCAGTCGAGCCAAATCACATGTGATGATAGGGTACCCGTCCAAGCTAGTTAGCATAGCGAGGTAGAAGAAAAAAAAGGTTGACGGCGCTCCATAAGATAAAAGGAGAATATTTTATTATGGCAAATAAAGCCATGTTAAAATCAAATTGCTTGATGTGTTTCGAGTGGAGCTGTAGTGAGTGAGTGAGTGGAGCTGTAGGGCTACAGGATTCGGCAGAGCTGGGAGTAGTGTGGAGACTGCGACCAGCTGGGACCGGTGTATTTCTGTCCTCGTGGAGCTCCGTGCCTGGTTTCAGCTGGGGGAGAGTGAAGCTGCTAGCTGCCTGCCAACTTTCCTACAACTTGTACCCATTTCCAGAATGCAGATGATCCCGGGATAGGAAAGCTGGTGGAGTGTGCGGTGCTGGAGATGTTCTGGAGATCTTGTGGTCCAGGTGGAGCTGAAGGGGTGAGCTGGGCAGGTTTGGACTGACTGTTGGCATGTCCCCTGATGTCCCTGTCTTGTTGCACCCATGCCCTCCCCCCCAGCAGTGCTGGAAGCACCCTTTATGGAAAGTTGTACATTTAACTTTGCTAAGCTGTGACTGTTCAGTCTTTATAGCTACAAGCTGAGTGTAATCATGGCCACTGCACTCTGTAAACCTACTCTTATGATTTCAAGGGACGATTTATTATTCTGGAATCATCCGCAATTTCTCATGGACTCCCCTTCTTGGAGCATGATTGCTAATTCAACAATTGAGTACATAAAATCCATTACTTCTGTGAAACCTGTGGAGGTGTACTGCAAGAGAGGTAGGAGAGGAGGAGTCCTGGCACGCCTTCGGAGGAGAGGGTTCAGAACAGCTCTTCCTTCACTCCACTTGGCTAATGTCCGTTCCTTATCTAACAAAATGGAGGAACTGAACTTACTTTGTAACATGAGATCTGATATGGCCAATTCAGCTGCTCTTTGTTTTATTGAGACCTGGTTGAATGAGACCATCCCTGATTGTAGTCTGGATCTACCTGGTTTTGTTATCTACAGAGCTGACCGTGATTGTGTAGCTTCAGGTAAACAAAGGGGGGGTGGGGTATGTCTCTACATCAACACTAGCTGGTGCTGTGATGTTAACATACTGGGAAAAGGCTGCTCTCCAGATCTAGAGTACCTTGCACTCAATTGTAGACCATTTTACTCTCCAAGAGAGTTTTCATCTATGGTTCTGGTTGCAGTATATATTCCCCCCCAAGCATCTGTTAAAGCTGCTATTGGTGAATTAGCATGCAAAATATCAGAATGGGAGAAAGGATCTCCAGAAGCATTTGTGATCGTAATGGGGGACTTTAACAAAGGGAAACTCAACCTGGATCTCCCCAAATTTACTCAACATATAAACTGCTTCACGAGAGAGAACAATACGCTTGATCACTGCTATACAGTCATAAAAGGGGCCTACAGGGCAGTGAGGAGAGCAGCAGTGGGCTTTTCAGATCATTGTCTAATTCATTTAATTCCAGCCTACAGGCAAAGGTTGAAAACATCCAAACCTACAGTTTATACAAAGAAGACATGGTCTGAGGAGGCAAAATTGCAACTACAAGCATGCTTTGAATGCACGGACTGGGAGGTATTCCAGGAAACATGCTCGGGTCTGGATGAATGGGTTGATGCAGTGTCCTCATATATCCGTTTTTGTGAAGACACGTTTATTCCATCCAAATCTGTCCACTTTCGGGGAAACAACAAGCCGTGGTTTACAAATAAAGTCAGGTTGATCCGTAAGAGAAAAGAGGAGGCTTATAAAGCAGGCGATATTACTGAATTCAAGAAACTTAGGAACTCGCTATCTAAAGAGATCAAGTTAGCCAAACACGAGTATGCAAAGATTCTGGAGGAAAGGTTCTCATCAAAAGATAATAGATCTGCATGGAGAGGATTAAGAGAGGTCACCAATTATAAAAGCCACCCCACTATAGTGAACCCCAGCAGAAGTCTGGCAGCAGAGTTAAATGAATTCTACTGCAGATTTGAGGCAAGCTCTACACACAGTGGCTATTCATCTCTAAGCTCCTCAGTCTGTTCATATAAAGATCATTCATTGTGCAACACCCAAGTAGTGATCTCCGAGGCAGAGGTGATACGCATCCTAAAGGGACTTAAGGTCAAAAAGGCACCTGGCCCTGATGGTGTATCTCCAATGTGTCTGAAAGTATGTGCTACCCAGCTTGCCCCTATACTGACAAATATATACAATGTGTCACTGAAAGAGTGCGTTGTACCTCAGTGTTGGAAAAATTCCACAATTATCCCTGTCCCCAAGAAAGTGGGATCCTCTGAGTTGAACGACTATAGACCAGTAGCACTCACATCTGTAGCTATGAAAGTCTTCGAAAGAATTATGATGTCCCACCTGATAAAATTCACGCAGAAGCTATGGGACCCGCTTCAGTTTGCCTATAAGGAGAATCGTTCGGCAAACGACACTGTCAATCTGGCACTGAAGTACATTTTGGATCATACAGATGAACTGCACTCATATGTCCGGATTCTTTTCATGGACTTTAGCTCAGCGTTCAATACCATTGATCCGAATTTACTTCATAAGAAAATGGTAGCTCTTGGAGTCCCTCTCAACTTATGCTTGTGGATTTATAACTTTCTGACAGCCAGGATACAGAGTGTAAAAGTTGGACCATTCACTTCGGACACCTTGGTCACAAACATCGGGGCACCTCAGGGGTGTGTTTTGTCCCCGTTACTGTTTTCTCTCTATACGAATGATTGCATCTCTTCAGCAGACTCAGTAAAAATCTTGAAATTTGCCGATGATATGACACTGATTGGTCTCATCAGGGGAAATGCTGAAGACTTGTATCGGAGTGAGGTGGAAAGAATATGTGACTGGTGTAAAGCCAATAATCTTTTACTCAACACTAAAAAAACTGCTGAGATGGTTGTGGATTTTAGGAAAGATCAACATGAGATACTTCCAATCTACATCCATGACGAAGTGGTTCTTAGGGTCACAGAGACCAAATTCCTTGGTGTTATCATCTCTCATGATCTTAAATGGGGGAAAAATGTGGCTGCTGTTATAAGAAAAGCACAACAGAGGATGTTCTCCTCCTATCTCTCCGACCGCTCCTTTACTGTTTCTTTTGCCGGTTCCTCCTCCTCTCACCTTCCCCTTACTGTTGGGGTTCCTCAAGGATCGGTTCTAGGCCCCCTCCTCTTCTCCTTGTACACTGCCCCTATTGGTCAAACAATCAGTAGATTTGGTTTCCAGTACCATCTCTATGCTGATGACACCCAATTATACGCTTCTCCTGACATCACGCCAGCCTTTCTAGAAAACACTGGCGATTGTCTAAACGCTGTGTCTAATATCATGTCCTCACTATATCTGAAACTGAACCTGTCAAAGACTGAACTCCTTGTGTTTCCTCCCGCTACTAAAGTACCTACACCCGACATTGCCATTTCCGTCTGTGGTTCCACTATTACTCCCCAGCAACATGCCCGCTGTCTTGGGGTCATACTTGATTCCGAGCTTTCCTTTGCCCCCCACATTCGATCACTGGCTCGCTCTTGTCATCTGCACCTCAAAAACATTTCTAGAATTCGACCTTTTCTTACTTTTGACTCTGCAAAAACTCTTACTGTTTCTCTTATTCATTCTCGTCTCGACTATTGTAACTCTCTTCTAATCGGTCTCCCTCTTACAAAACTCTCCCCTCTCCAATCTGTCTTGAATGCTGCAGCCAGGATCATATTCCTCACCAATCGTTACACCGATGCCTCTACCTTGTGCCAGTCATTACACTGGCTACCCATCCACTCCAGAATTCAGTATAAACTTATTACCCTCACCCACAAAGCCCTCCATGGCTCAGCACCACCCTACATCTCCTCCCTTGTTTCAGTATACCACCCTACCCGCGCCCTCCGTTCTGCTGATGACCTGAGGTTAGTATCCTCAATAGTCAGAACCTCCCACTCCCGTCTCCAAGACTTTACACTTGCCGCGCCAATTCTTTGGAATGCACTTCCCAGGTCAATACGATTAGTCCCCAATCCCCACAATTTTAAGCGTGTCCTGAAAAAGCATTTATTCAGACTGGCCTATCGCCTCAACACATTAACCTAACCTATCCCTGTGTGGCAGAGCCAAAAGTTTTACCATAACCAGGTTCCCAGCATCATGTTCCCACATGCTTTATGCATCCATTAGCCCTCTGTGTCTGTACTGTTACACACTTAACATTATGGCTGGTCCATACAATCAGGGCAACTGTTACCACCCACCTTTCGTGTCTACCTCTTTCCTCATAGACTGTAAGCTTGCGAGCAGGGCCCTCACTCCTCTTGGTATTTGTTATAATCTACTGTATGTGATTATTGTTATGCTGTAATGTCTATTGTCTGTACAAATCCCCTCTGAAATGTAAAGTGCTGCGGAATATGTCGGCGCTATAAAAATAAAATTTATTATTATTATTATTATTATGTTCTTCCTGCGTCAGCTGAAAAGATATGGTTTGTCTAAGAATCTGCTGATCTTATTCTTTAATGCTGTCATCAGATCTGTGATTTGTTCCTCTCTGATAGTCTGGTATGGGGGAGCCACTGCGCATGACAAACTCCGCTTACAAAGGACTTTCAGAACAGCAGAGAGAATTATAGGTTCCCCCCTGCCTAAAATCCAGGATCTTTATGATAAGAGTATTCGATCCCACGCATTGAAAATTTCATCCGATCCCTCTCACCCGGGACACTCCTCATTCCAACTACTCCCTTCAGGACGTCGCTTCAGAGTCCCCAAATGCAGCACCAACCGCCATATGAACAGCTTCTATCCACTCTCTGTTCAACAATTAAATCGTCATGTGTAGACTATATACTGTATCTGTCTTGTTAGATGTTACTTGTTGTATCTGTTGTTATATATTATGTTGCCTCTTTGCCACAAAGAATTCCTTGTATATATGTAATATGTACTTGGCGATAATAAATTTGATTTGATTTGATTTGAGTGCTTTGCATGCGCTCTTAGTCATAGGACTAAGAGTGCATGCAAAGCACTCGAAATGCGTCAGGCAATTTGATTTTAACATGGCTTTATTTGCCATAATAAAATATTCTCCTTTTATCTGTTGAAATTTGTCAGTTACTTGTTCTATGTTCATCATTTATGCGGGCTGTCATCTGAGGAACTGTCAATCTGCAGTTTGCTAAAGGTGGAACAAAAACCTAAATAGATGAACTGGAATATAAATTGGTGTGCATGCAGCATGTAGATGCATATTCACACTGGCCAATAGACAAAACCCAAGACAAAAACAAGCAAGCACCCTGCAGTAAATAAATAAATGGCAATAGTACATGAAAAAATATAAGATGCTTAGATAACATAATTTTGATCAAAAAAACATAAATCCCACCACATCACAGTGACTCAATTCGGGAACGGTCCTAACCTTTAGTATTAAAACCTTACCATATGTCAAGGGACACAATGTGAATAAGGGCTGATAAGGACTGAGACCCAGCTAATGGACAGCCAGCTATGGGGAACTATATGAATGTAATCTCCAATTCAAGGAAAAGGGAGGCCACACCCTTACTTGCACAAAGTGCAAGAGTACTGAACCAAAAATCAGTTCTCATAAGTTCCAGTTTAATCATAGCAATTAATAGTTTTCATGACTGCTTTTGAGATCCCTTCAAGGTTCTAATAATTTTTCACATTGATTGACCTTCGTGTCTTAAAGTAAGGCTGGACTGTCATTTTTCTTACTTGAGTTGTTCTTGCTATATTCGGGCTGAGTAAGGCTCAACACTTTGTGAAACTGTATCAGCCCTGCCTCTGTAAAACATAATTTATGGTTGCACTTTCTAAAGGCTGGTGATTCCACAAGTGAACTTTTGACTAAGCGAACCTGCTCAATCGAAGCCATTCCATGTTTTACCTGATGAAGCTGCTTGAAAAAACGCAAAGTTTTTGTAAAGCTGAGATCAGAGTAAAATGGTTACTTTGAGGAATCTAAGGTTTAACACACAGGGGCATAATGATTGCAGTCAAAGTGGGTGCGACTGGACCCATTAAGGAGGAGTACCCGCCAAAGATATCACCTATTTCAACTGGATGTACATCCAAGGACGTACATTCAACTGAAATTTATTGTGGCACAGAAACCTGCGGGTTCCCAGCACTGCAATACATGCTGCAGACTAATCAAAGGCCGGCAGCTGAAACCGTATTGCAGTGATGTCATGCACCTCCCGTGGCAAGCACTTAAAAATCAGCTGCTGGTTTCTGCGTCGGCTGTAGAACATAGTTTTTTCTTTAAATGTGTTGGAGAAGAGCAGCAGAACGTAGGATATTAGTACTGGAAGGGGCCAGGATAGGAGACATTATACCAGGAAGGGCTTAGATTGGGGGGCATTATTACAGGAAGAAGCCAGGATAGGCTACAGTACTAATACTACAGGAAGGGATCCTGGATGGGGGACATTATTACTGGAAGGAGCCTCAATATGAAGGACATTATCACAGCAAGCATCCAGGAAGGAGGACATTATACCAGGAAGAGCCCAGGATGGGGGAGAACATTAAACCAGGAAATGGGCCCAGAATGGAGGACATTATACTAGGATGGGGGACATTATTACTACTGTAAGGGGCCCATATTGGGGGATATTATACCAGGAAAGAGTCCAGGGTGGAGAATATTATACCAGGAAGGAAGCCCAGGATGGGGGTATTATTACCGGGAGGGGTCCATGGTGGGGGACCTTATACTAGGAAGGTGCCCATCACAGGGGAGATTATTTCTGGAATGTGCAAGGATGAGGGACACTATGACAGGAGGGTGCCAGGACAGGGAGATTATTACTTGAAGGACCCAGGATGGGGTACATCATACCAGGAAGGAGCCCTGGATAAGGGAGGCTATTACTAGAAATTGCACAGGATGGAGGACATTATTACTGGAAGGGGCCCAGAATGAGGACATTATTACATGAGTTAGCTCATGATAGGAAAACATTATTACAGAAGGAGTCCAGGATGGGGGAAATTATTGCAGGAACAGGCCAAAATGAGGACATCACTACATGGGGGGCGAAAACGTATGTCACTGTTAGCACCACGACGGATCCCTGCTCTGACAGGCAGGGTCTCTGGTATGTCAGTTTACTCACCCATGCTGTGGTAGGTTCCTCTCTTCTTCATGCTCTGCATGCTCCCAGCAGCACTTCCAGCCATATCCTTAGGGCACACGTGCACTCCCGCCCTCTTAGAGGGCCAGCGCGTGCACTTGCTATTTCCTCCCCAGCCAATGGTTGAGAGGCATTATGTATATATCACTTCCTATCCAGTGGGGAGGTGCCTGAGCAACCTTCCTGTTTTGCAGTCTAAGTTGTGTAAGATTGCATACCAGTCCTGCCTGCTGCACTCTGGTGCAAATCCTGCCTGCTGCACTCTGGTGCAAATCCTGCCTGCTGCACTCTGGTGCAAATCCTGCCTTCTACACTCTGGTGCAGATCCTGCCTGCTGCACTCTGATACAAACACTCCCTGCTGCACTCTGGTGCAAATCCTGCCTGCTTCACTCTGGTGCAAATCCTGCCTTCGGCACTCTGGTGCAGATCCTGCCTGCTGCACTCTGATACAAACTCTGCTGCACTCTGGTGTGAACTCTGTCTGCTGCACTCTGGTGCGAACTCTGCTGCACTTTGGTGCGAACTGTCAGCTGAGCTCTGATGTGAACTCTATCTGCTGCATTCTAATACAAACTCTGCCAGCTGTTCCCTACAGCCTGTCCTCTAGGTCCAGCTGCTGCGCGTCTGTTGATCAGTTCTGGAGTGGCACCTGCCGTTCATCGGGAGCCAAGTCTATCCTCACCATCAGAAGCTCGAGTGAACAGTCAGGTGTTCGCTTAGTCATGCCCCTCCAGGCTGTCCACGGTCCGTGGCACAGTGGTTCCACAAACCACATCCGTGACAGTTTGCTCAGGCCATGGATCCCGCTGGACCCCGTATCCTGCCCGTTTGGTCCATGTACCAGGAGCTTTGGCAACAGAAAGACGCACAGGAAGAGCTGTCCATACAGTTACAGTCCTTAACCACTAAGTTGGAGGCCTTAAACATCCCTAAAGAGTTCCTGCATGTTGAAGCAGCCGTGTCTTCTCCAGAGACTTCCCAGACATTTTGCTTAGTTCGAGCGCCAGGTCCCCGACTCGCAGCTCCACCACGTTTTGACGGCAATCCGAAGCTCTGCCGCGGGTTCTTCAATCAGTGCCGGCTACATTTTCAACTTCTTCCGCACCATTTCCCGTTGGACCGAGCATAAGTGGCGTTCCTTATGTCACACCTTGGAGGCGAGGCCTTGGCGTGGTTGAACCCATTATGGGAGAGAGAGGATCCGATCATCTCCAATTTGCCTGCATTCTTGGAAGCTTTTTGCAGTGTTTGATGAACCTGGGCGAATCACCTCTGCAGCTTTAGCTCTTCTCCATTTACATCAGTCCAGTTCTTCCGTGGGGCAATATGCGGCACCCTTTCACCCTCTGGCGTCCGAACTCGGATGGAACAGCGAAGCTTTGGTAGCGATATTCTCGGAGGGGCTTTCCGGAAATATTAAGGATGAGCTAGCCGGTCAAGACCTACCAACTACCTTCAACGACCTGATCTCCCTCACCATCCGTATAGACCTCCTCTTCCGTGAGCGTGCTAGTGAGGTGGAACATGAAAGAGAACCGCAGAGCCTGGCTCCATCTTTTCAAGGACCGCCTGTTCCTTCACCTTCCCTTGTTGAGGACTCATCTGAACCCATGCAGATCGACCACCTTGCCCTTGCTAGACAGTGACTGAGTGATCGTCACACTAAAGGCCAGTGCTTGTTTTGTGGAGTTACGGGTCACTCCATTCAAGTCTGCCCAATGAGACTAGAGAAACTCCGGCATCTAGAGGCGGTAGGAGTGGCCTATCGAGACGCAAAGGACATCTCTCTACCCCTGGCCCTTACTGTGGCCGTGACAACCGGTGAATCCCAGTTTGTTGAGTCAGCGTATTTGGATTCCGGGGCAGATGGAAATTTTATCCTTCAGGCTGTAGTGGATCGGATCCAAATCCCAGTTCATCCGCTCCAGAACCCTCTGGCAATAACATCTGTCGATGAGAAAACTCTTTGGGAGATGGTTCGTCTGGTGACTGAGCCACTTGAGGTTCTTATTGGGATGCTCCATACGGAGATGATGATCTTGTATGTTCTTTCACACATGTCTCATGCCTTTCTCTTGGACCATAGCTGCAACAGCACGAACCTGTGTTGGACTGGAGAACTGGAGAGGTGCTCCGCTGGGGACATTCCTGTCATGGAAGGTGTTTGGCTCCAGTACTTCTTGGTAAGGCCCCGTCTAGTCTGGCATCGCTGCCCAGTTTGCTATCTGCCTATTGGTCCTTCGCTGATGTATTTGACAAGAAAGAGGCAGAGACTTTGCTGTCCTAGAGGCCGATGACTGCCCTTTCAACTTGATTCCCGATCTTCACTCCCTAGAGGCTGAATTTACCCTCTGTCCCCAGCTGAGACTGAGGCTATGTCAGACTACATCCAGGTTAATTTGGCCAGGGGATTCATTCATAAATCCTCCTCTCCTGCTGGGGCCGGTTTTTTCTTTGTCAAGAAGAAGGATGGATCACTCCGACCCTGTATAGACTATCGAGGTCTCAACCATATCACTGTGAAAAATAAATATCCTATCCCACTGATACCTGAGTTGTTTGACCAATTAAGAGGTGCCAGGATCTTCACTAAATTAGACTTAAGAGGCGTCTACAATCTAATCCGTTTTCGCCGGGGAGACGAATGGAAGACGGCTTTCAACACCAGGGACGGACATTACGAATACCGAGTGATGCCCTTCGGTCTCCGTAATGCACCGGCGGTTTTTCAAGAATTCGTCAATGACATCTTCCGGTACCTGCTTTATTCCTGCGTTGTCGTGTATCTGGACAATATTTTGGTATTTTCCCCGGATCTGGCCTCCCACAGATGAGCAGTTCGGCAAGTTCTTCAGCATCTTAGGGAGAATTGCCTCTACGCTAAGTATGAGAAATGTATATTTGAACAGTCTTCTCTCCCCTTCTTGGGTTACAATATCTCGGATACCGGACTCAGGATGGAACCGGAGAAAATCTCTTTCATCCTTAAATGACCAGTCCGCCCAGAGACTTAACCCACGCCAAGCTAGGTGGTCCTTGTTTTTTGCCCGCTTTAACTTTCTTTTACATTTCAGGTCCGGTAACAAGAATGTCAGAGCCGATGCCCTCTCTCACTCTTTTCTGTCCGAGAATCAAGAAGAGGTTCCCCAATTTATCATTGAACCATCCAAGATGGTCACTGTCGCTCCAGTCAGTCTGTTGCGAATTCCCCCAGGGAAGACCCTTGTGGCTGAATCCAAGAAGGAGCGAGTTTTGTCTTCAAGCCACTCGTCCAAGGTGGCTGGTCATGCGGGACAGAGGAAGACTCTACAGTTGATTTCTCGCCACTACTGGTGGCCGTCCATGAGACGAGAGATCTATGCTTACATGATTGCCTGTCCGATTTGTGCCCGCAATATAGTCCCCAGACAACTTCCTACTGGTTCTATCCTGCCGATACCCGTACCATCTGGTCCTTGGCAGCACATATCTATGAACTTCATTACAGATTTGCCAGTATCTGAGGGTTGCCCCGTCATCTGTGTAGTCGTGGATCACTTCTCCAAAATGGCGCACTTCAACCCTTTGTCTGCTCTTCCATCCGCTCCTGAACTGGCTGACAGCTTCATCCAACATATTTTCCACCTGCACGAATTGCCTCGTCAAATTGTGTCCGATCAAGGTTCTCAGTTCACTTCCAGATTCTGGCAAGCTCTCTGTAAACATCTGGATATTGCCATGGATTTTTCATCGGCCTATCACCCCCAGTCCAATGGGCAAGTGGAGCGTGTCAGCAGATCCTGGACAATTACCTGTGACACTTTGCCAATGCCCACCATAATGATTGGGTGAAATTGCTTCCCTGGTCTGAGTTCTCGTACAACAATCACGTTGGTGAAGCCTTGGGAGAATTTCCATTCTACATTGTGTTCGGTCGGCAACCTGAGGTTCCTCTCCCGGTGACGGGTCCTTCTGATGTCCCTGTGGCAATTGTCCTCTCCAAGGATTTTCTGAAGTTGTGGAAGGACACCAAAGCCAACATTCTGGTGGGGCAGAGATCCAAATTTTGTTAACACATATTCTAGTCTGCTTCACATGTGTTGCTTGACTTCTTGTTTACATATGTGTTTCTTTGTGGTTTTGCTGACTTCAGTCTAAATCTGCACTGTTCACTTTCCATTAAGAACAAGGAAAAACATTACATGAACCAGTGTGTCCAAACTTTTGACTGGTACTGTGCCCAACACTCCTATGACATTATCACCATGGAATACAGCTTGGTTATAAAAGTAAACACTCCTGAGACATCATTTCAATCAAGCACGGTTTATAAATGGGACAAAAGGCAAAAATGCTGTTCTTCCTAGTGTGTAGCCAGAATGCTTGTAAGTGACTATTTAATCATTCTCATATGAGTATTAGGGAAATACAAAGCACATCGATGAAGCACTTGTTAGAAAATCAATAGAAAATTATTGTCATGACTTTCCTTTTTTATGTTCAGTTTTGGTGAGGACAAAGTGTCATTTTCTGTAACATTCATCAGATAGGTAAAGATGCCTTTGCTTGAAACGAAGCTGGAACAGCATTTACAGATGCAGCAAAGTTTAAACAAACTGACATGGTGGTACACGATAGTTATAGCGGAGTGCACCTATGCTATTGCGTAGCATACTTACGATTTCCTTTGTATTACACAAATTGTGTACAAACATTCAGTGGACTGCAATACAGTTTGTGGCCCAAACAATGGTTGTTTAATAATTTCTACAGTTATAGATCAGATATTTCTCAAAGAAGTCATCATTAAAACTACAGTTCTACTCACAGCAAAGTCCGTGGCAGGAGAGGGATCAGAGGAGCTGGGTCAGGAGTTGAAGAAGGTTATGATTCATGCAGGGAAAATAGGCTTCCTGTTTCTACATAAAGCGTAGAAGTATTTATGTAGTCATTTTTAAACCACGTAATGTCATAGACCTAATGGAGAAGAGAAGAATTAGCTTGGTAGAAAGGCAAAATGAGCAATTGTAAGTACACAGTGCTGTATAATATGATGATTACAATAAATTTAGGGGATAAAAACTTTGATGGGAGGAGTGCTTCTGTGAGACTTGGGGTGAGGTGGCTTTAGACTATAATGATTATATGGTAATTGATGTTAAAATGCTTAACGTACATTGACCACGCTTTTTTAGACATTATTTATAATGTCATTATTTATATGTTATTTATAATTTATGTTGTACAGATGTTGAAGGATTGACAGCCCAGATTATTATTGATGCCAATGATGGGGTCCAAGGAGTTATTGAATGGCAGAGGACAAGGTATGGTTAAATAAATTACAATTCATTTGCAGCTTGTTGTATTTTCTTGAAAAGCTGCTTTGTTAGATTTCTGTTACACCGTGCATGGTGTCCGGTTCTCCCTCAACAGCTCCGTCTCACAGCGCATTCCCCGGCTTTCTCCTGCCTTCTTCCTCCTCTGTACACTGCATTGTTTCTCGGCATGAGTAGGGGGCGGGGGAGCGTGCTTATCTGTTCTTAAAGGGGCAGCGAGCACACATGGTAAATGTTCCCAACAACAGCTGGGAAGCATTTAGGTTAATGTGTGTTCACTTGCAATGAGTCTCCCAGCCAATTGCTGGGACACATCTTGTATTTAAGGCACCCTCCCCTATTGAGGTGCACTGAACAACCTTTATAGCTCTGTTAAGTGGTTTGGTGTGCAGCTATATGTTGCCAGGTCCCCTTCCCTAGTCTGTTAGTGAACCGTATCCTGTGTTCCCGTTAGCCCATCATTGTCAGTCCTTGTTTCCTGTGAACGTTTCGGCATTTTCCACATCAGCAGTATCTGTCTGCCACCCTGGGGGGCTGAATATCCAGGCTAGAACTGTGAACTTATCCCTGTGGCCACCCTGTTTGTACAGGTAGAACTTGTCCCAGTGGTCATCCTGTCCACACTGTGAGAACTTGTTCTGAAAGACCTTCCTGTCTGAACTTGTCCCTAGTGGCCATCCTGCTTTGTCTGAGAATCTGAAGTATCATCTCTGCCCAATGGGTTCAGCAGCTACTGCCGAACGTCGCCCTGGAGTGGCACCATGGCAGCTACCTGCCACACAAGTCTGACCTTACAACTAGAGGCTCCAGCAAACACCAAGGTAGCTGCTTAGTCATGCCCCTCCAGGGTAAGTCCTGTCTGTGGCACAGTGGGTCAATGAGCCATGTGTGCCACCTAGGAGCGTAACAATTTCCTATCATATGGATGAGTAAAGCTCTTCATATATTACAGTATTTACAGTGTGTATGTCTATGTTAGTGGAGGGAGCACAATAAGCAAATTCGAGCTGCTGCTAATCTCCTACAAGAGTAGAGGATTGGGCATGTTGAGATTTAGCATGCCCAATCCTTCTACTCTGATTTTGGACTTGAGAAGGGATGTGGTGACTTCTAATGCTCTTAAGAATGTTTCACTTATGTTTGAAACAAACATAGCTTGGAGGCTTGATATTGTGCTTCCCAAACACTAAACATGAGGTTTGCACAATATAAATCATCCAGCAAATACAATGTAATATTAAACATTTTGGTATATCATCCTAAATCAAGAATCACAGCAAAATCAATCCTGAAAATTTCACTTTTATAGAATATGCATTAAAGTGAACCTGTCAGCAGGATTTTGCTAAGTTCACTACAGGCAATGTCATGTTGACTTTGTTACACTGATTCTAATGATATCTGAGGTAATGAGTTGCACATGCTCCGGGGCAGGACTGTAGACAAGACTGAGTCGTTTCTTCCTGCTCTAAGCTAGAGAATCCAAGAAGAGACCTGCTCACAGGCTGCTTCGAAGTACAAACAGTCTGTCCCTCTCTGTCTCTATGGTGTGGAACATATTTGTGCTTCGGGGCGGCCTGTGGACAGGTCTCTTCTTGGATGCTCTGGCAGGATTCTTAGAGCAGGAAGATAAGAGTCTGCCTACAGTCCTGCCACGGAGCACAGGCATATCATTAGCTGAAATCTTTTAACACTGACAACACAAGAACCACATCACAGATTTCTTCATCCCAGGTATCATTTTAATCAGTATAACATGACAGTGCCTGTAGTTTACGTAGCTGGATCCTGCTGACAGGTTCGCTTTAAAGAAAGTTCTATTTTAAAAGTAATCACAAAATATTAGGTAATGCACATGTACTGACTATTACCCTGCCACTAAATGGTATGCATAATGCCATTAGTAATAAAGGCACAACTTAAAACAAAGTACCAGCTCACTCAATCAGATGTCTCTAGTGTACAATGAAAGGTGGATTTTTAAGTAAATCCAGGAATATTCCACATAACAGCAATACAACCAAATGAACGTAAATTATCTTACCCTACCATGCCCTTGTAAGACCCTAGATTCTGTTAGTTCATTCTTGTCAGAAGCATTTCCATTGGTGGTATAACTAGCTTCTTTAGTGGGATGCAGAGCATCAGAGTCTGAAAAAAAGGACATCATTTTACAGCATGAAATCAAAATGCAAATGCTCCATTTAAAAAAGCTAAAAAGTATTATCAGACACCTGCTTATTCACATGTAGCAGTTTTCTGCATTCAGTGTGACAGGTAAATGAACAGTGTACTTATTTTACAATTTTACAGAGAACCTGTCATCACGATTTAACCTGTTAAAGTATACGTAAATTATAAAGATATGGCCATAATGGCCCTGTTATACTGATTTGATGGATACCTGTAGTGAAAAAATCTGCATCCTGGTTCTTTTTTAATTCACGTTAGAAGTTTTGGTACAATAGCCTCTTCGTGCATTGGGACAGGAATGTAGGTAGGGTCTTCAGCTTTGCCGTGGCCCCTCTGCATTTGTATGAGCCTTCTTTTTAAACTTTGCACTAGTGCCGCCCTTGCCGCTAGACGTGACGCTTAAGTACATTCATGTCCCAATGTTCTCCAGCAAAATGGCTCCGTAAGTGGCCCATGTTTAGATTAACCTACTGCAGTCTCCAGCAAGATGGTGCCGGAGGCGGCACATGCTCAGATTTACTTATGGTTTCCAGCAAAATGGGACCGCTGATGTCGCATGCGCAGATTGAGATCTCGGCTTGTCATTGAGCCTACATCCCAATCTGAGCATACCAGCCTCTGGAGACTGTCATGTTCACGTGTGTCAGGACGCAGATGATACCGCAAGGCGGACCCTTAACACACGTGACCCTGGATACACCGCCTCCAGTGGGGCGCATTTAAATAATAAAACGTGCAGGTGGATACGCCGCCTCCACCTGGCGAATTTAGGTATTACACGTTAGACAATAAATCAAATGATAAAGGGGGAACCTGGGAAACTTTAACAATGGTGGGCCCTGCGATAGGGAATGGGGGGCGTGGAGACCTCCTAAGCTCCCCTGAGCCAGTGTCCCCGCACTCCTTACATTCCCTAAACAGGCTCCGCACCTGTCGCCGCACGCGTACCTTAACGCCCTTGCTCACCCTGACCCTAAACCCTCACTAGGGAATGGGTCGGTGCAGAGACTAATCCCACCACTGCACTAACAACACACCTGAGGAAAGAGACAATACAGGGGAAACACCACTTAGCTTTGCTCTGTTGCGTGCGCTCCTAGCAACAGAGCCCTCCACCTGAGTGCATCTTCTCCTCCACCTGGATCCATCACCATAACAGGATCCTTCACCTTAGTGCAGCCTTGGAGCAGAGTCCACCACCAGTTGCAGCTGCTTAGAACCAGAGTCCCAAGGAAGTGTTCAGCTTCTGCCACGAAGTCAAGCATGCTTGAGTCCAGCTCAGCGGCCAAGTCCCACATGGTGAGTGCCACTCTCCATAGTAGCCACTCCACCAGACCATGCAGACACTTCCCGCTGACTCCATCACTGTGACCCCACCACGCCATGCCAGCCCTTCGTCCAGACACCATAGCTGCAACAAGTCCCCCCTGGCTAAGCTGCGCAGGACTCCTCACCAGCTCCATCCTTCCTCCAGGCTCTCCACTCCAAAGTGAAAGCAATCTCACAATATCACAGGCAGTGAGTGAACACCCTGAGCACACCTTTATAGGGTGTCACACCTGATCCATAATTAAGTGAACATTTAACCTAAACCTAAGGTGCGATACCATTCCCCACCACCGGGCAACTTAGAATGAACGACACCACGTGTGATAATTCTAATGGCCACCGGGGGCTATCACAACACACTTTGGAACCAAAGGAAAAAAAGTTCACTTAATGCATTTAATACCGCCAGATCCAACACTGGATCATGACAGTACCCCCTCCTTAATGAGGGGCCTCTGGACCCTCAAGACCACCCCTCATTAGGCTAACACCTACAGCAGGGACACCCAGATCCTGAGTTCACCCCACCACTACCTGACACTTCAGGTTTATGACAAACGCACCGCTGGTATTGGCAATAAAGTTCATTTTGGAGGCACCACTCATCTCCACAGCGCCGACCTGGGGAACGAGATTATGTATGTGTATGTTTGTTTGTTATGAGCTGATCAGGCTCCACAACACACTTCCACAAGATGTTTTTTGGTGGCACACATACACGCTCGTTCACACACAGGTCCGGACCTGAACGTTTATTACACACATTCGTTTGTCAAAAAATTGGTGAACTCATTCAGGACCTGATCACAGAGGCGTCCCCCGGTGTCACCACACTCACACCCCCGCTATTCACCAAGGGGTCACCACCCTCCAACCCTCTTTCCCATGAGGTCTGCGCCTCCCAGGGTTGATTTAATGGCGAGGGTTGAGATTTGTCCCTACTCCCCCGCAGCACACCTGCTGCTCACACCAGGGGGAGAGGGAACGCATATGGAGGAAATATACACTCACTGGCCGCCTCCACACGGCCAGGAGGGGCGGCTTCTACGGTGGTATTTGAAGATTTGGCGTAAACCCCGCGGACTCTACATCAGTCTGCTCATCACTGGAACGCACCCCTTCACCTCGGGGAACACCAAGCAGCTCCGTGGGGCACCATTCCTCCCACCTGCCTGGGTATGCCCACGTGCATGAGCAAGTCCCGCTCCCCAGCAGCGACTCCAGGGGCTTTTGCCAGACCCGCAATTTGCCAAAGCCGCCATTTTAATTTCCTGATTACCTGAGCAGAGGCCCCAGACCGTGATGACTGCTGCTGCAGCGGCTCTAAACACCTTGCCGCTCCCCACTCACATCAGTGAGGCCCGGCAGCAATTACTCAGCGGTCTCCACATGGCCAAAGCTCACCAGAAAAAAAAAAAACTGTAGGGCCTGTGATAATGTCATGGTCACGTGTGTCAGGACGCAGATGTTTCTGCAAGGCGAACCCATGTGACACACGTGACCCTGGATACACCGCCTCCAGTGGGGCGAATTTAAATAATAAAACGTGCAGGTGGATACGCCGCCTCCACCTGGCGAATTTGGGTATTACACGTTATACATACAATAATCAAATAATAAAGGGGGAACCTGGGAAACTATAACAATGGTGGGCCCTGCGATAGGGAATGGGGAAATGGAGACCTAATAAGCTCCCCTGAGCCAGTGTCCCTGCACTCCTTACATTCCCTAAACAGGCTCCGCACCTGTCGCCGCACGCGTACCTTAACGCCCTTGCTCACCCTGACCCTAAACCCTCACTAGGGAATGGGTCGGTGCGGAGACTAATCCCACCACTGCACTAATAACACACGAGGAAAGAGACAATACAGGGGAAACACCACTTAGCTTTGCTCTGTTGCGTGCGCTCCCAGCAACAGAGCCCTCCACCTGAGTGCATCTTCTCCTCCACCTGGATCCATCACCATAACAGGATCCTTCACCTTAGTGCAGCCTTGGAGCAGAGTCCACCACCAGTTGCAGCTGCTTAGAACCGGAGTCCCAAGGATGAGTTCAGCTGCTGCCACGAAGTCAAGCATGCTTGAGTCCAGCTCAGCGGCCAAGTCCCACATGGTGAGTGCCACTCTCCATAGTCGCCACTCCACCAGCCCATGCAGACACTTCCCGCTGACACCATCACTGCGACTCCACCACGCCATGCCAGCCCTTCGTCCAGACACCATAGCTGAAACACATCCCCCCGGCTAAGCTGCGCAGGACTCCTCACCAGCTCCATCCTTCATCCAGGCTCTCCAACTCAAAGTGAACACAAACTCACAATATCAGAGGCAGTGATTGCACACCCCTAGCACACCTTTATAGGGTGTCACACCTGATCCATAATTAAGTGAACATTTAACCTAAACCTAAGGTGCGATACCATTCCCCACCACCGGGCAACTTAGAATGAACGACACCACGTGTGATAATTCTAATGGCCACCGGGGGCTATCACGACACACTTTGGAACCAAAGGAAAAAAAGTTCACTTAATGCATTTAATACCGCCAGATCCAACACTGGATCATGACAGAGACATTTTGCTGGAGACTGCCAGAGGTTAATTTGAGCAGGCGTCGCCATTTTGCTGGGTGGCGCTAGCACGAAATGTAAAGAAGGAGACTCATACAAATGCAGAGGGTCACTGAAGACCATACCCATAGTCCCGTCTCGATGCATGAAGAGACTATTGGACCCTAACTTCTAAGGTGAATTATATAAGAACCAGGCTATGGATTTTTTCACTACAGGTATCCATTAGATCAGTATAACAAGTATAACAGGGTCATTATGGTCATACCTTTATGTTAACAGGTTAAATCGTTCTCTGTAATACATTTTCAATAAAAGTAAAGCTGTAGATATTGATTTTTGTGATACATAGAAACATAAAGTGTAAGCTATTATCTGTAGCTATAACAATAAATTCTCACTTCGTAGATTAATTTACAGTGTTTTAACTTTCAGCTTTGAAGTCAATGAAACCCAAGGTATTTTGACACTTGTTGCTTATCGGAACAAAGGAACCTTTGGAAACGTGTCATTATTTTTCTACGCACAGAATATAGGGGCCCAACTAGGAGTGGATTATAATGTTTCATCAATGGTAGGGTATTAATTGCTTCTTCAATCAATTGCTTTAATACTTGCAAGATTTTGAACAAGTATCTTTTTCCATAGTGACTGTCTTATAAACCAGATTGAAGTTGTGGGATTCTTGTTTGAAATTGTTTATGTAATGCAAATTATTGGAGTCGCAATCATGTATCTTAAAAAGCCTAGAAAAAGTCATAAAAGTGTAACTATTGGATATAGATTTTACATATGTGTTTACATGACTAACAACACTATTTCTGACCATTAAATGAATTATCACGGTAGTGATGTATAGACTGCCTGCAGGCCTTGCAATCTGAACTTAGCAGCCTAATGTTTGCTTATGAGGGTGTTGAGTTCAGGTCAGGAAACCAATGGCCAATCTGTACATCATGGCCTGTACACCAGCCATGTTTCATGAACATCTGAATTCAGCCTGATATTTTTAATTTTTCACTAGTTTTTTTCCCATTTCCAAAAAAGTTCTCTCTGAGTTAGTGGTTGAGAAGATTATCTGCTGTGATGAATCCTATTCACAATGCACAGAGACATGAGATACTTATACTCCTCTGTGTTTGTGTCGCACATGTTCAGAACTGCAGTAGCATGTAGGACATTACGTAGCAGTGCTGAGCAGTCAAGCTGTGAATCCAGTTCTGTGTGTCTCTCTGCCCCTCTTTCCTCTTTTACTTTACCACTTCATATACTTTGTAAGATTTCTACTCACTCTGTTGCATTTGAGCTAGGCACTGGAAGCCGTTAAAGTAAAAATTTCCAGGCTGGTTTATTAAGACTCCATAAAACATGCCTCAAACAAAGGAAATAAATGTATTTCAGTGCAGAAAAAAAGTAAACAGTCCAAGTAATGGCACTGAGATGTTGGTCTGGTACACCATGCTGGATAGAATCCAGTACACAAACCCAATATCACGGAGTGACTGACCAATGCGACATGACCCAAAGATTGGTCGGTCACCAAATAGCAAAACAAAAAACACACCATGGGAAACTTTAACAACGGTGGGCCCTGTCGGTAGGGAACGGCGAAATGGACACTGTTGTGAGTTCATTTTTCCCTTCACCAGTGAGGTCTGATGAACTCCCTCTTCTGGCGAAGGAAGGTAGTGAGGCTGATTACCAAACAGCTGAGCAGGTAGATGATGACTGGGTCACAGGAACTGATGACTGGATATAAGGCAGCCGACGCCCTGCTGCCTTGCCGGTGATTTTCCTGCTGGATTCTTGGAGACCAGTCTGATTTCTGCTTCTCAAAGCTAAGTTTTGCTCTGCCTTTTGTACACTTTAGTTCTGGTTTTGTTTGCCTTGTTTTTTTGGAGTTCAGCCATCCCCGGCCGGGGGTGAGCTGAATTCCATTTTTGTCTTTGATCTGTTGATCTCTGGCTCTGTCTTCAGAATATACCTGAGTGCTGATATAGTCTTTGAAGCCTAGCGACTTCAGGGCCTGTTTCTCCTATCAGTCTGTTGGTACATTTTTGGATAGGGTTTTTGCGGATTGCAGACAGCAGCTTTTCTATCCTGTCCTGTTTAGTTAGCTTGGGCCCCATCATTTGCTCAACCTATCTTTCTATCTGTGTTAGTGTTTTTCATCTTGCTTCACAGTCATTATATGTTGGGGGCTGCCTATTGCTTTGGGGTCTGCTCTGGGGCAGTTTAGATTTCCCCTTTCTGTCTTTAGGCTAATTTAGTTCTCCGGCTGGATCGAGGGGTCTAGGGCACCGTAGGAACCCCCCACGGCTACTGCTAGTTGTTGTGGATAGGTTCAGGGGTCTGCAATCCGATAGCTGCCAACTTCTCTGGTTTTCTGGACTTAGCTATTATTTTTGTTTTTTCCTCCTTTGGTGACTCATCCATAACAGGACACCTCCTGCACTCATCTGAGGAAGTGCCCTGATCTTTCTAACGTCCCTGTTATGATTGAGTCACCGTAGGAGGCAAAAAAAGAAATGCTAGCTAAGTCCAGAAAACCAGAGAAGTTGGCAGCTATCGGATTGCAGACCCCTGAACCTATCAACACAACTAGCAGTAGCCGTGGGGGGGCTCCTATGATGCCCTAGGCCCCTCGATCACAGCCGGAGGACTACATAGCCTAAAGACAGAAAGGGAAATCTAAACTGCCCCAGAGCAGACCCCAAAGCAAAAGGCAGCCCCCCACATATAATGACGGTGAAGCAAGAAGAAAGAACAAAACACAGACAGAAAGATAGACTGAGCAAAGATGGGGCCCAAGCTAGCTTAGATAGGAAAGGACAGGAAGGCTGCTGTCTGCAATCCGTGAAAAACCCTATGAAAATAAGAGCCAACAAACTGACAGTAAAAAGGCCCTGAAGACGCTAGGCTTCAAAAAAGGCTATGTCAGTACTCAGGAATATTCTGAAGACAGAGCAACAGGCAAAAGGAGATTCAGCTCACCCCAGCAGGGAATGGCAGAATCCAGAAAAGCAAGGAAAACAAAACACTAATGCAAAAAGGCAAAGCAGAAATCTTAGCTTTAGATGAGCAGGAATCAGACTTGGTTTCCTAGAAGTCCACAGAGAAATCACCTGCAGGCCAGAAGGGCTTCGGCAGCCTATATCCAGTCATTAACTCCACTCAGCCAGTCATCATCATCAGCCCCAGGTGTTTGACAATCAGGCTCACTACCTTTCTTCACCAGAAGAGGGAGTTCCTCGGGCCTCAGTAGTGAAGGGGAAAATGAACTCACAACAGTACCTCCCCCTTGAGGAGGGGTCACCGAACCCTCAACCACGCCACCAGGGCGATCAGGGTGAGCCCGATGAAAGGCAAGCACAAATCTTTTGGCATGAATATCAGAGGCAGAGACCCAGGAATTATCCTCCTGACCATAACCCTTCCACTTAACCAAATACTGGAGTCTCCGTCTAGCCAGACGGGAATCCAGTACTTTCTCTACCTCATATTCCATGTTACCTTCAACCAATACAGGGTCTGGAGGTGCAACCCCCGGAACAACAGGTTCAACAAACCTCTTCAACAAAGATTTATGGAACACATTATGGATTTTAAATGTGACAGGAAGAGCCAAACGAAAAGAGACCGTATTAATAATCTCCAAAATCTTGTAAGGTCCAATAAATCTGGGCTTAAACTTAGGAGAAGCCACCTTCATAGCAATATTTTTTGATGATAACCACACCATATCACCAACCTTAAACTGGGGACCAATGGTCCTATGTCGGTTGGAAAACCGCTGGGCCTTTTCCTGGGAGAGAGATAACTTATCCACCACTTGGTCCCAGATCTGGTGCATTCTCTCCACCACAGTGTCAACACCTGGGCAGGCAGAGGGCTCCACCTGCCCTGAAGAAAATCGAGGATGAAACCCAAAGTTACAAAAAAAAGGTGACAGCAAAGTGGCAGAACTAGCTCTATTATTTAAAGCAAATTCGGCCAAGGGCAAAAATGAAACCCAATCATCCTGATCAGCAGAAATAAAACATCTCAAATATGACTCCAAGGTCTGGTTTTTTCTCTCTGTCTGCCCATTGGTCTGAGGGTGAAAAGCAGAGGAGAAGGAAAACTGAATTCCCAGCTTGGAACAGAAAGTTCTCCAAAATCTAGACACAAACTGGACTCCTCTGTCAGATACAATGTTCTCAGGAATCCCGTGCAAGCGAACCACCTGTTGTAAAAACAGGGGCACCAATTCAGAGGAAGACGGCAACTTAGGGAGTGGTACAAGATGAACCATCTTAGGGAACCTATCACAAATCACCCAAATAACAGTCATCCTTTGAGAGACAGGCATATCAGAGATGAAATCCATTGAAATATGGGTCCATGGCCTCTTGGGGACAGGCAAAGACATAAACAACCCACTAGAACGAGAACACGATTTAGACCGGGAGCACGTCCCACAGGACTGCACAAAATTCTTGACATCACGAGACAAGGAGGGCCACCAAAAAGACCGACTCACCAGATCTCTAGTACCAAAAATACCTGGATGACCAGCCAAAGCAGAGCAATGAACTTCAGACATCACTCTCTTCTTCCACTGGTCAGGAACATACAACTTTCCATTGGGACAACGCTCAGGTTTGTCCTCCTGGAACTCTTCCAGAGCACGTCTCAAATCGGGCGAGATGGCAGAAAGAACTACCCCTTCGCCTAAGATGGTAGCAGGCTTGGTCACCACAGGAGAATCAGCAAAGAAGCTCCTAGAGAGGGCGTCAGCCTTGATATTCTTAATTCCAGGAAGAAAAGAAACCACAAAATCAAAACGTGTAAAAAACAAGGCCCACCTAGCCTGTCTAGGGTTCAAGCGCTTAGCCGACTCTAGGTAAATCAAATTCTTGTGGTCAGTGAGGACCACGACTTGATGCTTAGCTCCCTCCAACCAATGTCTCCACTCCTCAAATGGCCATTTCATGGCCAACAGCTCCCGATTCCCCACATCATAGTTACGTTCAGATGGAGAGAACTTTCGGGAAAAGAAAGCACAGGGATTCATTTTAGATGTTACAGGATCCTTTTGGGACAAAACAGCTCCTGCACCAATCTCAGAAGCATCCACCTCTACCTGGAACGGAAGTGAGACATCAGGTTGCCGCAAAACCGGGGCGGAGGTGAATCTACGCTTCAGCTCCTGAAAGGAAGAAACAGCCTCCGGAGACCAATTTAACACATCAGCACCCTTCTTAGTCAAATCAGTCAATGGCTTGGCAATACTAGAAAATTTTACTATAAATTTCCGATAAAAATTAGCAAAACCCAAAAACTTCTAGAGGGCCTTCAAAGAAGTGGGCTGAACCCAATCGTAAATGGCCTGTACCTTGGCCGGGTTCATTTCAATAGTTGACGGGGACAAAATAAATCCCAAAAAAGAAATCATCTGTACTCCAAAAAGGCATTTAGATCCTTTGACATACAGGGAATTCTCCCTCAAGATCCGGAACACAGTCCGAATATGTTCCACATGAGAATCCCAATCCTTGGAGAAGATCAAAATATCATCCAGATTGATAATCAGAAATTTATCGACAAAATCTCGGAAAATATCGTTCATGAAGCACTGGAAGACAGAAGGGGCATTAGTGAGCCCAAAAGGCATCACCAGGTACTCAAAATGTCCCTCCCGAGTATTAAACGCCGTCTTCCATTCATCCCCATGCTTAATGCGAATAAGATTATACGCCCCCCTGAGGTCAAGCTTGGTAAACCAGCAAGCACCTTTAACTCTGGAGAATAGATCAGAAATCAGGGGTAACGGATACTGATATTTAACAGTAATTTTGTTGAGAGCACGATAATCAATAACAAGGTCTTAATGATCCATCCTTTTTGGCTACAAAAAAAAACCGGCACCCAAGGGTGACGAGGATGGTCTAATATGACCCTTCTCCAACGCCTCCTTAATATAGGATCGCATAGCCTCGTGCTCGGGTACAGATAAATTGAAGAGCCGACCCTTGGGAAATTTACACCCCGGGCTCAGTTCAATTGCACAGTCATAGCTCCTATGAGGAGGCAGAGACGCAGACTCATTCTCACTAAATACATCATAAAAGTCCGCCAAATAATCAGGAACATCATGCGACTGAGGAGAGGTGGAAAACATCGGAGCCTCACTAAAGGCACACCGACAACCCCAACTCACCACAGACACAGATTTCCAATCCAAAACTGGATTATGGATTTGTAACCAGGGAAACCCCAGAACAATAGTATCATGCAGATTATGTAACACCAAAAACCTGCAATTTTCTTGATGGTCTGGGGCGACCCGCATTACCACCTGGGTCCAAAACTGAGGTTTATTTTTAGCCAAAGGAGTAGCATCAATCCCCCTCAAAGGGATAGGCGTCTGCAGAGGTGTCATCGGAAATCCACAACGTTTAGCAAAATCCAAGTCCATTAGGTTTAGAGCTGCTCCTGAATCCACAAAAGCCTTGGCGGAAAATGTGGACAGGGAGCAGATCAGAGTAATAGCCAGAAGAAACTTAGGTTGAACACCACCAACAGAAAATGTGTGTGCAAGGCGTTTCTCGCGTTTAGGACAGACAGTAATAACATGCGAGGCATCTCCACAGAAAAAACACAACTTATTACGCCTTCTGAACTCCTGACGCTGCTCTCTGGAAAAAACTCTATCACATTGCATAGGTTCAGACATCTGTTCAACAGGTGGCAACACCTCTCGTGCAGCTCTGCGTTCGCGCAAACGCCGATCAACCTGAATGGCTAATGACATAGAATCGTCAAGACCAGAGGGAACAGGAAATCCCACCATAGTATCTTTTACGGGTTCTGACAACCCCTTCCGAAAGAGAGCAGCCAAGGCATTATCATTCCAGGTAGTAAGTACTGCCCACTTTCGGAATTTTTGACAGTACAATTCTGCAGAATCACGACCCTGGTTCAATGCCAGCAGGGTCTTTTCAGCCTGATCAATGGCATTAGGTTCGTCATACAACAACCCCAAGGCCTGAAAAAATGCGTTCACATTAGTCAGAATAGGATCATCTGGTTTCAAAGAAAACGCCCAATCCTGGGGATTGCCACGCAGCAAAGAGATGACAATTTTAACCTGCTGCGCGGAGCTCCCTGACGAATTAGGCTTCAAGGCAAAAAATAATTTACAATTATTTTTGAAATTCAAAAATTTAGACCGATCCCCAAAAAATACATCAGGCGTAGGAATCTTTGGTTCAGCAGCATGTGAATGAGCAAGGTAGGCGGAAATTCCCCGCACTTCCGCAGCGAGCTGCTCCACACGATCAGACAATTGCTTTATCTCCATTGAGAGAAAAAAAAAATTCCCCCTACGGCCTCAGAGATATAGAGGAAAAAATATACACACCTTTTTTTTTTTTTCTTTTTTTTTTATACAATTCTTTCCTGCAATTGAGTACCCTAGGATCTGCGGTATGGCGGGTGATTCTGTTATGATTGAGTCACCGTAGGAGGCAAAAATAGAAATGCTAGCTAAGTCCAGAAAACCAGAGAAGTTGGCAGCTATCGGATTGCAGACCCCTGAACCTATCAACACAACTAGCAGTAGCCGTGGGGGGCTCCTACGATGCCCTAGGCCCCTCGATCACAGCCGGAGGACTACATAGCCTAAAGACAGAAAGGGAAATCTAAACTGCCCCAGAGCAGACCCCAAAGCAAAAGGCAGCCCCCCACATATAATGACGGTGAAGCAAGAAGAAAGAACAAAACACAAACAGAAAGATAGACTGAGCAAAGATGGGGCCCAAGCTAGCTTAGATAGGTAAGGACAGGAAGGCTGCTGTCTGCAATCCGTGAAAAACTCTATGAAAATAAGGGCCAACAAACTGACAGTAAAAAAGGCCCTGAAGACGCTAGGCTTCAAAAAAGGCTATGTCAGTACTCAGGAATATTCTGAAGACAGAGCAACAGGCAAAAGGAGATTCAGCTCACCCTAGCAGGGAATGGCAGAATCCAGAAAAGCAAGGAAAACAAAACACTAATGCAAAAAGGCAAAGCAGAAATCTTAGCTTTAGATGAGCAGGAATCAGACTTGGTTTCCTAGAAGTCCACAGAGAAATCACCCGCAGGCCAGAAGGGCGTCGGCAGCCTTATATCCAGTCATTAACTCCACTCAACCAGTCATCATCATCAGCCCCAGGTGTTTGACAATCAGGCTCACTACCTTTCTTCACCAGAAGAGGGAGTTCCTCGGGCCTCAGTAGTGAAGGGGAAAATGAACACACAACACGTCCCTATACAGGTTCTTTCAACCTGTCGCCGAGCAGGATACCTAAGCCCTTGCTTGCCCTGCACCTATCCCTAAGTAGGTAATTGGCAAGTGAGGACACTGGTCCCACTGCTGCACTAATACAACACAAAGGGAAAATATGACATACTAGGTAAAGGAAAACAACACTTAGCTCTCTGCTGCAGAGCACAGCACAGCAGGAATGAAGCACCCGATACACCGGACTCAGCTGACGAACAACTGCTCCCAGCAAGCTCCTTCTCCCAGTATGGTCGCTGCAGAATGAACTCTAACACCGACGGTCAGCTGATGCATCAGGCGACCTTTTGAAGTAAGGTGGGAGTGGTCACCACCTGCATCAGCAAACTCAGCAGCAATGTAATTACACCAGCGGCCACCAGGGGAAAAAAACTGACATTAATCCCCGAAGGCCTGAAAGGAAAAAAGTTTTAATGTGAGAATCCAGATCTGCCACGAATCCAAAAATGCGTAATTTTGACGTGCCCGCCGACCGCACGGGAATGCAAAATGTTGTTCCCGTGCGGTCGGCGGGCACGTCAAAATGACGCATGCAGACGCATCCGCATACAACGCATGTCCCTGCATACCCAATGTTAAAGATAGGTACGCAGGACGCATGCATAACTAGGCGGAGCTTAAGGGAAGATGTACGGAAGAAGGGGGGGGCTTAAGGGAGGAAGTATGCAGCCCTCCGCACTCTTGCCAAATGCAAGTGTGTACCCGGCCTTAACTCTCTCAGCACTGTGCGAGGTGGAGCTTGCTTCCGGGCTTACATCACAGAGAATAACCACCTCTGTGAAAGATATCTTCCTTCAATGATGTGTTCACCGTCCATCTTACAACCTTAATAAGCAGCTGTGATCTGATCTGTCAGTGAGATGATAGGCTGTCCTGTGGATAAGATATATTTCTTATGTTTGCTTTTACTATTGATTTATGCAAAGTTTGTTGAAATGACTTTGACCATTAAACTACAGGGTGATTAAAAAAGGATAGTGCAAAATGAAAGCTTTCTTATTCATAAGAGAGAACACAGCATAAAGTTATGAATATAAAAAGACTCATTATGTAGCCAACTTTTATCTATACACTGCAAATGTTCAAACATGATTTCCATTGGTGACATGTCAGATGTCTATTATGTAGTCTGGTCCTGTCCTGACATGTGCCAGTATATCCTCAGATATGGACTATTTCAATGATGCATTGTCTCAGGTCGTTCAAATCCAATGGATCTGTGGGGGGTGGAGGTGGTTAGATAGACTGAGTTCTTGAAATAGCCCCACAGAAAAGGGCTTAGATTGGGTGATCATGGAGGCAAGCTCATCATTGGTGTACCGACCTGAGAAAGCGCATCAGTGACACAATTGAGCCCTTATCTCAGGATATGCTGTACGCATCTAGACAGAACCGGACCACTGCCTAGACCACTTTGAAAACTTGTAGTTTATAGATAAAACTTGGATTGATAGTGTGTATTTTCATGTTAATAAATTTGTGTTGTGTTCTCTTAGTTATGAATGCCAAGGCTGTAATTTTGGATCATCCTTTTTGAATAAAGCCATATTCTCTGTAGAATCATCATTCTTGAGTCAAGTTAAATAAACAGATTTTTTTTTTTTTTTTTAGATTTTAGCATTTGCTGATGGAGAAAGATATAAATTTATTGATGTAATTATCAATGATGATGATCTCCCAGAAGGAGATGAAAAATTTCAGCTGATACTTGCAAATCCTTCTCATGGACTGGAATTGGGCAAGAATACAACAGGTGATACAATCCATTACACAACATATTGCACAATGTTGTAATGTGTATATTAATGTGCTATGTGTGATATCTTGTATCTCTTTTATGACAGCTACTGTTACAATTCTGGCCAATGACGATGGTTATGGCGTTATATCTTTTAACAACACTGAGCACTTCTTCCTGCGGGAGCCCACCGCACTGTACTTGACAGAGAGCATTGCAGTGCTCTGTATTATCAGGGACCCTCCTCAAGGAATATTTGGGACTGTCACTGTGCAGTATTTTATCACTGGAGAAAATGGCTCGGATGCTTCTGGTGATCTGAATCCAGTAGAAGGCTATGTCATCCTAGAAGAAGGAGTGAGGTTCAAGGTAACTCCTCAACCTAGCATGGACTGTGTAACTGCATTGGGTTATTGATACAGGAAAGATGTATATCTTTGTATCGTGTTAGGCTACTTTCACACATCAGGTTTTCGGCGTCAGGCGCGATCCGGCGTCGTGCCGGAATGCCGGATCCGGCAAATGTTTTGTAAAACCTGATGTGCCGGATCCGGTTTTCTGCCGGATCCGTCTTGTTCTTGACAGACAAAACCGGATCCGTCTCATCCGGTTCATCCGTTTTTCTATCCGTTTTTCCACGGATTACGCCGGATCTGGTTTTTAAAATTGACCCTTGTGGCCTTCCGAACGGGATTGGCTACTGGAAAACTATATATAGCATGTTCCTACAGCCCTTCTTTGACAGGTTGTAGAGGAGAAAGTGCAGGTTGGAGAGAAGAGCAAGTTACTGGCGAAGATGGATGTTGTCATTGGAAATATTACCACTAGAAGTTCTGTGACGGTTTCAGTAATGAGGGACAATTTTGCACTATACTTTATGTCACCTCAAGGCAGAGTACACTGGCAGGATGACAGAGTGTGAAAGATTTGTGCCCTAACCAAACTTGTGTACCTTCTGGACCAACAGTATATACCTTTGCCAACCAAAGTTGGCTATCTTGTCATGGTCTTACTATTTTTAGCTTTAGGCCACAGGTGTGTACCTGGTTGTGTTTTATGCAAAGTATTTCACCTTTTAACAAAAGTTGTGTACATTGTTAGGAAATCACCAACAATAAACACAACTTTTCAGGTGAAATACTTTGCTTCAAACACAACCAGGAACACAACTGTGGCAAAAAGCTAAAATTTACCCACAGTTATATACCTGGTTTTGAATACCTTTTTACCTTTTAAATACCCTGTATTTAACCTTTTTTTTAAACATATTTCGCCGCAGAAAGAAATGACAGACAACCAGTGTAAACAATAATTTAACTTTTATTTAAAATATTTTTTTTTGTGTAAACTGTTTTTAAAGTTAAAAAAACTTTTTTAATAAAGGTTTGAAACCAACCAAATGGGCATTTTTATTACAAAAAAAACATTATAACTCGGTGTAGTGTGGGGTGGAAATACTGCTGGAGGGGCTGCGGGACACTTCGACAATGGGAGTGTGGAGAGAGGACTGGGATCGTGGTGGGGAAGGAACAGTTAGAGGTGATGGTGTGGAAAAAGCTACAGAATGGGTGGACATGTGGGAGGCAGAAGAGGTGGTGGGCGGTGGAGTGGAGGGTTGGGCAGGGACTGTAGGAGCAGATGATGTTGATGGAAAGTTGTATGGGGAAGGAGTTTGGTACGGGGAAGGAGTTTGGTACGGGGAAGGAGTTTGGTACGGGGCAGGTTGCTGGAAGTGGGGAGATGTCTGGTACTGGGGAGGTTGCTGGTACTGGGAAGGTTGCTGGTACTGGTGAGGTTGCTGGTATGTAATAGGAGGGGGAGGATGGAAAGTGGCTGGAGGGGGTGCAGATGTAATAGGAGGGGGAGGATGGAAAGTGGCTGGAGGGGGTGCAGATGTAATAGGAGGGGGAGGATGGATGTGGCTGGAGGGGGTGCAGGTGGAGGAACTACAGTGGTGGGAGGTGGAGGTTGGGAGGTAACCTGCTGTAGAGCACCGTGGCACGAATGCATTACATGCATCTGCTGGGTAGGAGATAGTGTTGCCATGCGCTCCACAACAGACCTGAAAAAGGTGTGGTTTGGCGAAGATCTTGCTTCTGAATGCATGGTTTGCAGAAGTGTCTTCACCTCCAGAATGCTGGAGTTGATCTGCTGAAAGCCTGCGGAGATTTGCTCTGACAAGACTTTTAGACAGTTCTGGAAAGATGCATTCAGATGCAAGAACTCTGGCGCATAACTCTTTTCCTGACCCCTCTGCCGCTGCCGCCCAGTACCCGCAGGTGTACTAGAGGTGGCAGGGGCAGAAGGGTGGGGTAAAGGGAAAGCGATCTCCTCACCAGCAGCTTCATGTAATGTAGGCGGCCACGATGCTCCTGTGCTGGTGGATGGGACAGATGGGTCGAATGTGTGGGAAGGCTGGGAAGGTGCAGATGTACCGGGGCGGTTGAAGTGTGCCTCGGTGCCGGTCTCCTCAGGGATCGCCTCAGAAGGGTCCAATCGTGCAGGCTCCCGAGTGCTGCTCACCGTGCTGTGGAATAAAGAGAAAAAAAAACAATTAAAATACTGACATGGTATGGCCCTGGCTGAAAAAAAAAAGTTACATCTAACATTTTTTTTCACATGTGGTGTGTAATATTTACCTTCTAGTGACCATTGTTTCCCGGAGGAACGACAGGGCTTGTGCGTACTTGTACTTGCTCCTGCGCCCTCCAGATCCACTCGGGGCCCGCATCTCTTTATTGAACTCCTTCTTGAAACGATCCCTCACAGACCGCCACCGATTCACAATTCTGTTCCCTGAAACGAGAAAGGAGTGGTTAGTATACAACATCAGTGTTTCACAAACTCCAGTCCTCATGGTCCCCAGGGGTCATGTTTTCAGGATTTCCATAGTAAATAGAAATCCTGAACACATGATCTGTGGGGACCACGAGGACTGGAGTTCGGGAAACACTGGTTTACATCAAGCAACCGGTACTGTATATACTTACGCTCTTTAATCTGGGCCCGAACATCGAGGTCCTCCCAGCGGCCCACAAGGAGCGAACAGATTTCCTCCCAGAGTCGTCGGGTAACGATAAGGTCAGCGTGGCGGCGGTCAGCCATATTCCAGAGCGTCTCCCTTTCTCTGACGAGATCGATGAGGTGGTCCACATCGAGTCCTCCATCCTCACCGTCAGAGTCGGGAGCACGCTGTGAAGGCTGTTAAAGAAAAAGACAAAAATAACATAATTAGCCTCCACAAAAGAAATGAAATAAAAAGTGCAAAAAAACAAAGCAAAAATATTTATACTTACACGCTGGTGACCGCCGCGTTGCTGTCGCCGACGACCCTGGGAGGCACTGCGAGGACCTCTTGGCCGAGCACCAGATTGGGAAGACTAGAGAAGAAAACAAAAAATGTTATGTCTTTGGATGTAGGCATTTGTTTGCTGTGTGTGGTCTGCAGAACATTGTTTTCTATGTGTTGTGTGTAGTGTGATGTTGTGTTTCTGCGTTTGATGCAAAAAACTTACCAATTGTGAGCCCACTCCAGGTGTCTGTCCACCCCTTCCTTCTTCTTCTGGGAGCTCCTCTTCATCTTGTGAATCCTGTTTTGAAATAAAAGGCAATGAATAGACATATATTACAGAGAAGATGGATTTTGGAAATAAAAACTTACCGTCAAACGCTGACGATGCGAGGGAGGGCTCCCAGAAGATGATGTGCTGTCTTCCTGGTGGCCACACTCCATGCCTGTGGGTGGTGTTCCAGCAGCTGCCATTGCTGCTGCTGCTGCATCTATTGGGCGGCTGTTGAATAAAGAGAAACAAAGGGCCAATGAATATCTTGATATTCAATAGCCCTAGTTTGGAGGAATGGGGGATTTGATAATTACCGTCTCTCATCTGCTGCTGGCCTCCCCTCCTCAGCATGTTCCATTTGCTGCTCCATTTGGGGTGGTGGTGGTGCTGATGGTGCTGCAATGGTCTCCTGCCTTCTCCTGCTGCGCTTGGTTGCTTTCTTGGGTGGCATGTTGGGTGTGGCTGTGGGTCCCACTGTCTTGCTTTTATATATGTCTTGTGGGCAGAGCTACTGAGCATGCTCAGACCAAAAAAAACGGATCCGGCCACCGGATCCGGCTTTCGCCGGATCAGGCACATTGCGGCGCTCATAGGCTTTCATTGTGTGAAAAAGACGGACACGCCGGATCCGGCGTGTCCGGCTTTTTCGCCGGAGACAAAAAACGTTACAGTAGCCGTTTTTTCCAGACGCCGGATCGCGACACATTGCCGGATCCGGCGAAAACCGGATGAAACGCATGGCCATCCGGCGCGATCCGGCGCAAATGCAAGTCAATGGGGGGGAAACCGGATCCGGCATTGCATTTTGCCGGATCCGGTTTCTGTCAAAAGCGCCGGATCGCGCCTGACGGCGAAAACCTGATGTGTGAAAGAGGCCTTAGCCAGTAGATAGAAAAATATTCAGAATTGTCCTCAGTGGTTGATACCTTTTAATGGCTGACTGAAAAGATGGTAACAAATTGCAAGCTTTCGAGACTCCTCAGGTCTCTTTTATTATTATTTTTATTATTAATATTTATTTATATAGCGCCATTGATTCCATGGTGCTGTACATGAGAAGGGGTTACATACAAATTACAGATATCACTTACAGTAAGAAAAAAACTAACAATCACAGACTTATATAGAGGGGAAAGAGGACCCTGCCCTTCGGGCTTACATTCTACAGGATGGTGGGGAAGGAGACAGTCGGTTGGGGGGTTGCAGCAGCTCCAGTGATGGTGAGGCGGTGGCTCCAGTAGTGGTGAGGGGGCAGCAGGTATCATTGCAGGCTGTAGGCTTTCCTGAAGAGATGGGTTTTCAGGTTCCGTCTGAAGGATCCGAGTGTGGTTGACAGCCGGACGTGTTGGGGCAAAGAATTCTAGAGAATGGGGGCTATTTGAGGAAGTCTTGGAGGCGGTTGGGTGAGGAGCGAATAAGAGTGGAGGAGAGAAGGAGGTCTTGGGAGGATCGGAGATTACGTGAGGGAAAATATCGGGAGATTAATTCAGAGATATATGAAGGATACAGGTTATAGATGGCCTTGTAGGTCAGTATTAGTAATTTGAATTGGATACGCTGAGGGAGTGGGAGCCAGTGAAGAGATTTGCAGAGGGGAGAAGTGGAGGAGTAGCGAGGAGAGAGATGAATTAGTCGGGCAGCAGAGTTAAGGATGGACTGGAGAGGTGCAAGGGTGTTAGCATGGAGGCCACAGAAAAGGATGTTGCAGTAGTCGAGACGGGAGATGATGAGGGCATGCACAAGCATTTTAGTAGAGTGAGGGTTGATGAAGGGACGGATTCTGGAAATATTTTTGAGCTGGAGGCAGCAGGAGGTGGAGAGAGCTTGGATGTGCGGTTTGAAGGACAGGGCAGAGTCAAGGGTTAATCCGAGGCAGCGGACCTCCGGTACGGGGGGGAAAGTGTGATGTCGTCAATTATTATAGATAGGTCAGGTAAGGAAGATCTGTGAGATGGGGTAAAGATGATCAGTTCAGATTTGTCCACATTCAGTTTGAGGAAGCGGGAGGAGAAGAAGGAGGATATGGCTGATAGACACTCTGGGATTTTGGAGAGCAGAGGGGTGACGTCTGGGCCAGAGAGGTAGATCTGGGTATCATCGGCATAAAGGTGGTACTGGAATCCGTGGGACTTTATGAGTTGCCCCAGGCCAAGTGTATAGATTGAGAAGAGTAGGGGTCCTAGAACAGAGCCTTGGGGGACTCCAACAGAGAGAGGGTGGGATGAGTAGGTAGTTTGGGAGTGGGAGACTCTGAATGTACGGTTGGAGAGGTATGAGGAGATTCCAAGATAGGGCAAGGTCTTTGATGCCAAAGAAAGAGAGGATCTGTAGTAGGAGGCAGTGGTCAACTGTGTCGAAGGCAGAGGACAGGTCTAGAAGGAGGAGTATAGAGTATTGTCCGTTCGCTTTGGCTGTAAGTAGGTCGTTAGTAATTTGGTCAGGGCTGTCTCAGTGGAGTGATGGGGGCGGAAACCAGATTGTAGATTTTCAAAGAGTAGGTTAGATGAGAGATTGGAGGAAAGTTCAGCATGGACATGCTGCTCCATCACGCATTGACTAATACAAAATCTGAAGAATCACATATTTATGCACAACACAGCACAGAAAAAATGCAATAGATAAGACAAGTGACGTGAAGCCGAACTATCACTATGGGGGAGTGATAGACAGTTATGGCCATGAATATTGGACCAGTTCATAGATAAGGAGTGAAAGTTTTATTGCCCTCTGATTGGGGTCTGGTTTTGTGTTGTGTGATTCCCCCACAAGGTCTTAGGAGCAAATTCCTTAATTGATGTAAAAAGACATAAATCCATGCGACACATTCATTCCTCCATTGAGTATGTCAAAGGTCGTCATGAGTTTGTACTCACAGATTCTTCTGTCTCTCTGAGATGTGACGTTACCTTTCAATACCAGTAATTTCATGTCCATGGTGCTGTGATCAGGTATACAAAAATGTTTGGCCACAGGTAGATCCATTCTTTTTTCTCTTATTGTGTGGCAGTGAGAATTCATCCTTGTTCTAAGCTTTTGCCCTGTCTCCCCCACACACAGACCCCCAGATGGACATTTAGTACAAATAATTAAGTACACCACATTAGATGTGATGCAGCTGAAAGTACCTGGGATCTTGTAGTTGGGATCTTGGGTTATTTATGGCATTTTAAGCATCAAAGGTTGGAAATTACCAACTTATATAGGCTTTACTGTGTGAAGAAGGAAACAGCTTTACCACATAGTAGCTGGAGGTTTTCTATAAGTACAGTTGGTTGGGTAGAGGGTGTCCAATTACTTAAATTATATATTATATTAAATTATATAAAGGGCATTTATTGTTGTGAAAAATATACATTGCTCAGATTTATTATTCCCTCATACAGGCATTGTTCACGATTAGATTTCCTTATTTCTTGTAGAAGCAGCTCTTCCCTTATCCGAGGGCTGTATCTGGTACTGGAGATCATTCTTATTGTTAGCACCGCTCCCCGTTCCACAGCCCCCGCTGCTGTACTCACCGCCTCCGCTTCCGGCCCGGCTTCCTCCTCTGACACTGCCGTGGCGCGCGCCCCTGCTCCTCTCTCCTTCCGGCAGCCGGCCTCCCGATGTGCGCCTCCACTTCCCTCGGCCGTGCGCATGGTACCTCTGTGCACGCGCCGGAGGGTTAGATCGCGCGCTCCTGCCATCAGCCACTTGCCTGCATGACCTGACCGAACCCTCTCCTAACCTATCAGAGCCCACCACCAGGTATTTCAGGCCGCCCTCCCTCAGTGGATGCGCCTGACTATTGAGTTACTTCTCGCTTGTCTAGGCCGTGCTCGCTGCTGCCTGCAGCGTGCTCCTGTTAACCCTCGTTGTCTCCTGCCTTTGCCTTGCCTCCTGTTAACCCTCTGTGTCTCCTGCCTGTGCCTCCTATTTAACCACTGTGTCTCCTTCCTTCTCAGTGCACCACCATTCCTGCCTCCCTCCGTCTCAACTCCCTCCACCTCTAGATCTTGGTTATTCCATCTCCTCTCCGGACCTCCCTCCACTCCTCGTCATCTGCTCACCCTCTTGAGCCGACCCCTGGTCCTGGCTGCCATGGCGCTTGAACTCCCCGAGTCTGTTCCCTAACGGTCCCCGGTATAGGGGTCGGTCCACTTGGTGCGCTCGCTCAGGGAGGGTTCGGCGTCACGGTCCAGTGGGTCCACTCTCGCTTCCGTGATCCTGGGCGTAACACTTATTCATTTGAGTTGGGCTGGACTGCAGTACTCAGGCCATAAACTAGAGTGGAGTTGTGTCGGATAAACACTTAAACCTTTTTTTCTCATATTACCAATTCAATTTTTACAACAATCCATGGCCAATATATAAAGTGAAAAAGGAAATCACAAGCTCATCTATATCTCCAATTTAGGATTTTGGGGATCCTGGAGCAGAAGCTGTTGCAGGGCGATGATTGATTGAAAATTGAGTTGGGTTTGTCTAGCTCGATCCAAATGGGTTAAAATTAGCCCTTTATTTTATACATGTAAAATTCATAGAAGAATGGTGAAAGGATACTGATCATCAACTTGTTTCATTCTCTATATGCGTTCTTAGTCATGATGAAATACCATGAGCATGAAGTTTCATCAGAATTCAGAACGCATGTAGCGTTTGACACGCATTGATGATCAGTATCCTGTAACCACTCTTCTATGAATTTTAAATGATTTAAATAAAGTGCTAATTTTTACCCATTTAGATCGAACTGGAAAACCCACCTTTTATTTCAATATATAAAGTCCTCAAATCACATTAGTTGGGAAAATTTACCAATTTCAATGAGTTTGGCCTAGAATCTAATGTGAATGGTGGCTGGGTAGGAAGGTCTTCTGACTCCTCCCCGAGAAATGATGTCTAGGGAAAAAAGATTCGGGTGGATTAAATTCCAACACCTGATGCTTTTGTCCCTCAGGCAGATAAGTCGCTACCAGAAGTGTCTGGTGGCAACTTATTATAATGCATTGCTTATAAAGCGCTATCTTATTCTGCAGCGCTTTACATAAATTATCATCACTTTCCCCAATGGGGCTCACAGTCTAAATTCCCTATCAGTGTGTCTTTGGAATTTTTACACTCTTCTCATAAAAGCAAACTGTGAGAGACACCCTAGCTGTCAGTAGAGCAGTCCAACAGGTAACTAAGGTGTATGGACAGCCTAATGTCTATAAATGTTTTAAAATGGAAAAAATAATTGACATCCATATAACGTTTTACTTGATATTTACGTGCATATGTTTTTTTAAATGTTCCTTTAGCCAATATCAAAATTAACAATACAAACAAAAAAATAACAAAAAACACAAAGATAACTCAACTGAACCACGCCTTTTTCCCCAGAAAAGAGGAGAGCAAAATAATAAAAATAAAGTAATAAATAGTTAAATAAAAATAACAGTTACTTACAGTTGTGGCCAAAAATATTGACACCCCTGCAATTCTGTCAGATAATACTCTGTTTCTTCCTGAAAATGATTGCAAACACAAATTCTTTGGTATTATTATCTTCGTTTAATTTGTCTTAAATGAAAAAACACAAAAGAGAATGAAGCAAAAAGCAAAACATTGATCATTTCACACAAAACTCCAAAAATGGGCCAGACAAAAGTATTGGCACCCCCAGCCTAATACTTTGTTGCACAACCTTTAGCCAAAATAACTGCGACCAACCGCTTCCGGTAACCATCAATGAGTTTCTTACAATGCTTTGCTGGAATTTTAGACCATTCTTCTTTGGCAAACTGCTCCAGGTCCCTGATATTTGAAGGGTGCCTTCTCCAAACTGCCATTTTTAGATCTCTCCACAGGTGTTCTATGGGATTCAGGTCTGGACTCATTGCTGGCCACCTTAGAAGTCTCCAGTGCTTTCTCTCAAACCATTTTCTAGTGCTTTTTGAAGTGTGTTTTGGGTCATTGTCCTGCTGGAAGACCCATGACCTCTGAGGGAGACCCAGCTTTCTCACACTGGGCCCTACATTATGCTGCAAAATTTGTTGGTAGTCTTCTGACTTCATAATGCCATGCACACGGTCAAGGTGGCAGCAGGCAGCAGAGCACCCCCAAAACATCAGGGAACCTCCGCCATGTTTGACTGTAGGGACCGTGTTCTTTTCTTTGAATGCCTCTTTTTTTCTCCTGTAAACTCTATGTTGATGCCTTTGCCCAAAAAGCTCTACTTTTGTCTCATCTGACCAGAGAACATTCTTCCAAAACATTTTAGGCTTTTTCAGGTAAGTTTTGGCAAACTCCAGCCTGGCTTTTTTATGTCTCGGGGTAAGAAGTGGGGTCGTCCTGGGTCTCCGACCATACAGTCCCTTTTCATTCAGACGCCGATGGATAGTACGGGTTGACACTGTTGTACCCTCGGACTGCAGGGCAGCTTGAACTTGTTTGGATGTTAGTCGAGATTCTTTATCCAACATCCGCACAATCTTGCGTTTAAATCTCTTGTCAATTTTTCTTTTCCATCTACATCTAGGGAGGTTAGCCACAGTGCCATGGGCTTTAAACTTCTTGATGACACTGCGCACGGTAGACACAGGAACATTCAGGTCTTTGGAGATGGACTTATAGCCTTGAGATTGCTCATGCTTCCTCACAATTTGGTTTCTCAAGTCCTCAGACAGTTCTTTGGTCTTCTTTCTTTTCTCCATGCTCAATGTGGTACACACAAGGACACAGGACAGAGGTTGAGTCAACTTTAATCCATGTCAACTGGCTGCAAGTGTGATTTAGTTATTGCCAACACCTGTTAGGTGCCACAGGTAAGTTACAGGTGCTGTTAATTACACAAATTAGAGAAGCATCACATGATTTTTCGAACAGTGCCAATACTTTTGTCCACCCTCTTTTTTATGTTTGGTGTGGAATTATATCCAATTTGGCTTTAGGACAATTCTTTTTGTGTTTTTTCATTTAAGACAAATTAAATGAAGATAATAATACCAAAGAATTTGTGTTTGCAATCATTTTCAGGAAGAAACTGAGTATTATCTGACAGAATTGCACAGGTGTCAATACTTTTGGCCACAACTGTATACAAATGTCACCAAATCTGTAATCTTTTTTTTCTTGTGGATTCTGCTAATAGGTTTTATAATAATAATAGTAACATAGTAACATAGTTATTAAGGTTGAAGGGAGACTTTAAGTCCATCTAGTTCAACCCATATCCTATCCTAACTTGCCCTAACATGTTGAACCAGAGGAAGGCAAAAAAAACCCATGTGGCAACAAGCAAGCTTCACATTGGGGAAAAAAATTCCTTCCTGACTCCACATACGGCAATCAGACTTGCTCCCTGGATCAACGCAATATTAAGGAAACTAGTGTATATACCCTGTAATATTATACTTTTCAAGAAAGGCATCCAGTCCATTCTTAAATTTTAGTAGGGAATCACTCATTACAACATCATATGGCAGAGAGTTCCATAGTCTCACTGCTCTTACAGTAAAGAATCCGCTTCTGTGAGTATGCTTAAACCTTCTTTCCTCCAGACGTAGAGGATGCCCCCTTGTCCCCGTCACAGGTCTAAGCGTAAAAAGATCATTAGAAAGCTCTTGGTATTGTCCCCGCATATATTTATACATTGTAATAAGATCACCCCTAAGTAGAGTTGAGCGATACCGTCCGATACTTCAAAGTATCGGATCGGAATGGATCGGCCGATCTTAAAAAAAAGTATCGGTATCGCCGATTCCGATACCGGAAGTCCCATTCAAGTCTATGGGACTTCCGGTATCGGAATAAGAAAAACCCTGTTTTTGCCTTGTACAGCCTCTCTGGGGTCTGTACGGGCCTTTCGGGGGGCTGTGCCGGCCTGCCAGGGGGTCTGTGCAGGCTCCGGTGGTCTGTGCCGGCCTGCCGGGGGGCTGTGCCGGCCTGCCGGGGGGGCTGTGCAGGCTCCGGTGGGCTGTGCCGGCCTGCCGGGGGGCTGTGCAGGCTCCGGTGGGCTGTGCCGGCCTGCCGGGGGGCTGTGCCGGCCTGCCGGTGGTCTGTGCAGGCTCCGGTGGGCTGTGCCGGCCTGCCGGGGGGCTGTGCCGGCCTGCCAGGGGGGCTGTGCAGGCTTCGGGGGTCTGTGCAGGCATTGTCCGATGGGACTACAAGTCCCATCGGGCGATGCCTGCTACCATGACAGTGATTGACACATTAGCCAATGATGGGACAGTAGTAGTCCCATCATCCGGCTAATGTGTTGAATGTAAAAAAAAAAAAAAAAATACATGCTACATAATAATAATAATAATAATAATTTTTATTTATATAGCGCCAACATATTCCGCAGCACTTTACAATTAAGCGGGGACATGTACAGACAATAAATTCAATACAAGTTAAGACAATTCAAACAATGACATTAGGAGTGAGGTCCCTGCTCGCAAGCTTACAATCTACAAGGAAATGGGGGGACACAGTAGGTGAGAAATGCTTGTTAATTCAGGTCTGGCAATTATAATAGGGATTTTCATATAAAGCTGCATGATCCGGTCATCAGCCCGTGTGTTTAAGTGCAATAGACAAGTATCAAGTGCAGTTATGTGCATGAAGGGTGTGGAGACAGATGGGAAATTCCCACACAGCAATGGCATAAAGTGAGACTAGGGACTTTTTTTTTTTAAGTGGCGGAGGAATACAGTGCGGAAGGATACCTACCTTCCGTCATTGGATTCCTGCAGCCCGTAGAGAACGGCGGCATCAGCTGATGCTGCAGTTCTCTACCCAAGATCGTCGTGGGACACACTCGTGGACTGCTTCGGATCGTGGGTGAGTATTTTTGTGGTTTGTTATGTTAATATTTATTCCTTTAAAAGACAATAGCTTCGGGGAACAATGTGACAAGTATTGGTAAGTATGTTACCCTATGTTATATGTACTGTATGTCTATGTATGTATTGTATGACTGTATTGTATGTAGTATGTATGTAGTATATATGTGGTATGTATGTAGCATGTAGTATGTATGTAGTATGTATGTAGCATGCATGTAGCATGCAGTATGTATGTAGCATGCATGTAGTATATATGTAGTATGTATGTGGTATGTATGTAGCATGTAGTATATATGTAGCATGCATGTAGTATGTATGTAGTATGTATGTAGCATGCATGTAGTATGTATGTAGCATGTAGTATATATGTAGCATGTAGTATGTATGTAGCATGCATGTAGTATATATGTAGTATGTATGTAGCATGCATGTAGTATGTATGTAGTATGTATGTAGTATGTATGTAGCATGCATGTAGTATGTATGTAGTATGTATGTAGCATGTAGTATGTATGTAGCATGCATGTAGTATATATGTAGTATGTATGTAGCATGTAGTATGTATGTAGCATGTAGTATGTATGTAGCATGCATGTAGTATGTATGTAGTATGTATGTAGTATGTATGTGGTATGTATGTAGCATGTAGTATGTATGTAGCATGCATGTAGTATATGTGTTATGTATGTAGCATGCATGTAGTATGTATGTAGTATGCATGTAGTATGTATGTAGTATATATGTGGTATGTATGTAGTATGTATGTAGCATGCAGTATGTATGTAGCATGCATGTAGTATATATGTAGTATGTATGTAGTATGTATGTAGCATGCATGTAGTATGTATGTAGCATGCATGTAGTATGTATGTAGCATGCATGTAGTATGTATGTAGTATGTATGTAGTATGTATGTAGTATGTATGTAGCATGTAGTATATATGTAGTATGTATGTAGCATGTATGTAGCATGTATGTAGTATGTATGTAGTATGTATGTAGCATGTATGTAGTATGTATGTAGCATGCAGTATGTATGTAGCATGCATGTAGTATATATGTTATGTATGTAGCATGCATGTAGTATGTATGTAGTATGTATGTAGCAAGCATGTAGTATGTATGTAGTATATATGTAGTATGTATGTAGCATGTATGTAGCATGCAGTATGTATGTAGCATGCATGTAGTATATATGTAGTATGTATGTAGCATGTAGTATGTATGTAGCATGCATGTAGTATGTATGTAGTATGTATGTAGTATTTTTTTTTTTTTTTTTTTAACATTTAACACATTAGCCGGATGATGGGACTACTACTGTCCCATCATTGGCTAATGTGTCAATCACTGTCATGGTAGCAGGCATCGCCAGATGGGACTTATAGTCCCATCGGACGATGCTTGCACAGACCCCCGGACATCAGCACAGCCCCCCGGCAGGCCGGCACAGCCCCCCGGCAGGCCGGTACAGACCCCCACAGGGTGCACAGACTACCGGCAGGCCGGCACAGCCCCCCGGCAGGCCGGTACAGACCCCCACAGGGTGCACAGACCACCGGCAGGCCGGCACAGCCCCCCGGCAGGCCGGTACAGACCCCGGGCAGTCCACACAGCCCCCCCGGCAGGCCGGCACAGCCCCCCGGCAGGCCGGTACAGACCCCGGGCAGTCCACACAGCCCCCCGGCAGGCCGGCAGAGACCCCCGGAAGGCCCGAAATGACGGCGCATCATGATGCGCACACACCGCGCATCATGATGACGTCAGGCTGTCAATCAACTTTGAACTTCCGATTCCGATGCCGACTTCCAAAATTGAAAAAATATCGGAAGTCTGTATCGGAATTCCGATACAGCAAGTATCGGCCGATACCCGATACTTGCGGTATCGGAATGCTCAACACTACCCCTAAGCCTTCGATTCTCCAAACTAAATAACCCCAAATGTAATAACCTGTCTTGGTATTGCAGACCCCCTAGTTCCCTAATAACCTTGGTCGCTCTTCTCTGCACCCGCTCCAGTTCAGCTATGTCTTTCTTATACACCGGAGACCAGAACTGTACACAGTATTCTAAGTGTGGTCGCACTAGTGACTTATATAGAGGTAAAATTATGTTCTCCTCATGAGCATCTATGCCTCTTTTAATGCATCCCATTATTTTATTTGCCTTTGCAGCAGCTGCCTGACACTGGCCGCTAAATGTGAGTTTGTCGTCCACCCATACACCCAGGTCTTTTTCAGTGACTGTTTTGCCCAGTGTTTTACAATTAAGCACATAATTATACATCTTGTTCGTTCTACCCAAGTGCATGACCTTACATTTATCCCCATTAAAGCTCATTTGCCATTTATCAGCCCAAGCTTCTAGTTTACATAAATCCTCCTGTAATATAAAATTGTCCTCCTCTGTATTGATTACCCTGCAGAGTTTAGTGTCATCTGCAAATATTGAAATTCTACTCTCTATGCCCCCTACAAGGTCATTAATAAATATGTTAAAAAGAAGCGGGCCCAAAACTGACCCCTGTGGTACCCCACTGCTAACCGTGACCCAGTCTGAGTGTGCTCCATTAATAACCACCCTTTGTTTCCTATCCCTAAGCCAGCTCTTAACCCACCTACACATATTTTCCCCTATCCCCATTGTTCTCATTTTATGTATCAACCTTTTGTGTGGCACCGTATCAAAAGCTTTTGAAAAGTCCATGTACACCACATCCACTGCATTCCCTTGGTCCAGTCCGGAACTTACCTCTTCATAAAAGCTTATCAGATTAGTCTGACAGGAACGGTCCCTTGTAAACCCATGTTGATATTGGGTCATGAGGTTATTCTTCTCCAGATACTCCAGTATAGTATCTTTTAGAAAACCCTCCAGGATTTTACCCACAGTTGAGGTTAAACTTACTGGCCTATAATTTCCAAGTTCAGTTTTTGTCCCCTTTTTGAATATTGGCACCACATTTGCTATACGCCAGTCCAGTGGTACAGACCCTGTTATTATGGAATCTTTAAAGATTAAAAATAATGGTCTATCTATGACTGTGCTTAATTCCTGCAGTACTCGGGGGTGTATCCCATCCGGGCCCGGGGATTTGTCAATTTTAGTGATTTTTAGACGCCGCCGTACTTCCTGCTGGGTTAAGCAGGTGACATTTAACAGAGAATTTTTATCCCTGATCATGTTATCCGTCATGGGATTTTCTTGTGTAAACACTGTTGAAAAAAAGTCATTTAGCATATTGGCTTTTTCCTCATCCTCATCCACCATTTCACCCAGACTATTTTTAAGGGGGCCAACACTATCATTTTTTAGTTTCTTACTATTTATGTAGTTAAAGAATATTTTGGGATTATTCTTACTTTCTCTGGCAATGAGTCTCTCTGTCTCAATCTTTGCTGTCTTGATTTGCTTTTTACAGAATTTATTTAATCTTCTGTATTTAGTTAATGCCTCATCACTACCTATTTGCTTTAATTCGCTAAATGCTTTATTTTTGTCCCTTATTGCGCCCCTTACAGCTCTATTTAGCCATAGTGGTTTCTTCCTATTTCTCGCATGTTTATTCCCATGCGGTATATATTGTGCACAGGTCCTATTCAGGATGCTAATAAACGTCTCCCATTTTCTTTGTGTATTTTTATGTCTCAGGATATCGTCCCAGTTAATTCCACCAAGATCATCTCTCATCCGTTGGAAATTTGCTTTCCTGAAGAAATAAACAAGCACGCATAGAAAAGTGACTTATGTCTAACTTTTGGTTAAAAAATGTTATTTTTCCACAGTTAGTAATTACTTACAGTATTCGCTGTTGGTCCTTCTCCCTTAGCTGTGTGTCTCGTTCCAAAACTTGAGTTATTGCTCTTTGCTCCTCTCCTGTCAAGAAACGGAGATCCAAAAGGTCCCCACTATCATCCATTCTTTGCCCACATTGGTCACACTAGCGGCATGGAGTGCAACTCAATCACAACAGCTGAATGACCAGGTAGTATGATGTATGCCTGTTTGGCACCTGACATATCTGCCGTAGAGCAGGTTGTAAAGACAGAGTTTCACCATATTCCAGGATGTGTTATTGTATTTCATCAGGTTCATCGCCATAGCCACATGGGAATGACAGTTATCACAGCACAAGTTGTGCATACGGTGCTTGTATTCCTCAGACACTTCATGAACAGCTGTATCCCACGGATTGGGCCCACTGGCATATACAAGACTAGAATCCAGCTGCCAATATTTTACAGGCTTCCCAAAAGCCATGCAATCCTCAGAGACATAATAGGGACCAGCAAAGTCTCGAATCACACCAGATGACGTGCAGATTCCCATATGACCAATGAATGGGAAAAGCCATGTCAGCACTGGAATCGGGGTCCACACTACACAATACGGAAAGCGACTTCTCTCTGGATCTGGCTTCATTTTCTCCTCCGCCACTTCCGCCATCACGGGCAACAACACCTGCACCAATAATAATAATAATAATAATAATAATAATAATAATTATTATTATTTTTTTTTTTTATTCTATAGCGCCAACATATTCCGCATGTTTCAAACACAATGGTGTTCATTCATTAAGACTGGCATTTCGTACGTCAGTCATGATGAGGGTCATGCAGGAATAAGATGCACTGAATTTTTTAAAAGGCGCTCAACACTTCTTAGTCTTATTAGTAGTTTATTAGAAATGTTACTCCAGTCCCTGAATGGAATAAAACTTCTGGCGTAAGAGATACCATCAGTATTGATTAATTTGACAGGTGGGCGTAGCCACACCCCATCCCGCCTCCTGCTTAGCTCCTCCCAGAGCTCCATGAAAATGGCAATAATCTCAAAATTGTTTTGTTGCGCAACTACATTTTGCACAAAAAATGTAGGACTTTTAGAAGTATTTGACATCAGTTTTATGATAAAAAAAACCACTTTGATAAATCACCCCCAATATGCTTAGACAACCAATTTTTACTATTACTTAATTATTTTTCCCAAAAGCAAGAGATTAACTATAACTTCTTTTAGAGTAGAATTTATTGGTGTTTTCCAAACGTCTCCAAAAATACAAAATACATAGCTAGGGATTAAGTGACAAAAAACAGCACCATTTATAATTTATACAGGCCTTCCTTACAGAATGAGAGGATTCTCAGGCAGGTCCAGTAGGTGTGAAAAAGATCAGCGAACTTGGGGGAGCACACATTTAAGACATTGTGATGAATTAATATAACCAGCTCTGTGCTTGAAATAGGGAGGATGATGAAGCCTATGAGCTGCTGTATCATGAGTTGAATCCTTATAAAGTTATAATTAAATTAAGAGAGGGTTACTGCTACGTCTGGAAGGAGTATATCAAAAGAGGAGAGCCCTGCATAAATTCTGTAAAATATGGGACGACTGGAAAATTCAAGAAAGGCATGGATATTATGTCCTTACTTGGGGGTGCTGGGTAATATTATTACTTGTGTCGAACGAGATATGTCTGTTTCCATAATGTCCTTCATGTTTCAGGTGAAAACTAAAGAACTTGGAGACTTAAGACTTATTTTTCATGATGTTTATGTGCACATGAGTGTGCAGATTGCCGTATTTAGCTTATATATATGTTGATTAATATAATAATAATTGCTAATTGCTATGTGGTCCGGAATGGGTGTTGTCTTTTGTTGTATGTTGAAAAATTCAATAAAAATGTATGTGATTTAAAAAAATTAAGAGAGGGTGATTGACTTTAATCCATGGGACCATGATTCAGATTTTGATTCCTTCATTTTTTTTCTAAACAGACTTTGGAAATTGGTGCAGTGCTGGATGAAGAACCAGAGATGGATGAACATTTTACTGTCACGCTACTTAATCCCACAGGCGGTGCTAGACTGGGCACTAGAATCCACTTAGAGATAACTGTTCTCCAAAACCAAGCACCCCAAGGACTGTTCAGCATCTTCCCCTCAAATAACAGGTAATATAAGTTTTAAAGCTTAAAGACCATTTGTCACTAGGTCGAAAGTGCCCAGTTTTGTCTTCATTTTGTTTGCAATGCTCTGTTGATTATTCCTTGTATTAATTACGTTGTTTTCAATCCTCCATATGGTTCCAGAGATATGAACCTTTTCCTTTAGTACTAATTTGTAAGGTGTTTACCAAGGGGGCAGTGCTCACAGGTTTCTTTGGGGGCTTGTCTTCAGGCCGCTCTGCATTATTTTCCCGTGAGCACCACCACCTTGTAAAGACCATAAAAATGTATCACTAAATAAAAAGGCGCATATACTATATCTAGAACAGTTAAAGAGTTTTAAAATTAACAAAAAAAAAAATTGAGATATAGACAGCCTATCAATGTTAATTGCTTGTGTATGCTTTTCTCTCTCCAATCTACCCTCCAATCTGAATGATGTAGAACAAGTTCCATAGCAGTTGAAGAGAGCAATGCAACAGTCTATCTGAAAGTGTCCCGCAGCAACGGCCTGAACATGTCTGTGAGCGTGGAGTGGGAGACGGTATCGGGGAGCGCATTTGGCATAAGTAAGATACTGCATAGGGTATATCTACTATTTCACAATCTCCTCAGTGCTGTGACATATATAACATTAACTGTGTATGTCAGTCAGAATATGCAAGAATTAGAGCAAAATGACAAAGGAGTTTTGTTGCAAAAAAAGAGAATAAACTTTATTACCTTTAAAAACATCAACACACAAATAATTAAAAAAGGATAACAAGCCAATATCCAAATCTTTGGTGACACAAAAATGTGATATAACATTGTATAATAAACCCATTAAAGGCTACGGCCCCTACAGGGAGGGCGTAGATAGGGGAATCTACAGAACAAGAGGCATAGTCTAGTGTGATAAAATAAATTGTAAATGTCACTGTGGGCATAAATACCGCACACGCGACCTGTCTCTCTACACACTGAAGTAGATAGTCATAATCCTGCCCTTCTGTTATATTATCCCCCAAAGGAAGCTGCAAATACCGTGCGCGAAATGCGCTTTGGGGTTCCTTTCTTTCCTTTTGGTGACACTGACTGGGTCCACTTATGGGTAAGGGTGCAATATTTCTTCATGCAGGATTATGACTATCTACTTCAACAATGTGAATGCATAGAGACAGGTCGCGTGTGCGGTATTTATGCCTATGGTGACATTTGCAGTTTATATTATCACACAGTAGACTATGCCTCTTGTTCTGCAGATTCCCCTATCTACGCCCTCCCTGTAGGGGCCGTAGCCTTTAATGGGTTTATTATACAACGTTATATCACATTTTTGTGTCACCAAAGATTTGGATATTACCGTAGGTTGTTATCCTTTTTAATTATTTGTGTGTTTGATGTTTTTAAAGGTAGTAAAGTTTATTCTCTTTTTTGCCACAAAACTCCTTTGTCATTTTGCTCTAATTCTGTAGATTCCCCTGGATGTCTGGATGTACGAGTTATTTCTGTGTATCGAGGTATATGTTACAGAGGTGTATAGATCCTCGTTTTATAGTTGACAACTTTCCTTCAAGTCCAGAGGTAAAGGTGACAAGATCAACTCGCATTGTTTAATTATTTAATCTATTTGCATAGTTTTTCCTCCTCTATTTTGCAAGTCAACAAACTGGCTTGTCTGACTATGTGTAATCAACATATCAGCAAACACCATTGTTCATTGACCCTGTATCACTAGTCATCCAGGATAACAGCACAATATGTTACAACAAATTGTCAACTTACAAGTCAATATTACAGGCTAATACAAATCAAAGTCTGTGTTTTCTTGACCAACCAGAAATAAACATATAAATTCAAAAGTCAACAATTCAATAGATAACAATCTATTCCTCCTGGCTTGCTAAAAATAGACATCTGGTTAATTAAGATAAAATGCTCTGTCATCACAGTAACCTAATACAGGGTAATATAGAAGGACCTGTAACAAAACAAAACAACTTTATAAGCATTGCCGGTGATATATGGGCTGTATTGCTGAGTATGAGGAGGACAAGAAGGCCCAGGATGGCTTCTCTGACCCTGTTCCTTCACTGAAATAGTGACAACACAGAACAATTCAGGAGTCCTGGCCAATAAAAGTGGAGTGGGTGGGCAGAGAGGAGTATAGAGGGCAGGGCTTACACTAATTGTGAGGTTACATACTGCACAGGAAGCTGACTGACCCGGAAGAGGAGCATGCACATAGCCAACATGGCGGCACTGAACCAAAAACTGCAGGAAAGTAGAAACAAAAGAAAAACATTGTTTTTCACTTATAATACTATACAGATTAATTTATAATAAGAAAAATGCACCTTTGGTAGTTGGAAAACCCCTTTCAATGTCAAGCTCATAGCATCTATAGAACAAAGACAAAAATCCACAAGCCATGTACTCAGGGATCACCTAGAATACTAAAATATTTTATTTGGTACAAAAGAAAACTGAAAACACACACATAAAAACATGTGAAAAGTTATAAAATGACATGGATAATCTACAAAGATGCTCACAATAGAGCCACAGCCCTCAATCAAGTGACAAAACCAATATTATGGTTTTCTACAGGCCTCAGACCTGTCATCTTGTGGTGCCCTACTTTTTCTATATCTAGAAGCTCATAACATCTGTAATGCCCTAACCCCTTTTCCCATCATGTGTCAGGAAAAGTGGCATTAAAGTCTTCATACATTCAGCGCAAACATCATATTTTTAATTTACAGATTCCAAAGAACTTAAATACATAAATATGGTAGTCATTTCAAGTCCACATAACTAGTCCACATTGCATCCTGTAGAGTTGCAAAGACTCAGTGTTAGATATGTAGTAACTACATGAACTCATTTTTCATTTTTATAGAGGGTCCCAACACTGTGCTGTCCGTCATGCAAAGTTTCCCCAATGAGTCTTCTTCCTCTTGGTGTTTCTTCTCTGGTGATGATCTACAATATGCTGTATTACTGAAAAAAAATTCAGCCACAAACTCTACTTGCACAGTCTATGAATGGCGGGGAGTATTTGTACCCATTCAGGTAGGTATTTTTGACACTAAGTTGATGGTACATATGTTATAATAACCCCTGAAGTTACCAGTTTTTAAGCCACGTTAGCTAGCCCGATGATAGCACACTTATATTATCTTACCTGACTGTAACAGAAAGTAACATAGCAGACAGAGAGTTGCATTATCAACAATATGTACGTAAATGAACCACTATGTGATTTCACGGGGGATAGGGGCATCCCATGCTCATAACCCCTTGTACAGTCCAGAGCGGAGAGCCACAAACTAAGAGTAGTTCCAACTGAATGAGGCTGGTTGAAATATTTGATGGTTGGTTTATCATTTCAATAGGTTTGCTATAATATTACTTTTTCCTGTGTGTATACATATGTAAAGGACCTCCATATTTGACCGCTACAACCAGTCACTGGCCTCAGTGGTATACTGGTGAGGTCAGTGTTTGGCTGTAGCAGTCCTGTGGGCAATCATGGAAGGGTGGTAGATTTATGGGATAAGTACTGTCCTTTGTGTTCCAAAATTTAAGTAATCCCCCACACCCTTTGTTTCCATTTTTGTGAGTTAGAAACCCCCTTTAAGAGTGTTTAGGTTCAATATAAATTATATCAAGTCAATTGATCCCTTGAAAGTAAAAAAAAACATAACAATATGTGAATTATTAAACATCATTGTCTGCCTTCTACGTTCTTACAGGAGTTTGTCATTGAAAGCCCCATACGTTGCATCGCGTTTACAACCAATGACTCTCAGGTTGTTGTTATTATGAGCGGAAATGGTAATCTTCCTTCAAATAACAAGGTCTATACATTCACACAGAAAAATGGATTATTACTGGTAAATATGCCCATTATTCCATTCACACATAACAGAGCATTAGTTACATTATTTGTAGTATTTCATGTATTTTAGCATGTAGATTGAAATATGCCTAACTAGAAAAGGAAAAGATGATTATACTGTGCGCCATGCTTCAAATTTTTAATGCTATTTCTATCTTATTTTCCTAAATGGCCGGTGCAAATGAGTCAGTGTAATGACTCAAACCTCCCAATGATAACAGTATTTTTTCCAAAACTAAAAAAAGTCAAAATACACTGTTCCAAATTATTATGCGCAGCTGAGTTTCCAAACATTGTATAGGTTGTAAAGAACTGAAAATTGTCATGTGCTGAACTTGCGGCATTAAGAGGACACATTTCCTGAAATAAAAAGTTTTTTCATTCAAAAACATGTTAACAATTCTTCCATCCATTGAACTTGTGAATTTTTGGATAGTTTATGCTTGAATTTTCTTTGCATGATGTGACAATAGCCGCCCAGAGCTGCTGCTTTGATGTGAACTGCCTCCCACCCGCATACATCTGTTGCTTGAGGATACTCTAAATGTTCTCAATAAAGTTGAGGTCAGGGGAGGATGGTGGCCACCCAATGACTTTCTCTCTTTTTATGCCCATTGCAGGGTAGATAGATAATGACATACCCAGCACTACAGATGGAGAGCAAGTAGATAGTGACAGACCCCTGCACTACACATGGAGAGCAGGTAGGGGGTGACAGATCTCGGCACTATAAACAGAGGGTAGGTAGATACTGACATACCCCACAGGTAGATAGAGATATAACCCACACAGGGCTGGGACGAGGGGTACACAGGGTAAGCACCTGCCTAGGGCGCTACCTCCTGCCTACCGGAAGGGTGCGCAGGCACAGAGGTGAGCGATGTCAGTATCTGACACCGCTCATCCCTGTCTCTGTCCTACGCCCCGGCCATCAATTCCTGCCTACACTCAATTGCATTCTCATTTATCGGACATGAATGCTATTACTGTGTGTACGGCCTGGGCCAAGAACAGAGGAACTGTCATCTCCCATGCTCTGCCGGGATCTCCAGCAAAACACAGGCCACTTCTGGCTTGTGTCTTATTGGAGAAGGCACACTCATGGGATGTTGGATGGCACGGTGCAGTGACGTTGTCGCACCATCCAGCGTTCACTGCTGCAAAAGGGAGATAGTAGATAGAGCGCCTGGATTAGGTGAATGAGCTTTTTTATTCTTATATTACTGTGCAGGGGGGTATAAAATGAGGGGAAGTACTGTGCTGATGTGTGGAATAAAAAGAGTGGAGGGGCTGTGCTGATGGGAGAATAAAATGAGTTGGGAGGCTGTGCTGAAGTGGGGAATAAAGTGAGGTGAAGGACTGTGTTGATGGGGGAATGAAATGAGGTGAAGGTCTGTGCTGAGGGGTGGAATAAAATGAGGTGATGGGCTGTGCAGATGGGGGAATAAAATGGGTGCGGGGCTGTGCTATTGGGGGGATAAAATGAGATGAGGGGCTGTGCTGATGAGGGAATAAAATGAGTTGAGGGGCTGTGTTGAAGGGGAAAAAATGAGGGGAGGGTCAGTGCTAATGGGGGGAGTAAAATGAGTGGAGGGGCTGTACAGATGGAGGGATTAAAATGAGTAGAGGGGCTGTACTGATGAGGGAATAAAATGAGATGAGGGGCTGTGCTAACGGGGGAAAGTAAGATGAGGTGAAGGGAGGAGATGTGCTAATGGGGGATAAAATGAGGCAAGGGGTTGTGCAGATGGGGGAAAGAAGCTTAGAGGTTGTGCAGATGGGGGATAAAATGAGGGGCTGTGCAGATTGGGGAATAAAATGAGGGGCTGTGCAGATGAGGGATAAGCTGAGGGGCTATGCAGAGGGGGGATAAAATGAGGGGCTGCGCAGATGCAGGGAAATAAACAGAGGGGCTGTGCAGATGGGTGAGAATAAACTGATGGGCTGTGCACACGGGGGAATAAGCTGAGAGGCTGTGTAGTTGGGGTCAGTAAACGGGGTGTGCAGATGATGGAAATAAACTGATGGGCTGTCTAGATGGGGAAATAAAGTGACGGGTTGTGCAGATGGGGGAATAAAATTAGGGGCTGTGCAGATGGGGAATAAGCTGAGGGACTGTGCAGAGGGGGTAAAATGAGGGGTTGTACAGATGGGGGAATACAATGAGGGTCTGCCCAGATGGCGGAATAAACAGGCTGTGCAGTTGGGGGGATTAAACTGAGGGACTGTGCAGATGGAATAAACTGGAGGACTGTGCATATGGGGGGGAATAATCTAAATGGCTGCGCAGGTGGGGGAATAAAATGAGGGGCTGTGCATGGGGGCATAAAATGAGGAGCTGTGCAGGAGGGCATGAAATGAAAGGCAGTGCAGGGGGGACATGAAATGAGGGGGTGTCCGTTTGGGCCATGAAATGAGGGGATGTGCATTTTGGCCATAAAATCAGGGACTGTGAATGGGGGACCATACTGTTCATGGGGCTGTGGAGGTCATTACCATATTTTTCAAAATATAAGACACACTGGACCATAAGACGCACCTCGGATTTAGAGGAGGAAATTAGGAAAAAAAATTGAAGCAAAAAATGTGATCAATTCTGTACTTAATATCTCCTATCTTGGAATATACAGCTCTGGCAAAAATTAAGAGACCACCTGTCATGGCCAGCCCATTCTCCAGACCTGAACCCCATTGAATACCTCTGGAATGTAATCAAGAGGATGATGGATAGTCACAAAGAAAAACTTGCTTAAATTTTTGCGCCAGGAGCAGTGTGAAAGACTGGTGGAAATCATGCCAAGACACATGAAAGCTGTGATTAAAAATAATCATAGTTATTCCACAAAATATTGATTTCTGAACTCTTCCTGAGTTAAAACATTAGTATTGTTGTTTCTAAATGATTATCGACTTGTTTTCTTTGCATTATTTGAGGTCTGAAAGCAATGTTTTTTTTTTTTCATTTTGACCATTTCTCCTTTTCAGAAAGAAAAAAAACAAAATTTGTTGCTTGGAAATTCGGAGACATGTTGTCATTAGTTTATAGAATAAAAGAACAATTTACATTTTGCTCAAAAATATACCTATAAAGAGAAAAATCAGACAAACTGAACATTTGGAAATGATCTCATAATTTTTGTATGGTCCCCTAATCCCCTTCCTGATACACATAGCCCCCTCATCCCTATCCTGGGGTGCATGGCCCCCTCATCCCTACCCTGGTATGCATGCCCCCCTCATCCCTATCCTGTCATGCATGGCCCTCATCCCCATCCTGGTATGCATGCCTCCTCATCCCTAGCCTTGTATACATGCCACCCTTATCTCTATCCTGGTAGGCATGGCTCCCTTTTCTATGGAAAACAAAAACTGCAAGGCACACAGTGTGGAGTTTCAAAACCGCAGCATGTCACTTCTTTGTGCGGAATTCGCAGCGGTTTCACGCCTGCTCCATTGTAGAGGTGTCAAACTGCAGGGGAAATCCGCAGATAAACCGCAGGTCTTTTGACCTGCGGATTTTGCAACATCCGCGCTGAAAAATCCCCAGCAGAATCCCCAGCGTGTGCACACACCCTTAAGTTTTTCAAGTGTTTCATGGTACATCTATGACTTCCAATATTATCTAATTCATATGCTCCCTAACTTAGAAACAGAATCTTCAAGTCACAGGAGAAACCAGTATAACACATTTCTCACTGGGAAGTCGAGAAGATTACCTGGTCATTGGGAGTAATACAAGCAATTCCCAGGTTAGTTGTTTGATTTTTATTGTCTTTTGTTTTATATGTTGTCAAGTCTGAACAGTGTAAGGAAACACTTTAAGAGAACCAGTCTATCTATCTATCTATCTATCTATCTATCTATCTATCTACAGTTGAAACCAGAAGTTTTCATACACTATATAAAAAGACACATCTGCATGTTTTTCTCAATATCTGACATGAAATCAGAATAAACCTTTCCCGTTTTAGGTGAATTACATAATTATTAATATTTGCCAAATGCCAGAATAATGAGAGAGAATGTTTTTAGGCATTTTATTACTTACTGCAAAGTCAAAAGTTTACATATATTTCATTCGTATTTGGTACCATTACCCTTAATCTGAATGACTTGGGGCAAACGTTTGGGATATCCTTCCACAAGCTTCTCACAACAGATGGTGGGAATTTGGGCCCATTCCTCCTGACTAAACTGTTATAACTGATCCAGGTTTGTAGGTCGCCTTGCTCGCAGCGGCCTTTTCAGCTTTGCCCATGAATATTCAAAAGGACTGAGATCAGGGCTTTGTGATGGCCACTCCAAAACATTGACTTTGCTATCCTTAAACCACTTTGTTACCATTTTGGCAGTATGCGTCTGGTCATTGTTCATTTGGAAAACCCTTTTCCGCCCAAGCTTTAACTTCCTGGCTGATGTGTTGAGATGTTGCTTCAGTATTGCCACATAATCTACTTTTCTCATGATATCTTCTATTTTGTGAAGTGCAGCAGTCCATCCTGCAGCAAAACAACCCCACACATGATGCTGCCACCCCCGTGTTTCACAGTTGGGATGGTGTTCTTGGGCTTCCGAGCTTCTCCCTCCAAACGTAACGATGGTCATTATGCCCAAAAAGTTCAATTTTAGTTTCATCACACCACACGACATGTCTCCAAATATTAAGGTATTTGTTCATGTATGCATTTGTAAACATTAATCTGGATGTTTTATGTTTCTTTTGGAGTAATGGCTTCTTCCTGGCAGAGTGACCTTTCAGCCCATGCTGATACAGATCTTGTTTCACTGTGGATATTGACACTATCTTACCAACTTCTGCCTTCATCTTCACAAGGTCTTTTGCTTTTGTCCTTGGGTTCATATGCAAAGCACGTTCATCTCTGGGACACAGAAGCCGTCTCCTTCCTCAACGGTATGATGGCTGGACATTCCCATCTTGTTTGTACTTGTGTATAATTGTTTGTACAGATGAACGAGGCACCTTCAGGTACCTTGAAATTGTACCCAAGGTTGAGCCACACTTGTACAAATCCACAATTCTCTTCCTGATATCTTGGCTGATTTCTTTAGACTTTCCCATGATGCTACACAAAGAAGCAGTGTGTTTCAGGTGTGCATTAATATGCATCCGCAGGTGTGTCTCTGATTAACTCAGATGTTGCCAAAAAATTAGAAGCTTCCTGTCACGCTCGCGCCTTAGCTGATTGGCGCGAGTCGGGGGGTTGTGGCCCCACTGTGCCACAAGCCAGACTACCCTGGAAGTGGCGTGACTACGACAGCTACCTCGGTCTTCGTTGTAGCCTCTGATGGTGAGGTCAGGCTTGTGCGGCAGATAGCTGTCAGGTACCACTCCAGGGTGGTGTCTGGCTGTGGCTGCTGATCCCACTCGGGGAGAAGTCACTTGGACAGGTGCTATAGACAGGCAGGAAGGCACGGCAGGCACAGCCAAGACACAGGGCAAGCAGGCATGGCTTGGAGACACAGAGCATGCAGGCACGGCTTGGAGACACAGGGAATGCAGGCACGGCTTGGAGACACAGGGCAGGCAGGCACGGCTTGGAGACACAGGGCAGGCAGGCACGGCTTGGAGACACAGGGCAGGCAGGTGTGAGGTATGAAGGAACTGGTAGAGACCTGTTCACACAGCAGGAACTGGTACTGGCAGGAAGGAATGGAATATAACGGGACAGGTTTGGACTTGTTCACATGGGAGGAGCAGGTATGGATGCAGAGCTGCAGGAGTGTGGAGTAGGCGGAGCCGCAGGAGTACAGAGAGATACTGCAGCAAAAGGTTCTGCAGCGACAGAGCAAAGCTGAACCCCAAGGTTTATGGAAGGAAGCTGCAGCAAGAGGTTCTTCAGCGGCAGCTGGAGTGGAGCAAAGCTGAACCACAAGGTCTGTGGAGAGAAGTTGCAGCAGAGCTGCACGGGTGCAGAGCATAGACAGAGCTTGCAAAGGTGCAGAACAGAGACAGAGCTTGCAAAGGTGCACAGCACAGGCAGGGAGGACACAAGGAAAGACACAGCAGGGAAGGAAGCCACAGACAAGGAGACAGGGAGACAGTACAAGACAAGGTACAGGGAACAGGAAATACAGCCACCTGGAGGGCAGTAGGACAAGTAAACACAAAGCTAGGGCCGAGACACAGAGACCAGGATATGCAGCCTCCTGGAGGGCAGACAAAGAATATTAAGCAAGGCTAGGAGTATTCCTCCAGAGAAGGAGATACACAGAACAGGGCCAGGCTTCCTCAGCAGCAAGGAGCTAACTGAGTTGAGACATTGTACAGGCAATATTCCAGTGGGTGTGGCAGACCTAAATAATCCAGGGCTCTATGTCATTGGTTAGAGACAGATTAGAGAGGTGCTCCCTGACTGCATAAGAACCAGAGAGTTCTGGTGCCGCCCCACTATACACACATAGCCAGGAAGCATGCAGGAGAGCAGAGGCACAGAGCATAGGACTGGCAGCAAACAGAATTCACAGCATGACCCGGAGCATTGAGTAAGTTGGTGTGCGGGGGATGGGAGGCCATGCAGTGATGCCAGCAGGGTTGTTACACTTCCAAATACATGACATCATCATGTGGGCAGTCCAGAAATGTTTACAGGCATAGGAATCTTAGTATATATAAACTTCTGACTTTGTAGTATTAAAAATGCCTTAAAACATTCTCTCTCTCTCATTACTCTGGCATTTGGCAAATATTAATAATTATGGTAATCCTAATTGACCTGAAACCGTTTATTCTGATTTCATGTCAGATATTGAGAAAAACTTGTATATGTGTCTTTTTATACAGTGTATGTAAGCTTCTGGTTTCAACTCTATCTATCTATCTATCTATCTATCTATCTATCTATCTATCTATCTATCTATCTATCTATCTATATCTGCCTGTCTGTCTATGCATCCTTCTATAATTTATTTAGCTACACAATATCACCAAAACGTGTGGAGGGCTTTGCCCAAATTATTGCAACAAGAGTAGAATCACACACATGCCTAGAATGTATGTATATGGTGAACAGCACTATACTAATATTCAGCCTCCACCAAATTTTACACTGGACACTACACTCTACACTACAGGGTGGGCTATTTATAAGGTTAGACATGGATGGACCATTTATATGGATACACCTAAATGGAATGGGAATGGTTGGTGATATCATCTTCCTGTTTGTGGCACATTAGTATATGGGAGGGGGAAAACTTTTCAAGATGGGAGGTGACCATGGCGGCCATTTTGAAGTAGGCTACCTAGGTGTATCCATATAAATGGCCCACCCTGTATATGCATGTCATTGCAAATTTGTGAGCCTCGTACGTTGTGCACTGACAGTGATCGGGGAACATCTAGTCTCATTGGACGTCTCCCCCCGCTTTGATGAGGGCTTCGGCGGTGACCCGCATCAAAGCTGGGACATGACAGCTGTTTTGAATAGCTGACATGTGCCCACAATAGGTGCAGGTGGAATCGCGATCCACCTGCACCTATTAACTAGTTAAACGCTGCTGTCAAACGCTGACAGCAGGCATTTAACTAGAGCTTCCTGCTGTGCGGCCGGAATTTCGTTGCGTGATCGGGGGGTCAGCGATGCGTTGGCATTACAACCAGAGGTCTCCTGGAGACCTCTATGGTTGTTGATGCCGGATTGCTGTGAGCGCCACCCGGTGGACGGCGCTCAAAGCAAAGCTGTATTTCTGCTACATATAGGCGATTTGAGCATCCCCTATATGTAGCAGAGCTGATCGTGCTATGGCAGCTTCTAGCCTCCCATGGAGGCTATTGAAGCATGCCAAAAGTTAAAAAAAAGTTTTAAAAAAATATGAAAAAAATAAACAAAAACTTAAAAATTTGAATCACCCCCTTTCGCCCCATTCAAAATAAAACAATAGAAAAAAAAAATCACACTTACACATATTAGGTATAGCCGCGTTCAGAATCTCCCGATCTATCATTAAAGAAAAGGATTAACCCGATCGCTAAACGGCGTAGCGAGAAAAAAATCAAAACACAAGAATTATGTTTTTTTGGTCGCCGTGACATTGCATTAAAATGCAATAACGGGCGATCAAAAGAACGTATCTGCACAAAAGTGGTATCATTAAAAACATCAGCTTGGTGCGCAAAAAGTAAGCCCTCACTTGACCCAGATCACGAAAAATGGAGACGCTACAGGTCTCGGAAGATGGCGGGTTTTTTTTTTTTTCTACAAGCTTTGGAATTTTTTTCACCACTTAGATAAAAGAGAACCTAGACAAGTTTGATGTCTATGAACTCGTAATGACCTGGAGAATCATAATGGCAGGTCACTTTTAGCTTTTAGTGAACCTAGCAAAAAAGCCAAGCAAAAAACAAGTGTGGGATTGCACTTTTTTTGCAATTTCACCGCACTTGGAATTTTTTTCCTGTTTTGTAGTACACGACATGGTAAAGCCAATGGTGATGTTCAAAAGTACAACTCGTCCTGCAAAAAAACAAGCCCTCACATGGCCATATTGATGAAAAAATAAAAGAGTTATGGCTGTGGGAAGATGGGGAGGGAAAAATTAAAATGCAAAACCAAAAATACCCCTTGTCGTTAAGGGGTTAAGCATATGCCTTATGCCCTTTTCATACTGTATTTTTGCAGTGCGTTTGGCGCTTTCTCCTGAATCCCTCTAGACTGCTTTGACACGAATAGAGTTCAGATTAACTCCATTTGTTCTTTTTTGTGAAAGTGTGCGCCCATATGAAATCACAGACAAACTTGGCAGGCTGCATTTCTGTGCTGGTTTAAAAAGATGGACATTTTTCGAAAAAATAAATACAGTATATTTGAACTCTGTTCATGTCATAGTAATCTATGGCCCCAATGGGGATTTATCTGTGTCCTTCTTTTAGGGGCTTTCAGGAACCCATGAATGCACTACGGTAACAGTGTGAACAGGACCTTTTTAGTTCTCCAAGTATGTTTGGCCATGAGATGAAACCTTCAAAGAGTTACAGTCTTACAGTGGGTATGGAAAGTATTCAGACCCCTTTAGATTTTTCACACTTTGTTTCCGTGCAGCCATTTGGTAAATCCAAAAAGGTTCATTTTTTTCTCATTAGTGTACACTCTGCACCTCATCTTGACAAAAAAAAAACAGAAATGTAGAAATTTTTGCAAATTTATTAAAAAAAGAAAAACTTAAATATCACATGGTCATCAGTATTCAGACCCTTTGCTCAGTATTGAGTGGAAGCACCCTTTTGAGGTAGTACAGCTATGAGTCTTCTTGGGAATGATGCAACAAGTTTTTCACACCTTGATTTGGGGATCCTCTGCCATTCTTCCTTGCAGATCCTCTCCAGTTCCGTCAGGTTGGATGGTGAATGCTGGTGGACAGCCATTTTCAGGTCTCTCCAGAGATGCTTAATTGGGTTTAGGTCAGGGCTCTGGTTGGGCCAGTCAAGAATGGTCCCAGACTTGTTCTGAAGCCACTCCTTTGTTATTTTAGCTGTGTTAGCTGTGTGCTTAGGGTCATTGTCTTGTAGGAAGGTGAACCTTCAGCCAAGTCTGAGGTCCAGAGCACTCTGGAATAGGATTTCATCCAGGATATGGCCGCATTCATGTTGCCTTCAATTGCAGCCAGTCGTCCTGTCCCTGCAGCTAAAAAACACCCCCATAGCATGATGCTGCCACCACCATGTTTCACTGTTGGGTTTGTAATGGGCAGGTGATGAGCAGTGCCTCGTTTTCTCCACACATACAGCTTAGAATTATCACCAAAAATTTCTATCTTCCTCTCATCAGACCAAAGAATCCTATTTCTCTTAGTCTGGGAGTCATTCATGTGGTTTTTTTTTTAGCAAACTCTATGTGGGCTTTCATATCTCTTGCACTGAGGAGAGGCTTCCATTGGGCCACTCTGCCATAAAGGCCCGACTCATGGAGCGCTGCAGTAGAACTTTGTGGAACTTTCTGCCATTTCCCTACTGCATTGTAGAGTTCAGCCACATGGGATCTTGGGGTTCTTCTTTACCTCTCTCACCAAGGCTCTTCTCCCACGATTGCTCAGATTGGCTGGACGGCCAGGTCTAGGAAGACTTCTAGTGGTCCCAAACTTCTTTCATTTAAGGACTATGGAGGCCACTGTGCTCTTAGGAACCTTGAGTACTGCAGAAATTCTTTTGTAACCTTGGTCAGATCTGTGCCTTGCCACAATTCTGTCTTTGAGCTCCTTGGCCAGTTCCTTTGATCTCATGATTCTCATTTGGTCTGACATGCACTGTGAGGTCTTATATAGACAGGTGTGTGCCTTTACAAATCAAGTCCTGTCATTTTAATTATACACAGCTGGACTCCAATGAAGGAATAGAACCATTTCAAGGAGGATCACAGGGAAATGGACATCATGTGACTTAAATATGAGTGACTGAGCAAAGGGTCTGAATACTTATGACCATGTGATATTTCAGTTTTCCTTTCTTAATAAATTTGCAAAAATTTCTACATTTCTGTTTTTTTTCAGTCAAGATGGGATGCAGAGTGTACAAAATTAAAAAAATGAACTTTTTAGACTTTACCAAATGGCTGCAATAAAACAAAGAGTGAAAAATTTAAAGGGGTCTGAAAACTTTCCGTACCCACTGTATGTACCGTATATGTAAAAAGTTCTGACGGGTGGGAAGTGGTGGCATAATTGTACAACAACGCGACTGTTCTCTTGTCTTCTCCAGGTCTTTAAATGGAACAATGGTATATTTTTACAATTTCAAAATCTCTCCAGTCCTGGTGTTACAGGGATAACAGTATTCACTCGTGGGGGAGCTGTCTACATGGTGCTTTCTCTTGGAGGTTATGACCAGAATTCTTTGATGTTCTTATGGTCTAATAATCGGTTTGGAAATTCACAAAATGTGCCAATTACTGGAACTAAGGATGTGGAAGCTCTTTCTGTTGGTGGAGACGTCTACATTATATTTATACAAGGTATGCTTGTAATAAATTTCAATTCCTTTCTGTGACATCCGCTACGATATGTACTGAATGACAATATGTCAGTGATCATTTATAGAGAATTCCTATTTGATTGTTTCTCCTTATTCATGGGATCACGGACTGTCTATGATCCTGCACCCGATCTTGTTGGCACAGTGGCAGCGTCCACAAAATCATCATGATGTATATATTCGAATACTAGCACTTTATTTTTATTTATTTAACTCATTTATATAGCGCCATTAATTCCCCAGCGCTTTACGACATTATCATCGCTGCCCCCATTGGGGCTCACAATCTAAATTCCCGGTCAGTATGTCTTTGGAATGTGGGAAGAAACTAGATACCGGAGGAAACCCACACAAATACGAGGAGAACATACAAACTCCTAGCAGATGTTGTTCTTGGTGGGATTACCTGACCGGCATAGTTTTTCTGTCAACGGTCAAAATGGGGTTAGAAAATGTCTTTTTCTGCATGTATTTTAGGTGAGTTTATTTTAAACCTATTTAAAAGAAAAAAAAACCTCATTGGAGTCATACTGTTCATTTTTGTATTTATTATCAGCATATTGTCAAGTAGTAGATGACAGAGATTAAATAAATCATTTGCATTTCGAACTTTTCTGACAAGTACAAATCTGATGAACGATGCGGCAAGTGCTAAAAATGGTACAAGAACATTGTCAGATAAAATTACCACCTTTCAGTTTTTATTCTATTTTTTTCTCTTACAGCGGCAGATTTTATTCATATTTTCCTGTGGGAATCAGGACAGACAGCATTGAAAAAATTACAAGTTATTCCATTCAAAGCTGCACACATGATTCATACATTTATGCCTTCATCTGGGCTGGGTAAGATATTATGTAATTGTGAAGCTCTAATTTTGCGGTAGTTTGGATCTTACAAAGAACATGATGAAGTTTCCTCAAAAAGTTAAAGAGAGTTTTGGCTACATAATTCTTAAAATCACAGATGTTTATGATTGTATTATAAACCCAAAATAACAGTTAGGCCGGGATCACACATGCGAGAAACACGGCCAAGTCTCGCATGTTAATACCCGGCACTGCCGCCGGCACTTGGATGGAGCGTGCGGCGGCAGTGCGGGGTATTAACATGCGAGACTCGGCCGTGTTTCTCGCATGTGTGATCCCAGCCTTACAAGAATTGTAACCCATGCATATCATGTAGTTAAAAGCTGTTAATTGGCTTGTCCAAGTTAATGAAAAAGCTGCAAACAGCTAAAATAAGTGAATAAAATATAGTCATTAGTGATGACAAACATGCCCAGATAACACATTATCCGAGCATGCTTGGTTGTTATCCAAATACCTGGGAGTAGTGATGTGCGAGTTTGCTCGGGTGGTCTCCGAGTATTTCTAACTGCTCGGAGATTTAGTTTCTGTTCCCGCAGCTTCATGATTTGCAGCTACTTGACAGCCTGAATACATGTGGGGATTGGCTGTTTGGTAGGTAATACCCACATGTGTTGGGCTGTCCAACAGCTGCAACTCATGCAGCCTCAGGGACTCGAATAAGCACTCCCAGATGCTCAGATCACACCTAAGTATGCTCGGAAAAGTAGTTACCTGAGCACCTTCACTCATCACTAATAGTCATCCTTTCATCCCAGATGTTACATTTCTGCCATCTTCCCGATTGGTCTTTTATTTGCCATGACTGGAAGAGTAACATCCTGTGTAACCCATGTGACAGCTGCAGCCAATCACTAGCTTCAGTGGTTGACAACATGAAACTGCTGGCTCCAGCTGTCACATTGGGGTATACAAGATGTCACCTTTGCAGCCAAGGTAAGCAGAAAGCCATTAGAGAGGATGAGGTACACAGGGATGGACTGTATCTCTTTTGGCCTAAAAAACTTTAATGGGAATCTGTCAGTAAGATCAAGCCCCCAAACCACATATATGAGTGCAACGTGGCACGGGACCATGGGCGAGGTATTTTTCTTGTACGCCCCTTCACGTTACATGTAAGTGGGGGTCCTGGCAGGGTGTGTGGACTTGTGCTGTGGGAGCACTATGCCCATGCAGGCCGCATGTAACCGATGACACTGGTTTGTCAGGACCAGATGTAAACCAGTTCATGAGAAGAGACCACCATTTAAAATTAAACTGCTTTTTATTGAAGAATAACTTGATACATACTGTATACAGCAGATAGTAGGCATTTCCCTTCAAGGACGTTTCTTTAACCACAAGTGACATGAACACACACATCTCTTTCTTCCCTGAAAACACTCTATCTTCTCCGCTTACTTCCTCTCCTCTTTGCACAGCCCCGCACACTATCTTGGGAGCTTCCGTTTTCCTTTGTGGGTTCCCCACGGATCGAGGTATAATGCTACTGTCCCTTTTCCTTTGCAGAGTTTGCATGTATCGAGGTGTTACGCTATGGCCCCTCACAGCTATTCTCAGTTTCCAGTCCACAAGAGTCATAGGCTCCATTCTGTAGCAACGCGTTCTGTGATTTCTCCGTAGAAGAAGATGTGTCCTATTATGGTGACACTTGACTTTCTTTACTGTAGATGCTTAGTAGCTACAATGGTATACGTATTCACTTCCTTTTGCTTCCCTTTACTTTTGTGTTCCATTATCTCTCTGATGAAGACTCCGTACCTTCCTGCTGGGCTTCCTGTCCCAACCCTATATCCTCTCTCTCACTCTCTCTGTCCTGATTCCAGACTGCTACTCACTACTCTTCTCTTAATAGCAAAAATCCCATTTAAATAGCTGAAATGCTCAGGGATGATACCAAAACCATTTGTTCACCCTGGGCAAAAGCCACATCTGCTCCAATAATCAATAAACCAGCAGAGAAAGAAAGGAGAGAAACGATGATTGCAAAAACATCATAATTTATTAAATATATTACAAAAAGTGCTCAAGATCATGATGAGGTGTCAATATAAAACAGATGAATACACACCCAAAAAGCAACCCCTCACCAACCCAGATGGAATCAGTATCCTCCTGTATAAGATGCTACTAACATGTCCACAATTAGGGTCCTTAAATATGGTGTCATCCTGCACAGCTGGACTGATTGTATTGTCAAAAAATGAATGACCCAAATTGCAGTTTCAAAATGAGATATAGTAAGGTAATACAGTCCTAAGATGCAGTAGAAATGGGTATGCCCGCGGACAGCTGTCACAAGAAACAAAGTAAGTGTGGTCAGAAATCTTACCAGGGATGCAGGAAAGGGAAGGCAAGGGGGAGCGTCTGGCAGTGACCCCAACGCACGTTTCGTGGTACTACAGGGCCACTTTATCAAGGAGATGGTGTTGTGAGTTCATTCTCTCCTCCGTCACTGAGGCCTGGTGAACTCCCTATTCTAGTGAAGGAAGGTAGTGAGCCTGATTATCAGGCACCTGGGACTAATGAAGACGATTGGCTGAGTGGAGTCACTGACTGGATTTAAGGCAGCCTACGCCCTTTCTGCCCTGCGGGTGATTTCTCTGTGGACTCTTGGACTCCAGTCTGATTCCTGCTCTCCTAAAGCTAAGTTTTCTGTTTTGCATTTTTGCATTTAAGATTTGCTTTTGTTTTTCTTGCTTTTTGGATTCTGCCACTCCCTGCTGGAGTGTGCAGTGTTCCGTTAGCTCTGTCTTCTGAAAGTACCTGAGCGCTGATTTAGTTTTTGAAGCTTAGTTGCTTCAGGGCCATTTTTATATCAGCTTGTTGGCTTTTGTCTCTGATAGGGTTTTGGCAGATTGCAGACAGCAGCCTTCCTATCCGTTCCTATCTAGGTAGTTTTTGGGCCCCGTCTTTGCTCAGCCTGTCTGTGTAAGTGTTTTCATCTTGCTTCACCGTCATTATATGTGGGGGGCTGCCTATTGCTTTGGGGTCTGCTCTGGGGCAGTTAGATTTTCCCCTTTCCTTCTTTAGGCCTATGTATCTCTCCGGCTGTGATCGAGGGGTCTAGGTCATCGTAGGAACCCCCCACGGCTACTGCTAGTTGTGTTGATAGGTTCAGGGGTCTGCAATCTGATAGTTGCCAACTTCTCTGGTTTTCTGGACTTAGCTAGCATTCCTGTTTTTGCCTCCTACGATGACTCAATCATAACAGATGGTATCCATACCTCCACAGGACCTTGAAATACCCTATGACCGTGGTCACGTGACCGGAATCGGCCAATCAGCAGAGCATCATCAGGCGCATGCGCGCTGAGGTCGGCCAGCGCCGTTGCACAGAACAGGCGTCATGCTAAGGATAGATGCCAGTCAGAAAAGACACAGGCCTTCGTATGTAGCATAGCGACACCCATCTGTCAGCGGCGCAGTGCCCCCACAGAGCGATGCGCACAGCTCCCTGTGGTTCGATTTCCTATGGGGTCTAGATAAATATAAAAAACATATAATTACACCGCCATGTAAGACAGACATAAGATGGCAGTATATGTACAAGAAGTGATAGAGATTTCTCACATATTAAACCAGCGATAAAATAGTGATATATGGGCATAGTATGATATGGCTCTAAGGGGTTGCCCAAAAGGATCAACCAATACCCCACAATATAATTATGATTATATCGCCTATTTTTATGAAAAAAAAACCAGAATTAGTGCAGCTAGTACTCAGATATATGCAAGGATCACAGTCATGGATCAATAACATATCCCACAATCAATGGTATATAAACCTAATATGAATGGCTATAATACCTGTGCAATTAATGTACAATGGTATAATCGCAATCTTGTCACATATTCATATTCAAAGATCCCCGAGAATAACATGAACAATGATCCAAATCTGTATAAATATTATAGCCGTATAGTCATATACACATACATGGAGAACAAAAAAGTTTTCCCACATATCAAATAGATTTAGTAAAATAGCAATATGTGAGCCTATTGAAGACATAAGGTCATCAAAATCACATAATAGGAGATACCTATTATCATGGCCATTATAATTACCAGATACACAGGCACTGCAAAAAATCCCCAAAATTGGCATAAATGGTGCTCCAAATACACACAAAAACTATGGCCATAAAAGAAAACCTTATTCTTATACACACATTACATATGACAACAATAAAGAACTCCATGTGTATATATATATAGCGGTGGTCTTCAACATCAAGATGGTTATTGGATCTAGTTCCACGTGGGTGCAAATACAGGGCAAGGGTCCAAAGGAGATGTGGAGTCCTCAAGGTCACTAAATAAAAATAATTGACCAACAATACAAATTAGTGCGAAAATTAAAAAGAAAAAGAAAAACAATAAAAACAGTGTGATATGGACATGAGGAGGAACAACAGCAGGAGAGAATAATCATAATATATAAATGTTCCCGTGCATCCAAAAGAGGATACACTCTAGAGGGAGAGTAAATTGTCAGAGAAATGCACAAAGGCACTTATCCCGCAATAGAAGGATCAGATAATCATATCAGTATACAGTTATAAAGTCCACTGAAGTTACAGAAATGGGGCGAAACTCAATGTTTCATTGAGTCCATTAGGGGTCATGGTGTCCAGTTGGACAATCCATTTAACTTCCATCTGTGATAAAGTTTTTTTATTATCATCACCCCTAATCCCCATGTGTAAAACATCAATCGCTCTAATCTCCAGTAGGGTAGCATCACTATTATGGCATAGCCTGAAGTGTCGGGGAAGAGTCTTTAGATCCCCAATATCTGACACTGTCTTGGCCGCGCCAATATCCCGCACATGCTCACGCACCCGAATCCTGAGTTCTCTTGTTGTAAGACTCACATATATCTTGGGACAAGGGCACGTGGTGTAGTAAATCACGTTTGAGGTTCCACAAGAGAGCCTCTGTCTTATCTGAACATCGCTTGTCCCATCGGATGAACTAAACACTACTCTTCTCTGCTATATCTTCTTTTGCAGGCTCTTACTATCTGCTCCGGTATTTCCTCTCTTGCCACAGGGACACCCACTGCATGCAGCAGTGCTGGCACTAGAGGCCTTTACTCTGCACACTCTGGGTTCTTTATGGCTAACTACCAGAAAGTTTTTTCTGATCCTGCTGCACAGCCCCTCCCTCTCTGAGCTAATCTCTGGACTATTTTACCCGACTCACTGTCTGTTGCTGGGCAGACTATAACCATGTTATTGTCATCTTGTGGCCATTATACTTAACATCACGTGACATTAAGTATCTCACAGTATATATTACACATTACACTGTACAACATTGCATAAATGTTTCTCAAGGGGTGTGAGCAACGTACCCATCCCCCTAAATGAGTATATGGGTCTTTGCAATGTAAATCCAATGCATTTACTGTAAGTCCTCTGTCACACCCCGAGAATGTAATCACTTATTCTCGTATGAATGAAAATGCCAGTTACTCAGGAATGCAGCAACTTATAGAAAATGTAAAGCTGTGGATTTACTTTTCAAAGATCTGCATGTCCATGTTTGATGTTTAGGGGCGTTGATCTTACTGATAGATTCCCTCTAATAAGTGGGTTCTTCCGTGACATGCAAATCATAGGACACAGATTGTGAAATCTAGCGCATAAAGATGGAACATGTAAATTCATATTTTTTTGCTTCTTTTTTCAAGCCCACTTTTTAATAGCTGGTGGAAATGTATCAGAATTGTATCGCTTGAGCTCGGAAAGAGGACAGTTTTCTCCATTGCTGCTGGCTCCAGCATCTAAACAGTTGATCTCATCTACAGTCATCTCACTAAATGTATCCAAAACCATCATAGTCTCGGCCGGAGATGTCAGCACACAGATCTTTGAGCTAATCTCAGTGTCTAATCAATCTGATTTCATTCCCAGGTAAATTCTAGATATCTTATGGTAAAACCTAAAAATTAAAACATAGAAAGAATGGGACGATTTAGTCACTCAGTAATGGGATTTAGATACTGTCTTACAATTTCATGAATATAGTGTACCTGTATATTAGAAAGAAACTTGCTTTTATACTGAGTATTCTACCGTGTGCACGTCCCTGTCTATATTGCGTATGGCTATAATGAATTTGCATAATTATTTTGGTTGAAGTGGAGTACAACCCGACCTTATGTAGAGAGATGGACAAGAGAGACTAAGTAAGTGTAAGTGAACACTGCCATCTGCTGGACCAAACTGAAAGTGCAATTTGAAAAGAGAAAGAATTGTGTTAGCAGCATGCAAATTGTGCTGGAAGATTTGCAGTGGGAGTGAATTTGTCTGCAGAACTTGATCAAATGACACACAGGAAGAACTTCCTGAATATAAAAGCCCTAGTCAGGCTAAGAAGAGCAGTTGGCGCCACAGCCTGCACCAGGGCAGTTTGTGTGCCTGTGAGGCAGGCTTACAGCCACCATCACCACAGAAAAGTCCAGGAGCGGTCACATGCCGGAGAAGGCCTGAGTTGTGAGGAAGATCTGTCCTCTGCTCCAGTGGAAGGCCGTAACTAGAGCCAAACCAGATCCGAGCGACCCCACAGCCGAGTTACTGGAACATGCTTGGAGAGCGGGATATTCGGGACATCGTGAGCCAGTGAGCGAGATGCGGACGACCCCAGTTGATGCCTGGAATCCAGACTACTTTGGTCAAGTATCGAAGACCAGAGCAACGCCAGTCAAGACCCGGAACCCAGACGCTGCCAGTCAAGAGTCGAGGACCAGCCCCCCACTTAACCAGATCGAGGAGTCGCCTGTCAGTGATCAAGTACTGGAGGTGCCTGACAGAATACGCGACCAGAGACTCTCACCTAGGCTGGTGATCGGAGGACATGGCTGGTGATCGGAGGGACAGGGCCGTTGCTTTCAGCACAAATTCACGGCACTGGGTGTGGGCATGGAGGAGACTGCAGATGAGACAGGGCCTGGCTCACGCTAAAGCAGCTCACAAAACGTTATTAGACTTTGTCCACTATAGTCTGTTCCCACCAAATACAGCATTTGTCCCCTTCCCAGTTAGACCAAGGTTGGACTGTAGACCACGAACTGATCTCAATGACATATCGCTTGTAATGTATTGTGAATGATTCTGTGAATTTTGTTCTTTTGCAATTTATCTGTGATAGTGATCTTTCCCGCATTTATTTATTTATTTTACTCCTTTATATAGCGCCATTAATTCCACAGCGCTTTACAGTCATTATCATCACTGTCCCCGATGGGGCTCACAATCTAAAATTCCCTATCAGTATGTCTCTGGAATGTGGGAAGAAACTGGAGTACCCAGAGGAAACCTATGCAAACACGGGGAGAACATACAAGCTCCTTGCAGATGCTGTCCTTGGTGGGATTTGAACCCAGGACCCCAGCGCTGCAGTGCTAACCACTGAGCCACTGTACCGCCCCACAGCGGTATTTAACCCCTTTAAGTGAATAAAGCAGAAGTAGATTGTTGATCCCACCTGTTGTCTGTGCTGTTGCATTTAGATCACCTGCATTATGCTTAAACCTTTTATTTTTGGAAGAATACTTATTAGCAATGACTCTTTCTTTTGCTTGTGAAGTCCATTGGGTTTGGTTGTATTAATATTGTGCTGTTTTTACCTTTTGGCTAGTTCAGGTGAGTTGAAGTTTGAGCCTGGTCAGAGTGAAGCCATATTCGCAGTTAATATTCTAGATGATTCAATCCCAGAAGAGGATGAAACTTTCAGAGTAAGGCTGAAAAGTCCGAAAGGAGGAGCAGAGATCGGTTTACATTCCTTTGTCACTATAATCATTCCTACCAATGACTATGCCCATGGAGTTATTGCCTTTTCTCAGGTGATAATGTTATTTTATTTGCCTTTCTAATGATATTATTACAATGACACACTGAATATGAAGCCAGTAATTTATACTCCATACATATATGTGTCATTTTTAGAGCTCATTAATGAAGCAAGCAGAGGAGATGGAGCAGGACAATCTCATCAGCTTTAGCATTGAGCGTCTTTATGGAACCTATGGCCGAGTTGTGGTGGAATGGTTTGCCAATGGCAGTGTTAGTGATATATTTCCAGCATCAGGAGTGGTATGTGTTCAGTATACTGTAAACTTCCATATTATATTCCATATTATGTATAGCAAAAATCACAGTCTCCTATGAACGTTGGCCACAAGTGTCCTCCGGACCTCCGACTGTCATGGCAACCCATTGGCGCCTTGTGATTGTGTGACAGGGGTGCTGTTGGGCGGCTGCAGCGTTGTGCTACCAGCAATGATTGACAGCAGGCTTTAACTGGATAACAGCCGCGGGTGGAGCTCCTGTCCAAGTGTGGCTGTTAAAGCCCTTTTACATTTAGCGATGCACCAGCGATCCGACGAGCGATCCGACCCGGTCAGGATCGCTGGTGCATCGCTAAATGATCGCTAGTAAGCTTTCATACAGAAAGATCTCACAGCGATGCAGCAGCAACGCAGCGCACGATACTTACCTTTCACACACAGCGATCCAGACGTCCTCCCGCCCGCATCCAGCGTCGCTCGTCTCACACAGCAGGAAGCCCAGCAGGAAGCAGACGACGAGAAATGGAGCTGCTCGATCTCGCGCGATCAGCGATGGACAGCGGGGGAGCGGTCGGAGGTAAGTATCACACATAGCGATATCGCTAGCAATATCGCTATAACGTCACAAAATCAGTGACGTTTTAGCGATATTGCTAGCGATATCGCTATGTGTAAAACCCCCTTTAGAGGCACATGGCGGCTGATTAAATCAGTTGTCATGTGCCAGGAAAGATGCAAGCTCAGCGTGTGAGCCCACATCAAAGGCAATGACACGACCTTTGAGGTAAGTTTATGTCAAAGGTTGTGAAGTTATTAAATGGGTTGTCCCATGAACAAAATGCATTTTAATCAATAACTCTTAGAATAATAATAAGTTTCACAATTCAATGTGTTAAAAAATGTTCCTGTGCTGAGATAATCTTATAAATATTACTCTGTTATACTGTTTAGTAGATGTGTCTGACCATGCAGCGCTGCTCCAGTTCGCACATACCACAGTTCATTGTCTGGTGGGATGCAGAAGTCAATTATGATAAGGGAGTATATACAGTAGCTGCTGTTTTCTGAGATAACACATTTCACTGCCTTAAGCCCCCGTTACACACTGCGATATCGCTAGCAATATCGCTGTAAAGTCACCGATTTTGTGACGTTGCAGCGATATTACTAGCGATATCGCTGCATGTGATACTTACCTCCGACCGGCTCCCCCGCTGATTATCGCTGATCGCGCGAGAAGCTGCTGGACTGTATCTCGTCGTCAGCTTCCTGCGGCGCTTCCTGCTGTGACGACGAGCGACGCGTGGAGCCGGGCGGGAGGACACAGGATCGCCGCGTCTGACAGGTAAGTAGCGATCCCCGTCCCCAGCAAAGTCGCTGGTGAGATCTGCCTGAGTGGCAGCTCACTAGCGACCACCCAGCGATTCACCAGCGATCCTGACAGCGTCATATCGCTGGTCGGGATCGCTGGTGAGTCGCTAGGTGTAACGGTACCCTTAGGTAACACACTTCATTGTTTTATCACAGGAGTGAGTGTTTTTGCTGCGTTATCAGTCTTGTGATCTACAGTTGTACTCAAAAGTTTACATAGCCCTGCAGAAATTTTGTTTTCTTGGCCTTTTTTCAGAGAATAGGAATGATAAAGCCAAAATTTTTTCTCCACTCATGGTTAGTGGTTGGGTGAAGCCTTTTATTGTCAAACTACTGTTTAATGTCTTTTGTGGTAGTTGTGGATGAGGTTCTTTATTTTCTTGGATGGTAAAGCTGCCCACTCTTCTTGGAAAAAAGCCTTCAGTTCCTGTAAATTCCTGGGCTGTCTAGCATGAACTGCGTGCTTGAGATCTCCCCAGAGTGGCTCAATGATATTGAGGTCTGGAGACTGAGATTGCCGCTCCAGAACCTTCACTTTGTTCTGCTGTAGACAGTGACAAGTCGACTTGGCCTTGTGTTTTGGATTGTTGTCATGTTGGACCGTACGACCCATGCACAGCTTCCGGGCTGATGATTGCAAATTTGCCTCCAGTATTTTCTGATAATATACTGCATTCATATTTCCTTCAACTTTGACTGAGTTTCCTGTGCCTTTGTAGCTCACACATCCCCAAAGCATCAGCGATCCACCTCCATGCTTTACAGCAGGAATGGTGTTCCTTTCATCATAGGCCTTGTTGACCTCTCTCCAAATGTAACATTTATGGTTGTGGCCAGAAAGTTCAATTTTGGTGTCATCACACCAAAATACATTTTTCAGAAGTTTTGAGGCTTGTCTCTATGCTGTTTTGCATATTGTAGGCTAGATACTTTGTGGCATTTGGACAGTAATTGCTACTTCTGGCGACCAGACCATGCAGCCCATTTTTGTTCAAGTGCCTCCTTATTGTGGATCTTGAAACAGCCACACCGCTAATTTTCAGAGAGTCCAGTATTTCAGCTAATATTATTTATGAGTTTTTCTTTGCATTCTGAACAATTTTCCTTGCAGTTGTGGGCGAAATTTTTGTTGGTCTACCTGACCATGGTTTTATTTTTACAGAGCCCCTGATTTTTCCAGTTGTTAATCACAGTTTGAACGCTACTGACTGGCATTATCAATTCCTTGTATATCTTTTTGTATCCCTTTCCTGTTTTATACAGTTCAACTACGTATCCCGTAGATCCGTTGACAATTCTTTTGCTTTCCCCATGACTCTGTCATGGCACCGGCCCCTGCTCCTCCTAATTACCTCTCTGCGCGCTCTGCCCGGCGCGCTCCTGCCTCTCGGCGCCTTTCCACGCCCGGCCTCCGTCTCCCTCGGCGTCGGGCATGAGCACACAGTGCGCGGCCCCCTGGGTAAGGTGACACGCTGGCCCCGCCCCCAACATGGCGGCGCCCACCGCTACTTATGCCCGGTGCCTGCTCAGGTAAGACGCCTGATTGTCTTATGCGGTGACGCTGTCTGCTGCAGTGCTCTCTGCGTCCTCAGGCCCTTTCTCGTCCTCTGTCCGTGCTTGCTAGCGCCTTGGTTCTGCCTGTTCCACTGCCTGCTGGTTCTCGGTCTGTCTCTCTGTACTCTGCCCTCCCAGTCTCCCTAGGGCTTTCCCTCCTCTGTCCTGCCTCCTGCTGTCCCCCTCTCGTCTCGGTTATCTGCGGTGCTACATCTTGTGCTTCTCTACCGTTACAGCCTCCTGTCCTGTGCTCCTCCGGCTCTCCGGTCCTGTACCCCACTGGGTCCCTGCCTTGCCCAGTGGCCTGCCTGTCGTCCACGTCAGTGCCTTCTTCCTATTGCCTCAGTCGTCCCTTTGCTTCCGGCAGTTGCGGCTCTATCCCCCGGAGGCCTGTCCCTAACACTCCTCGTATAGGGGGTGGTCCTCACCTGGGCACTCGCCTTCGGGGGCTCTGGAGTCGTGACCCAGAGGGTCCACTTTCAGGTGCTTCATTATTTTTCTCTCAACACCGTAACAGCACAATCAGGCCATGGACCCTGCTGGAGCCTCGGCAGCGCAGAAGGAGTTAGTTTTCCTTCGGGAGAATCAGATGCCCATGATGTCCTTAATGAAAACTATGGACTCACGCCTGTCCGCTCTCCAGTCCTCTGACCCTGGAAACGCCGCCCAGTTGGCTGGCTTGCAACAGGAATTGGCGCAGCAGCGTGACACCCAGTCGCATATCCTCAGCTACATGGCCTCGCTGGACGGGCGGTTGCTCGCTCTGCACTCGGCCGCATCTGCTCCCCCAGCCGCTAGTTCCCATCCTCCTCCGCGGTTGGCCAAACCACCCCAATATAGCGGGGACGCCAAGTTATGTCGAGGTTTTTTAAATCAGTGCCGTCTCCAGTTTGAACTGCTGCCCCAGCAGAATTCCACTGACCGAGCCAAAGTGGCCTTCATCATCTCTCATCTTGAGGGGGACGCCTTGGCTTGGGTCAATCCGCTCTGGGAACGTGATGACCCAGTAGTTACTCAGCTTTCTGTTTTTTTGGATACGTTTCGTCGAGTTTTCGACGAACCGAGCCGTTTAGCCTCCACAACTGAGGCTTTATTTAACCTATGTCAGGGTTCTTTAACGGTAGGCCAGTATGCTATCCAGTTCAGGACTCTCTCCTCAGACTTAGGTTGGAATAATGAGGCCTTGGTGGGAGCCTTCTGGCGAGGCCTCTCTAGTCGTATAAAGGATGAGTTCGCTGGTTGTGACACCCCAACGGCTCTCGAGGATTTGATCTCGCTAGCTACGCGAATTGACCTCCGCTTTCAAGAGCGTGCTAGGGAGAGAAGCGCCTCTCGTCCATTTTCTTCTGTCCGCAGGCCACCCAGTCCTCGACCTAGGAGTCTCCCTGCACCTCCGGCACCCGAACCTATGCAGGTGGATCGCCTAAAGCTCTCTGACCAGCGTCGCAAGGAGAGGAGTCTCCACGGTCAATGTTTCTACTGCGGTAGCGGCTCCCATCTCATCCGAACCTGTCCGGAACGTCCGGAAAACTTCTCCGCCTAGGCCAGGTAAGAGAGGCCTCCCTAGGTGTATATGATACCTCTCTCCCCCTCACTTTGTCTGTCCTCTTACATGTTGGTGGGAAGCAGGCTTCCCTGGTGGCCTATCTAGACTCGGGTGCCGCCGGGAATTTCATTAGGCTAGACGAGGTTAATAAGTTTTCTGTTCCCGTGAGGGCTTTGCAAAAACCGCTAGTTCTCGCCTCTGTAGATGGTCGACCCCTGCTGGAAATGGTTACTCTAGTTACTCACGAAGTAGAACTGCAAATAGGGGCACTGCACAAGGAAAAGATTATGTTTTACGTCTTAGCAGGCATTTCCCATCCTATCCTGCTTGGGCTTCCTTGGCTGCGGCTCCACAATCCCACCTTAGATTGGCATAATGGCAACGTCTTGCGCTGGGGGAGTCTTGTCGGGCTCGGTGTCTGCTGTCGGTACGTCCCGTAGGTGACCCCCGTCCTTGCCTTGTCCCCCATGGATTGCCATCGGTGTACCATGATTTTTTGGATGTTTTTGACAAAAAAGAGGCTGAGACTCTTCCTCCACACCGTCCCTACGACTGCCCCATTGAGCTTGTTCCTGGTACCATTCCACCCTGTGGTAGGATTTATCCTCTCTCTCCGGCAGAGACCCAAGCCATGTATGAGTACATCCAGGACAACCTGGCTAGGGGCTTCGTTCGGAAATCTTCGTCCCCTGCAGGAGCAGGCTTCTTTTTCGTAAAAAAGAAAGATGGGTCTCTGCGCCCGTGCATCGACTATCGTGGCTTAAACCGTATCACGGTGAAGAATAAATATCCACTACCACTCATCTCTGAACTTTTTGATCGCTTGAAAGGAGCACGTGTATTCACCAAGCTTGATCTTCGAGGGGCCTATAACCTGGTTCGCATACGCTTCGGGGACGAGTGGAAGACGGCGTTTAACACGCTGCTCAGGTAAGACGCCTGATTGTCTTATGCAGTGACGCTGTCTGCTGCAGTGCTCTCTGCGTCCTCAGGCCCTTTCTCGTCTTCTGTCCGTGCTTGCTAGCGCCTTGGTTCTGCCTGTTCCACTGCCTGCTGGTTCTCGGTCTGTCTCTCTGTACTCTGCCCTCCCAGTCTCCCTAGGGCTTTCCCTCCTCTGTCCTGCCTCCTGCTTTCCCCCTCTCCGTCTCGGTTATCTGCGGTGCTACATCTTGTGCTTCTCTACCGTTACAGCCTCCTGTCCTGTGCTCCTCTGGCTCTCCGGTTCTGTACCCCACTGGGTCCCTGCCTTCCCCAGTGGCCTGCCTGTCGTCCACATCAGTGCCTTCTTCCTATTCCCTCAGTCGTCCCTTTGGTTCCGGCAGTTGTGGCTCTATCCCCCGGAGGCCTGTCCCTAACACTCCCTGTATAGGGGGTGGTCCTCACCTGGGCACTCGCCTTCGGGGGCTCTGGAGTCGTGACCCAGAGGGTCCACTTTCAGGTGCTTCGTTATTTTTCTCTCAACACCGTAACAGACTCACAATCCAGAAGCATCAGTGGCTGGATGAAAGGTGCAAGAGTCTGTCTGAATCCCAGAAAATCACTCAGCTTCTATGCACACACACTGATTACAAGCAAAAAGGTCACAGGTGAGGACTTGTGTCAACTTCTGTGCATGTTATCAGGCCAAAATCACCAGGGTATGTGAACTTTTGATCAGGATCATTTGGATGTTTTGGGTTGTCATTATGATTTAAAAAGAGAAAACAGTAGTTTGACAATAAATGGCTTCACCCAACCTTTAACCATGAGTGGAGAAAAAGGTTTGGTGTTATCATTCATATTCTCTGAAAAAAGCCAAGAAAACAAAAATTCTGCCTGGGTATGTAAACTTTTGAGCACAACTGTAATCATAAATCAAGTCAGTGTCGTAGGAGCTCCAGCAGCTGCTGAACTTATGCCTCTGATCCACTGACTGATTTATGATAAGCTCACAGGACTGGTGACATGGCAGAAGCACTCGCTTCTGTGATAAAACAAGGAATTGTGTTACCTCAGAAAATAGCAGCTTTATGCTAACTTATCATAAATTACGCATGCTTCCCTTTCTTGGCCAGGAGCTGGGGTATGTGCCAACTGGAGAAGTTATGCATGGTCGAACACAGCCATTTCACAGTACAGAGCAGAAACACAATAATAATAATTTATCTCAGCACAAGAACATTTTTTTTTTAACAAATACAATTGTTGAACTTATTATTATTCCAAGATTTATTACATATCATTTGGCATTTTTGCCAAAAAGTTCGATTTTGGTTTCATCTGATCAGAGTTCCTTCTTCCACATGTTTGGTGTGTCTCCCAGGTGGCTTGTTGCAAACTTTAAACAACACTTTTTATGGATATCTTTGAGAAATGGCTTTCTTCTTGCCACTCTTCCATAAAGGCCAGATTTTTGCAGTGTACGACTGATTGTTGTCTCTATGGACAGACTGTCCCACCTCAGCCTGGAGATCTCTGCAGTTCATCCACAGTGATCATGGGCCTCTTGGCTGCATCTCCGATCAGTCTTCTCCTTGTTTGAGATGAAAGTTTAGAGGGACGGCTGGGTCTTGGTAGATTTGCAGTGGTATGATACTCCTTCCATTTCAATATGATCGCTTGCACAGTGCTCCTTGGGATGTTTAAAGTTTTGGAAATCATTTTGTATCCAAATCTGGCTTTAAACTTCTCCACAACAGTGTCACGGAACTGTCTGTTGTGTTCCTTGGTCTTCATGATAGTCTGAGGGTTCTCTTTGAAGCACAGAGAGTATCACAGAGCAGGTGCATTTATACAGAGACTTGATTACACACAGGTGGATTATCTTTATCATCATTAGTCATTTAGGACAACATTGGATCATTCAGAGATCCACAATGAACTTCTGGAGTGAGTTTGCTGCACTGAAAGTAAAGGGCCGAATAATATTGCACGCCCCACTTTTCAGTTTTTGAATTTCCACAAAAATTTAAAAATAACCAATAATTTTCGTTCAACTTCACAATTGTGTCCCACTTATTGTTGATTCTTCACCCAAAATTTACAATTGGTATCTTTGTTTGAAGCATGATATATGGGAAAAGGTTGAAAAGTTTCAGTGGGCCGAATACTTTCGCAAGGCACTGTGTGTGTATATATATATATATATATATATATATATATATATATATACACTGCCGTTCAAAAGTTTAGGGTCACTCAGAAATTTCCTTAGTTTTGAAAGAATCACATTTTTTTCCAATGAAGCTAACATTAAATGATTCAGAAATACACTCTATACATTGTTATTGTTGTAAATGACTATTCTAGCTGCAAACCTCTGGTTTGTAATGCAGTATCTTCATAGGTGTATAGAGGACCATTTCCAGCAACCATCACTGTAGTGTTCTTATGGTACTTTGTGTTTTCTAACTGTGTAAGAAGGATAATGGATGGGTAGACTACCCTTGAAAACCCTTGTGCAAGTATATTAGCACAGCTAGGCAGGTGCACTCTGGGTGAAGACTTAAGAGAACAACTCCAGCCATCTAGACCATTTCCTAGAATATTTAGCAAATTGATCATGCACATTCGCAAATTTCAATTAAAAAGAATGATGAAGGCTAAGTTTGTCTATAATTTCATTAATTTATGGGGGTTTTGGGTTTTTCCAAAGAAAGGCAATACTATGTTTGGAGACTAATAAAATGTGCATAATCAATAGCCTGTTAGAAGTATCAATTTTGTCTGCGTCCAGAGAAAGAAGGGCCAGACGAGGAGACAAAATAAGTCGTGTTCCTAGGATAAAATCGATAAGGTTAGAAATCTTTCTCCAAAAGGGAACAGTTTTGGGACATTGCCAAAATATATCCAAGATATTTCCTGGCCTTCCACAACCACTCCAACAGAGCGGAGGATTGTCAGGGTTGATTCTATGAAGTCTAACGGGGGTATAATACCATCTCGTTAAAAGCTTGAAGTGGGTCTCTTGTAGTGATAAGGAAATGGAAGAGGTATACGAGAGGGTATATGCCTGTTCAAGGTCAGAAGGGTCAATTGTCGTGTGCAATTCGGTTTCCCATTTGACAATATTTTGAGTCTTTACCGCTTCAAAGCTATTGTTACACCATTTGTACGTGTATTCAAAACTCCAAAAAATATTATGATCTATATTACAAATAAGGTTAACTGCTGGTTCAGAGATTCTCGGGTAGATAGTAAGGAACTCATGGATTATGTCTTTGAGGATAACATATTGTAAGAAAGCAGGGGTAGTAGATTGAAATCTTTCCTTGAGTTTATTGTAAGGTGTACAAGTAACGCCATCGTATAAATCTTTAATTTTTTTAAGTCCAAGTTCAGACCAAATGGAGTCAATGGTCTGATTAGACGCTTGAAAGGTAACTGATAGAGCCAGATTTTTTATTGTGACTTCTTTGTTAGAGCCACTTTTTGGAGCAGAAAATTTTTTCCAAGCTTCAGAAATAGCTTGAAAAATCGGTTGAGAATTTGTAATTAATTTTTTATGAAGGAGTTGGTTCTGAATTAGTAGGTGAAGAGGTTTATAATTATTAAAGAACAGTTCTAGTTCATGCCAAGCTGGTGTCGTACCATGAGGCCACCAGTATGAGCTTTGTTTGACTAAATTTGCAATGTAATAGGCCGTAATATTTGGGGAACCAGCTCCACCATAAGATTTATGGTTGTATAGAATATTTTTTGCTATTCTGGGTCTTTTGTTATTCCATATAAAGGAGTTTAATGAGGCTTGAAGGTTTGTGAGAGAGGAAGTGGGTATTTTTAAAGGCAGTGAGCGTGTGACGTTTTTAGATAAAACTACGTCAGAGAGTGGACCCTCTGGATCGCGGATCCGGAGCCCCTGGGCCGAGCACGCCAGGTGAAGACCGACCCCTATACAGGGATCGTTTGGGGCAGGACCACAGAGGACGGAGGCGCGACAGCCGGAACCAAGAGGGACGGCTCCACGGACATAAGGGGCCACGGAAGATGGAGGGCTGAGATACGACCAGGGACCAGAGGCACAGAGGAAAACACAATACGGGGGTACGGCAAGAGGACAGGCCTGGGCTGACTGGAGACAGAGGAGAGGAGCACAGAGGATAGCAGGGAAGCAGCGCCTGGACAGACTGGGGGGGGCAAGGAAAACGAGGCCGAGGATGGCAGAGGGGAAGAGCCTGGAGGGCCTGGAGGAGAACAAGGCAGAGGACGGAAGGACTACAGGAGTACTGTAGCGGCCAGAGGGGTCAGAAGCTACACGATTATCAGGCGTCCTCCTAACAGCGAGGACGCCTGAAGTATACTAACCCCCGGAAGTGCGTCCATCAGTCCAGCCCCTCAGCGCCGCCCACCGCTGGAGGGAGAGAGCGGAAGGGGGCGTGCGCGCGGCAGGGGGCGGGTGCCAGGAGCCGCAGTGAGGGCGAACGTGGGACGGGCGCGCGCCCGGACGGGGGCGCGCAGGTAAGGGGACGCTGCGGCGTGCTCTGCCGCTGGAGGGGCATCGGCGGGCATAGCCGCCGATGTCACAGTACCCCTCTCCTTACGTCCTCCCCTACTGAGATTGGCCAAAAACTTTTTCAGAATCCGGGGAGCGTTGATATTTTCTCGAGGCTCCCAGGACCTTTCCTCGGGACCAAAACCCTTCCAATCGATAAGAAAAAGGGTCTTACCCCTGACTCTTTTCATAGCCAAGATGTCCTTGACCTCAAAGACGTTGTCCGAGATAACAGGTGAAGGAGGAATGATGGAAACTGGTTGGAACCGATTCAGGACTACGGGTTTCAAGAGCGAGACATGGAAAGCGTTGGGAACCTGGAGCGAAGCAGGCAACCTCAGCTTATAAGCCACTTCATTAATGCGTCCAATCTCTTCAAACGGCCCAATGTACCGAGGACTCAACTTGTAAGAGGGAACTCTCAGACGGATATGTCGAGTTGAAAGCCAGACTTTGTCACCTGGATGGTACGGAGGCACGTCCTTTCGTCTTTTGTCTGCATGTTTCTTGATTCGGTTGTTGGCACCCTTGAGCGCTTCCCTGGTCTCTCTCCAAATCTGCGAGAATTCCTTTGCAAGAGAATCAGCTGCGGGCACTCCCGTAGACGTGGAAAAAGGTAACGGAATACCTGGGTTTTGACCTGTTACCACAAAGAATGGTGACTTGGCGGTAGATTCGCTGGGATGGTTATTGTGCGAGAATTCAGCCCAAGGTAGGAGCGCGACCCAATTGTCCTGATGGGCATTGGAGAAGTGACGTAGGAAGGTGGTTAACACCTGATTAATTCGCTCCACTTGCCCGTTGGTCTGAGGATGGTATGCGGAGGAGAAGTCGAGAGATGTACCCATAAGCCGGCAGAGAGCCCTCCAGAAGCGAGAGGTGAACTGGACCCCCCGATCCGACACGATCCGCTGAGGAAGACCATGCAGCCTGAAGATCTGGTGGATGAAGATCTCGGCCAACTTCGGGGCGGACTGCAGTCCCGGTAAGGGAACAAAGTGGGCCATCTTGGAAAAACGATCTGCTACGACTAAGATGGTGGTACATCCAGCTGAGCGGGGTAAATCAGTCACAAAATCCATGGCGATTTGCTGCCAGGGGGCCTCAGGAACTGGCAATGGGTGAAGAAGACTGGCGGGCAAAGCCCTAGCCACCTTGTTCTGGGCACAGATTGTGCACGAGGCTACATAGTCCATCACATCCTGGCGAAGCGTGGGCCACCAGTAATACCGGGAAAGCAGCATGAGAGTCTTCTTAGTCCCAACGTGTCCAGCAACTTTGGAGGAATGCCCCCAGCGCAACACCTCTGTACGTCTGCCTTGAGGGACGAAAGTTTTACCAGGCGGAGGAGTAGAAAAATTCACAGGGGCCACGGTGATCATCTTAGTAGGCTCGATAATATAGGATGGGTCTTCATCCCTCTCCGGTGACTGTAACGACCTGGAAAGGGCATCGGCCTTGATGTTCCTATTACCAGGTCGAAAGTGAAGTTGAAAGTCAAAGCGGGAGAAATACAGCCCACCTGGCTTGCCGGGCATTGAGTCTTTGGGCAGACTGCAGGTAAGCCAGGTTCTTGTGGTCCGTGAGGATGGTGAAGGGATGTACAGCCCCCTCAAGTAAATACCGCCATTCAGCCAAGGCCATCTTAATGGCAAGTAATTCTCGGTCTCCAATGGAGTAGTTGCACTCCGCAGGCGAAAAGGCTTTAGAAAAGAAGCCGCAAGGAGCCAGCCGTCCGGATGAAGCCTGCTGGGACAGGACCGCCCCCGCTCCCGTGGAGGAGGCATCCACCTCTAGGACGAAGGGCCTGCTGGTCACAGGCCGATGCAAAATGGGTGCCGATGCAAAAGAACGTTTCAGAGCCAGGAAGGCGTTTTCACCTTCGGGGGACCAGCTGTTGGGCTTCGTTCCCTTACGGGTCAAGGCCGTGATGGGTTTGGTAACCGTAGAAAAATGAGGCACGAATTGACGGTAATAATTTGCGAACCCAAGGAACCGCTGGATGGCCTTTATCCCCACTGGACGGGGCCACTTGAGTACCGCACTGAGTTTTTCGGGATCCATCCTCAGACCGGAATCGGTGACAATATATCCCAAGAAGGGCAATGACGTCTGCTCAAAAATGCATTTCTCAATCTTGGCGTAGAGTTGGTTCTCTCGAAGGCGATGCAAGACCAAGCGTACGCTCTTGCGATGGGAGGACAGATCGGGCGAGAAAACGAGAATGTCGTCTAGATACACGACCACACAGGAATAGAGTAGATCCCGGAACACCTCGTTGATAAATTCTTGAAACACAGCTGGGGCATTGCAAAGGCCGAATGGCATGACTAAGTATTCATAATGCCCGTCACGGGTATTGAAGGCCGTTTTCCACTCATCCCCAGCACGGATCCGGACCAAATTGTAGGCTCCCTGCAGATCTAACTTCGTGAAGATCCGAGCTCCTCTCAGCCGGTCAAAGAGCTCCGGAATCAACGGAAGGTGATATCGATTTTTAACGGTGATATTGTTTAGGCCCCAGTAATCAATACAAGGCCGCAGTGATCCGTCTTTCTTCCGGACGAAGAAAAAACCTGCGCCCGCAGGAGATGAGGACTTCCGGATAAACCCCTTGGACAGGTTTTCATGAATATATTCCGTCATGGCAGAGGTCTCGGCTGGAGAAAGAGGGTACGTTCTACCTCTGGGAGGAACAGCTCCGGGAATCAGGTCGATAGGGCAGTCATAGGACGGATGTGGAGGCATGGAATCCGCTTCCTTTTTGCAAAAAACATCAGCGTAGGCGTGGTATGGAATAGGAAGGCCCGGGAGATCCATTGGCCTAGGCTGAGAATGGGAACGAACAAGGGTACGCAAACAGCTTGCATGGCAGGTGTGCCCCCTGCGCAAGATCTCCCCGGAACGCCAGTCGACAACTGGCTCATGCCGCCTAAGCCAAGGTAGTCCTAAGAATGGTGTGGGATAGTTGAGGCAGGACATAAAAGGCAATCTTCTCGGAGTGAAGTGCGCCAATTTGTAGTTTTACTTCAGAGGTAACCGTGGTGATGAGTCCGGGCAGAGGTTTGCCATCGACGGAGGTGATTGCTCGCGGATTACTTAAGACGACCACGGGAATCTGGAGTTTGTCAACCTCTTCCTGGCGGATGAAGTTGCCTGCTGCGCCCGAGTCCACATACGCCTCCACGGAGCCACGCCCCCGACCTGTAATAAGCAGAGCTGAAAGAGTAAGTGGAAGAGAGGGGGTCTGATCACCTAGGGGGCCCTCTCCTACCTGGCCTAGGCGGATGCGTTTCCCGGTCTCTCAGGGCAAGTGCGTACGAAGTGATTGGCCCCTCCACAATATAAACAGAGTCCATTAGTCATCCTCTCCTTGCGCCGTTGTTCGGACAGCTTAACGCGATCCACCTGCATAGGCTCGGGAGCAGAGTTACTAGAGAGAGCAACAGCGCGCGGAATGGGAGCTTGGTATAATCTAAAGGGCCTCTTCTCCCTGGCTGACTCTCTAGCGTGTTCCTGAAAACGCAGGTCAATACGAGTAGCCAGAGAGATGAGATCTTCTAGGGTGGTTGGGGGGTCACGCCCGGCCAACTTATCCTTGATTTTACTAGAAAGACCTCTCCAAAAGGCACCTACAAGGGCTTCATTATTCCACCCCAGCTCCGAGGACAAGGTCCGAAAACGGATGGCGTATTGCCCTACCGTAAGGGACCCCTGGCAGAGGTTAAAAAGGGCCTCCGTAGAGGAAGCAAGGCGTCCGGGTTGATCAAACACCTTACGGAATGTTTCCAAAAAACTCTGGATATTAGTAACCACCGGGTCATCCCTCTCCCACAACGGATTCACCCAAGCCAACGCCTCTCCCTCTAGATGGGACACTATAAAGGCCACCTTAGCACGGTCCGTGGGGTATTGTTGGGGCAGAAGCTCAAAGTGCAGTCTGCACTGGTTTAAAAATCCCCTACACAACTTTGGGTCCCCACAGTACCTAGGCGGCTTTCCAAGACGGGGAGGTGGGGATGAGACAGCGTCCCGGGCTTGGGTAGAAGCGGCCGCAGAGGACTGCAAAGCAAGCAGCCGATCATCCACGGACGCCATATACCCCAAAATGTGAGATTGCGCATCGCGCTGCTGCGCGAGCTCCTGCTGGAGGCTGGCTAAGAGAGGAGCATGCGCTGGGTCAGCGGTTTGCAGGGCGGAGAGCCGGGAGTCCATGGACTTCATGAATGACATAATTCGGGTCTGATTCTCTCTTAAGAAAAGCAGTTCTTTTTGAGTGGCAGCCGCGGCACCGGCGGGGTCCATGGCCTGATGATACTGTGACGTTTTTAGATAAAACTACGTCAGAGAGTGGACCCTCTGGATCGCGGATCCGGAGCCCCTGGGCCGAGCACGCCAGGTGAAGACCGACCCCTATACAGGGATCGTTTGGGGCAGGACCACAGAGGACGGAGGCGCGACAGCCGGAACCAAGAGGGACGGCTCCACGGACATAAGGGGCCTCAGAAGACGGAGGGCTGAGATACGACCAGGGACCAGAGGCACAGAGGAAAACACAATACGGGGGTACGGCAAGAGGACAGGCCTGGGCTGACTGGAGACAGAGGAGAGGAGCACAGAGGATAGCAGGGAAGCAGCGCCTGGACAGACTGGGGGGGGCGAGGAAAACGAGGCCGAGGACGGCAGAGGGGAAGAGCCTGGAGGGCCTGGAGGAGAACAAGGCAGAGGACGGAAGGACTACAGGAGTACTGTAGCGGCCAGAGGGTGCAGAAGCTACACGATCATCAGGCGTCCTCCTAACAGCGAGGACGCCTGAAGTATACTAACCCCCGGAAGTGCGTCCACCAGTCCAGCCCCTCAGCGCCACCCACCGCTGGAGGGAGAGAGCGGAAGGGGGCGTGCGCACGGCAGGGGGCGTGTGCCAGGAGCCGCAGTGAGGGCGAACGTCGGACGGGCGCGCAAGTAAGGGGACGCTGCGGCGTGCGCTGCCGCTGGAGGGGCATCGGCGGGCATAGCCGCCGATGTCACAGAGCGAAGTAGTTTAGGATTTTTGGGAAAATATACGACTTGACCATCATGATTCTTCTCCACCAAGAAAGCCCATCATCTCTAGATGTACTTAATTCATTAAAAAGCTTTTTAATAAGCAGCTCTAAGTTTATTTTTATTAGAGAGTTTACATTTTTGACGAATTTTAGGCCTAGATATGTCAGCCCATCAGTGGCCCATCCCCAAGGTGAGAGGCCCTCAATTTCCTCTTGGTCTGATCCTAGGTTAAAGCCATGTATTTTGGATTTTGAGTTGTTTATTTTAAAATAAGAGATTTTAGCAAAAGTCTGGATTAAGGTTTGTAAGGCAGAGATAGAGTTAATTATGTTAATGAGTCTTCTTGTACCATCTATGGATTGTCTTCCTTTGATGAAGCCTATCTGATCATTGGAAATTAAACTCGGGAGGAATTGATTTAGTCTATTGGCCAGGATCTTTGCATACATTTTTACGTCTGTATTGATGAGGGATATAGGTCTATAATTAAAAATTTGGCTAGTGTCAGAATTTGGTTTTGGGATTACGATAATTGTCGCTTCCAGCATCTCTTTAGGAAATGGACCTGTTTGGAAAGCTGAGTTAAATACTTTGACAAGGTGGGGGGTTAATATATTACTAAAAGACTTGAAATAATCATTACTAAACCTGTCTGGGCCGGGTGATTTGAATGTTTTAAGTTTGTTTATGGTATCTAGGGCTTCTTGTTCATTGAAGGGAGAAGACAAAAATGATAAGTCTTCAGGGTTAAGCTTTGGAAGGTTCATGCTGGAAAGAAATGATCCAATCTCTGAGGTAGATGGCTGCATATTGTGGTTGTCTTGGTTGATATTGTACAGATTTTTGTAATAATTGGCAAAAGCTCCTACAATATCTTTAGGGTGGACCAGGGATGTACCATTAGAGGAAGTTATACTGTCAATTCTATTCCGTTTCCGTATATTCTTAATTCTGTTTGACATGTATTTTGAAGGGCGATTTATAGATAAGTAATGTTTGCATTTTGCTGATCTAATAGCAGAGTCGTAAAAATTGAATATGATTTTCCTTAACTGCAGCCTGAGATCAGTAAGTTCTGATAATACAGCTTGTTTGTTAGAGGAAACAGAGGATCGATATAGTTCCTCTTCTTTAGATTTAATAGACTGTTGTAGGGTAAGGATTTTATCCCTATTACACCGCCTTGTGAGCATTCCAATAGGTAAACGAATTGAGGTTTGATTCATTTTCACTAAAATAATTTTGTAAGGCTGAGCTGATTTCAGATTTGATAGTTGGGTTATGAAGCAGAGAGGAGTTGAATATCCACATGAATTGGGGACTCTATTATCAGTTCTGCGGTTACCGGGGAATGATCTGAAATAGATTTATTAAGTATGGAGCTGGAGGAGAACCTTGGCAAGGAGAAGACATCTGTGAGTATCAGATCTATTCTAGATGCCGACTGATGGCCATCAGAAAAATGAGTAAATTCTCTAGATGTGGTGTTCAAACAGCAGAATGAGTCGAATAGCTCGTGATTATAAATCCAGCTGTTCATGGATTGCGTTTTTTGTCTGCTGGGAGAGGTGGAGTCTAGTACACCATCTGGCCCCATATTAAAGTCCCCTTACAAAAGTAGGGTTCCTGATCGTAAGGTGTCTAATTTTTTCATTAGCTTATTCAGGAAGCTAATTTGTCTGATGGTGGGAACATAAGTATTAACTATTGTGAAGGTTTGGCCGTTCAATTTGCACAGGAGCATATGATAATGTCCTTTTTCGTCTTTTACTTCAGAAAGCAATTCAAAGGAAATTGAGTTACTAATCAGGGTTAAAACCCCAGCTTTCTTTTGTGGGCCACAAGATTGAAATACAAATGGGAAATTTTTGAGATTTATAGAAGGGTGGTTGTCTTTTTGGAACTTGGTTTCTTGATCTGGATACAACCTCAGGATGCATCCCGTTAATCTCCCTACCAATGGAAAATCTCTTCCAAGGGCTATTTAGCCCCCTGACATTGTATGATACGAATTTTATTTTCATGTTACAAGAATGGCTGGGTTCGTATGAAGTGGGGTAGAGGAAATGCAGAAACCAGAGTGCACCTACCTTTGTAGAACTTAGTTGTCCAAAAACCTCAAACTATATACCTATTTGAAACCAAAAACAAAAGAGACACAAAAACAATAAGAACAAAATTGTCCTTCAAGAAGAGCCGATCCGGAAGGCTCTAATTCCTTAGTGGGGAAAGTTTGTGTATGGATCCCATTGGAGGCATCCCTTGGCATAACAACACTATTCCCAGAAGGAAAATAATCTCATGTGATATACGAGTCCATAAAGTAGTAGAGAAGTGAGAAAACCTGTGGAAAGAAGAATAATAAGCAGTACAGTACAATACATTGACCAAATAATCAAGAAGTGTAGAGAGGCCTTATAACAAGGTGAGTAAATATATTGGCCAGGTCTCTCCATTGGATCATCCCTTCTCTGACGAGGGCCCAGGGTCTTGAGAGTTGGAGATTCTATGGTGGTCAGGTATCCTGTAGTAGGACAGGAAATCTCTTCCTTCTTTAGGTGAGAATAGGACGGTCGTCTTTCCTTTGTAGATTATCAAAAGTTTAAGTGGGAAGCCCCATTTATAGGGGATATTATTTTCCCTCAAGGTGGAAGTGACTGGCTTAAAAGACTTTCTTCCTTCAATCGTTTCCTTTGAAAGATCCGTAAATAGCTGAAGGTGAGCATAGGGTTCTGGAAAACCTCCTAGATCTTTAACCGATTGTTGAATTTTTTCCTTAATCTTGAAGAAGTGTACCCTTAAGATGGTATCTCTAGGTAGATCTTTATCGATATTCCGTGGTTTGGAAAGTCTGTGGATCCTATCTATGATGAGATCTTGGTCTGTAAGTGTTGGTAGTAATTGTTTGAAAATTGTCTTGACGAAGTCTTCTAGTTTATCCGGTGAGATAGATTCTTGTATTCCTCTTATGTTCAAGTTGTTTCGTCTGTTCCTGTCTTCTATATCCGCAACTTTAATTTTAAGTCTGTGAAATTCAGATTTGAGGTCATGGGTGTCTTTTGATAAATCATGAGTGTGTTCTTCCACTACAGTTAGCCGTTTTTCGTGGTTGTCTAACCTGCTGCTATATTTATCCAAGGTGGACTGGAAAATTTTATTTTGGTTTTCAAATGATTGAGACATACTGGACGTGATTTTCTGGGCGAGAGTATCCATGTATGAGTGTATGGATATAACATCCAGATTTTGGGAAGGAGAAGGATAGGTGTTATCCATCTTAAATTTTGACCTTTCCGGCGAAAAGTTTGGTGAATTATCTCCAGACTCAGGACTTGAAGCGTCGGCTGGCGATGTGAATTTTTCAGAAGTTTTACCAGGATTTTTCCTTTTCGATGAGAGAGATGTATCCATGACCTCTTTGAGGAGATCTGGCCTTAAATGGGTTAACGATATCCACTTGATCTTTAAAGTGAGGATTGTAAGAATCCTGAAATTTTTGTGCTTTTTGAGGAGTCGTATTAGACACTTTCGTTGATTTGGACACTGGAGTAGCCGTTGTGACTCATCTTGTGCCCTTTTTTTGAATCCTGCCTTGCAGGGATTATATTAGAGAGAATTGATATTATTGGTGATGTTTATACTGAATAAATGTTAAAAATATAGAAAATTCTTGTGTCTTCCTATGCCTTTTTATAAAAGGGACCGTGAGGAATGAGATACACCACAGAATCAGATGGCACTTTTAATATTGTATGATGCATACAGTAAAATCCTTTATTAACTGCGCGCCGATATAGACGCGCTCCCTGTGACTTTAAATGCAGCCGTGACAGGCGGCTAGTCTTCACACAGGGCTCAGTGACGTCAATCTCCGCTCATAAAATATGCAACAGGGGAGCCGGCAGCTGATACACGGCACCGCTGAAGAAAGGCAGATCACCCCAGTGGAGCCGCACAGGAGCGGTGGGGAGCGGAGGCAACATAGAAATAGGCACAAATCACGGACTATTTTGTGTCCTTCCGCCTCACAGATCTGTTATGACAGGAAAATGGCGTACTTGAGATAGGACGTTGAAAGAGATCCCTCCGCAGTCGTTATAGCTCCCGCAGCTTCGCACAAAGCAGGGGAATATAGCTAAATTATGACCCCCTGGGACTTCCAAAGGGTCTAAAACAGACAAGAGGAGATTCCAAAAAAAAAGTCAATGTCTTTTAATTATGCAATGAGAGAAATCATGTCAGATTAGGCACAGGGTGGGGACTATTTTGTATCCTTCTGCCAATCAGCTGGTATATGACAGGATTTTTGTAAAAAAAAATCTCCAAAAGACAATAAAAATCTTTAAAATGTGGTAGACAAGCGTGGAGATACTTTTTCTGAGGACAAGGACAGCCGGTGGGTAATGGAGGGAGCAGGGAAAGGATTTTTTCACTCACGGTTCAAAATGGTGTCACCTTGCAGTAAAATGGCGGGAAAAGGCCTCAGATTTCAAAAATATCTTTTTTAATGTCCAAAGCTCAGACAAGGGGTATCAGAATGTACCTCTGAGTAACGAGAAAACAATCCTTCCGTGGGTTATCGAAGAGAGCGATTTTCTTTTGCTTTATTTGTCGCTTTAGGAGATGCCTCCTCAGAGATCCTGAGCCGTGCGTGTTACACCATCGCCAGCTCAGGCCACGCCCCCGGTAAAAGGGATTTTGAATAAGGAAGGCTATCACTCCATTTTGCAATGCCATGCCTTACCCTGTGGACAGCGCTTGATTGGAGCCAATTTCATCCTACCACAGGACAATGACCCACAGCACACCTCCAAATTATGCAAGAACTATTTAGGGAAGAAGCAGGCAGCTGGTATTCTATCTGTAATGGAGTGGCCAGCACAGTCACCAGATCTCAACCCCATTGAGCTGTTGTGGGAGCAGCTTGACCGTATGGTGCGCAAAAAGTGCCCATCAAGCCAAACCAACTTGTTGGAGGGGCTTCTGGAAGCTTGGGGTGATATTTCTCCAGATTACCTCAGCAAATTAACTGCTAGAATGCCAAAGGTCTGCAATGCTATAATTGCTGCAAAGGGAGCATTCTTTGATGAAAGCAAAGTTTGAAGGAGAAAATTATTATTTCAAATAAAAATCTTTTTTTAGAACCTTGTCAGTGTCTGGACTAGATTTTAAATTCACTTAGCAACTTATTTGATTAATAAAAGTATGAGTTTTCATGGAAAACACAAAATTGTCTTGGTGACCCCAAACTTTTGAACGGTAGTGTATATACAGTATACAGTGCCTTGCGAAAGTATTCAGCCCCCTGGAACTTTTCAACCTTTTCCCACATATCATGCTTCAAACATAAAGATACCAAATGTAAATTTTTGGTGAAGAATCAAAAACAAGTGGGACACAATTGTGAAGTTGAACGAAATTTATTGGTTATTTTAAATTTTTGTGGAAATTCAAAAACTGAAAAGTGGGGCGTGCAATATTATTCGTCCCTTTTAACTTAATACTTTGTTGCGCCACCTTTTGCTGCGATTACAGCTGCAAGTGCATGGGGTATGTCTCTATCAGTTTTGTACATCGAGAGACTGAAATTCTTGCCCATTCTTCCTTGGCAAACAGCTCGAGCTCAGTGAGGTTTGATGGAGATCGTTTGGTGGCGCTATAAAGTATTAAGTTAAAGGGACAGAATTCTTCACCCAAAATTTACATTTGGTATCTTTATGTTTGAAGAATGATATGTGGGAAAAGGTTGAAAAGTTCCAGGGGTCCAAATAATTTCGCAAGGCACTATGTGTATATATATATATATATATATATATATATATATATATATAATTAGATAGTGGCCCGATTCTAACGCATCAGATATTCTAGTCTCTCTCGGCGCCGCAGATCTCCCGACGGAGGTGTGCGTTGTTCGAATGCACTGATCGGTCGCGGCCGACCGGGTGCGACCAATCAATGCCGTGGGATTTCCGTTACAGACAGACAGAATTAGACGATTATATAGTAGATATATATGTACGTTGTTACCTTTGTTAACGCTCAGGTTTGTCCTCCTGGAACTCTTCCAGAGCACGTCTCAAATCGGGCGAGATGACAGAAAGAACTACCCCTTCGCCTAAGATGGTAGCAGGCTTGGTCACCACAGGAGAATCAGCAAAGAAGCTCCTAGAGACGGCGTCTGCCTTGACATTCTTAGTGCCAGGAAGAAAAGAGACCACAAAATCAAAACGTGTAAAAAACAAGGCCCACCTAGCCTGTCTAGGGTTCAAGCGTTTGGCCGACTCCAGGTAAATCAAATTCTTGTGGTCAGTGAGGACCACGACTTGATGTTTAGCTCCTTCCAACCAATGTCTCCACTCCTCAAATGCCCATTTCATGGCAAACAGTTCCCGATTCCCCACATCATAGTTACGTTCAGATGGAGAGAACTTTCAGGAAAAGAAAGCACAGGGATTCATTTTAGATGTTACAGGATCCCTTTGGGACAAAACAGCTCCTGCACCAATCTCAGAAGCGTCCACCTCTACCTGGAACGGGAGTGAGACATCAGGAAGCCGCAAAACCGGGGCAGAAGTGAATCTTCGCTTCAGCTCCTGAAAGGAAGAAACAGCCTCCGGAGACCAATTCGACACATCAGCACCCTTCTTAGTCAGATCAGTCAATGGCTTGGCAATACTAGAAAATTTTGCTATAAATTTCCGATAAAAATTAGCAAAACCCAAAAACTTCTGGAGGGCCTTCAAAGAAGTGGGCTGAACCCAATCATAAATGGCCTGTACCTTGGCCGGGTCCATTTCAGTAGTTGACGGAGACAAAATAAATCCCAAAAATGAAATCCTCTGTACCCCAAAAAGGCATTTCGATCCTTTGACATACAGGGAATTCTCCCTCAAGATCCGGAACACAGTCCGAACATGTTCCACATGAGAATCCCAATCCTTGGAGAAGATCAAAATATCATCCAGATAGATAATCAAAAATTTATCCACAAAGTCTCGGAAAATGTCGTTCATGAAGCACTGGAAGACAGAAAGGACATTAGTGAGCCCAAAAGGCATCACCAGGTACTCAAAATGTCCCTCCGGAGTATTAAACGCCGTCTTCCATTCATCCCCATGCTTAATGCGGATAAGATTATACGCCCCTCTGAGGTCAAGCTTGGTAAGCCAGCAAGCACCTTTAACTCTGGAGAATAGATCTGAAATCAGGGGTACTGATATTTTATAGTAATTTTGTTGAGGGCACAATAATTAATACAAGGCCTAAGGGTGAAGAGGATGGTCTAATATGACCCTTCTCCAATGCCTCCTCAATATAGGATTGCATAGCCTTGTGCTTGGGTACAGATAAATTGAAGAGCCGACCCTTGGGAAATTTACACCCCGGGCTCAGTTCAATTGCACATAACTCCTATGAGGAGGCAAAGACGCAGACTCATTCTCACTAAGTACATCATAAAAGTCCGGCAAATAGTCAGGAACATCATGCGACTGAGGAGAGGTGGAAAAAACTGGAGCCTCACTAAGGGCACACCGACAACCCCAACTCACCACAAACACAGATTTCCAATCCAAAACTAGATTATGAATTTGCAACCAGGGAAACCCCAGAACAATGGTATCATGCAAATTATGCAACACCAAAAATCTGCAATTTTCTTGATGGTCTGGGGCGACCCGCATTACCACCTGGGTCCAAAACTGAGGTTTATTTTTCGCCAAAGGAGTGGCATCAATCCCCCTCAAAGGGATAGGCGTCCGCAGAGGTGTCATCGGAAATCCACAACGTTTAGCAAAATCCAAGTCCATTAGGTTCAGGGCTGCTTCCGAATCCACAAATTGCCAGAAGAAACTTAGGTTGAACACCACCCACAGAAAACGTGTGTGCAAAATGTTTCTCTCGTTTAGGACAGACAGAAATAATATGCGAGGCATCTCCACAAAAAAAACACAGCTTATTATGCCTTCTGAACTCCTGACGTTGCTCCCTGGACAAAACTCTATCTCATTGCATAGGTTCAGACACTTGTTCAACAGGTGGCAACACCTCTCGTGCAGTCCTGCGTTCACGTAAACGCCGATCAACCTGAATGGCTAATGACATAGAATCGTCAAGACCAGAGGGAACAGGAAATCCCACCATAGTATCTTTTACGGCTTCTGACAAACTCTTCCGAAAGAAAGCTGCCAAGGCATTATCATTCCAGGTAGTAAGGACCGCCCACTTTCGGAATTTTTGACAGTACAATTCTGCAGAATCTCGACCCTGGCTCAATGCCAACAGGGTCTTTTCAGCCTGATCAATAGCATTAGGTTCGTCATACAACAACCCCAAGGCTTGAAAAAATGCGTTCACATTAGTCAGAATATGATCATCTGGTTTCAAAGAAAACGCCCAATCCTGGGGATCACCACGCAGCAAAGAGATGACAATTTTAACCTGCTGCGCGGAGCTCCCTGACGAGTTAGGCTTCAAGGCAAAAAATAATTTACAATTATTTTTGAAATTCAAAAATTTAGACCGATCCCCAAAAAACACATCAGGAGTAGGGATCTTTGGTTCAGCAGCATGTGAATGAGCAAGGTAGGCGGAAATTCCCCGCACTTCCGCAGCAAGCTGCTCCACACGATCAGACAATTGCTTTATCTCCATTGAGAGAAAAAAAAAATTCCCCCTACGGCCTCAGAGATATAGAGGAAAAAATATACACACTTTTTTTTTTTTTTTTTTTAGAATTCTTTCCTGCTATTGAGTACCCTAGGATCTGCGGTATGGCGGGTGATTCTGTTATGAATGAGTCACCGTAGGAGGCAAAGACAGAAATACTAGCTAAGTCCAGAAAACCAGAGAAGTTGGCAGCTATCGGATTGCAGACCCCTGAACCTAACAACAACAACTAGCAGTAGCCGTGGGGGGTTGCTTCGGTGCCCTAGACCCCTCGAACACAGCCGGAGAACTACATAGCCTAAAGACAGAAAGGGAAATCTAAACTGCCCCAGAGCAGACCCCAAAGCAATAGGCAGCCCCCAACATATAATGACGGTGAAGCAAGATGAAAAAACACTCACACAGATAGAAAGATAGGCTGAGCAAATGATGGGGCCCAAGCTAACTAAATAGGACAGGATAGAAAAGCTGCTGTCTGCAATCTGCCAAAACCCTCTCAAAACAAGAGCCAACAGACTGATAGGGAAAAAAGCCCTGAAGACGCTAGGCTTCAAAAAGACTATATCAGTACTCAGGTATTTTCTGAAGGCAGAGCAAAAAGGAATTCAGCTCACCCCAGCAGGGAATGGCAGAAATCAGAAAAACAAGGCAAAACAAAACCAAAACACAAATGCAAAAAGCAGAGCAGAAAACTTAGCTTTTGAAGAGCAGGAATCAGACTGGTCTCCTAGAATCCCTCAGAGAAGTCACCCGCAAGGCAGAAGGGCGTCGGCTGCCTTATATCCAGTCAGAAATTCCAGTCACCCAGTCATCATCATTCTGCTCAGGTGCTTGGTAATCAGCCTCACTACATTCCTTCACCAGAAGAGGGAGTTCATCAGACCTCAATGGTGAAGGGGAAAATGAACTCACAACAGTTCAACATACGGTACATATCCAAAGATGTGTGCCTCAAGATTAAAAGCCTAAAATGTATTTGCTATGTAATTGTGCGGCATTGTCTCAAGAGAAATTTCAGTTCTTACCCAAATTCAAGAAAATGTAATGACTCATTTGTAGTTGGCTGTCCATCTGCTTCTGACATTGATCAGACAGCACACCAATCTTGTGCTTAGTCTTTTCTGTTTTACAGATGAGAGTAGAGCATGTAATGGCAGGCTGCTCCTGTACCCATCTGGGAGCGGTGGAGGGTTGCAAATCTCAGCCCCATTGTCTGTCAGCATGAGAACCGGAAGGTTCGTTATGAGCTTGTGTGAAAAATGAATACAGGAATGAGAGCTAGTGAAGCATCATGGAAACTGACACACATCCAGCATGTACAGTGGGTATGGAAAGTGTTCAGACCCCTTTAAATTTTTCACTCTTTGTTTCAATGCATACATTTGGTAAATTCAAAAAAGTTCATTCTTTTTTTTCATTAATGTGCACTCTGCACCCAATCTTGACTGAAAAACAACAGAAATGTAGAAATTTTTGCAAATTTATTAAAAAATAAAAACTGAAATATCACATGGTCATAAGTATTGCGACCTTTTGCTCAATATTGAGTAGAAGCACCCTTTTGAGCTAGTACGACCATGAGTCTTCTTGGGAATGATGCCACAAGTTTTTCACACCTTGATTTAGGGATCCTCTGCCATTCTTCTTTGCAGATCCTCGCCAGTTCTGTCAGGTTGGATGGTGAAAGTTGGTGGACAGCCATTTTCAGGTCTCTCCAGAGATGTTCAATTGGGTTTAGGTCGGGGCTTAATGTGCTTAGGGTCATTGTCTTGTTGGAAGGTGAACCTTCGTCCAAGTCTGAAGTCCAGAGCACTCTGGAAAAGATTTTCATCCAGGATATCTCTGTACTTGGCCGCATTCATGTTTCCTTCAATGGCAACCAGTCGTCCTGTCTTTGCAGCTGAAAAACACCCCCATAGCATGATGCTGCTACCATCACATTTCATTATTGGGATTGTATTGGGCAGGTGATGAGCAGTGCCTGGTTTGCTCCACACATATCGCTTAGAATTATCACCAAAAAGGTCTATCTTCGTCTCATCAGACCAGAGAATCTAATTTCTCATAGTCTGGGAGTCCTTCATGTGTTTTTATCAAACTCTGTGTGGGCTTTCATATGTCTGGCACTGAGGAGAGGCTTTGGACCACGCTACCATAAAGGCCCGACTGGAGGAGGGCTGCAGTGATAGTTGACTTTGTGGAACTTTCTGCATCTCTGGAGCTCAGCCATAGTGATCTTGGGGTTCTTCTTTACCTCTCTCACCAAGGCCCTTCTTCCACGATTGCTCAGCTTTGCTGGACGGCCAGGTTTAGGAAGCCTTCTGGTAGTCCCAAACTTCTTCCATTAAAGGATTATGGAAGCCACTGTGCTCTTAGGAACTTTGAGTACTGCAGAAATTCTTTTGTAACCTTGGCCAGATCTGTGCCTTGCCACAATTCTGTCATTGAGCTCCTTGGCCAGTTCCTTTGACCTCATGATTCTCATTTGGTCTGACATGCCACTCTGAGCTGTGAGGTCTTATATAGACAGGTGTGTGTGTGTAATAATGTGCAGTTACTGATGATGTCTCCACGGATCAGAGACAGACCAATAGTTAAAAGGTTTATTTACAGGGGATATACTCTCCATGCAGGGAGGAGCAGTGGTGGTTAAAAGTGGTAGGGTAAATGGTAAAACGGTACACAAAAGGCTATGTAAAGCTATGAAACAGTTAAGCAGAGTAATGGTACACAAAAGGCTAAGTAAAGCTATGAAACAGTTAAGCAGAGTGGAAATGGTTAACTGGAATTCTTGTAACTTATCAGTCCAGTGAAGCCTTGATTGAAGGGTCCTTTTCTCCAACGTTGGCTCCGTCAACAACGGCACTTAAAGTCTCTGTAGTCTCTCCTTTCTTGGAAACTGGGAACTCCGGGGTTAAAACAGAAAGCAGGGAGACGCTGTGGATCTGCGTCTCCCCTGCTCAAAGTCTCTGTCTGTAAAGCTAATAGTCTCTCCGCAGGAACGATGCTGCACACACTGAAAAGTCTCTCTGCCTCACTCAGAGGCTCTGGCCTGTCACCACGGGCATCGGGGCCTTGCGAAGGTGTCACTTTCTCTGCACTGTCAGGGGGAAAGCCTCCTCTGGTCACAGGGGCCCTCGTGTCCACGTATTCACAGCCAGCGCTTTCTATATCTCGTCCTTCAGCCCCAGTCCTCTGGCGGGAAGTCCTCTCTCTCCTGGAGTGCGGTACTGCAGCCTGCTTCTTACGTGACGCGCACTGCTCTGTTTCTGGCGCGCTCTGCTTTCGTGCCCTCTGCCTGCACAGCTTCCGGTCCACCGCCCCTTCTCTTCCCCCACTGCCCCTAAGGCTGCGTTCAAACGTTCAGGTTTTTTCGTATTTTCGTGGCGGTTTTTACCGCGCGATTTTGCCACGAAAATGCAAAAATCCCAGCATCCCATGCATTCCTATGGGATTCCGCAATGCTGTGCTAATGCGGATTTTCCCGCAGCGGAATCGCATCGCGGAAAAATCCGCAGCATTAATTTGCGGAATCGCTGTGATTCTGCCCACATAGGAATGCATTGTTCTGCTTACTTTTCGCATGTGGCTGTGCCCACCATGCGAAAAGTAAGCAGAACATTTGCGGATGGTACCCACTGTCCGGAGGAGAGGAGTCTGTCTTCTGGGCTCTGGGTACCATATCCCTGTAAAAAATAGAATTAAAATAAAAAATCAGGTTATATTCACCTTCCGGCGTCCCGCACAGCGTCCCCAGGCTTCAGCGTTACACACGGCAGCTCCCGTTCCCAGTAATGCATTGCGATGACCTTTGCTGACATTGCGTTTTGCGATGATGTAGAGGTCTCGCGAGACCGCGATGTCATCAAAGGTCATTGCCGCAATGCATCACTGGGAACGGGACCTGTCGGAGCATCGCGGAGAACTGGGGACGCTGCGCGGGACGCCGGAAGGTGAATATAACCCGATTTTTTATTTTTTAAATTATTTTTAACATTAGATCCTTTTACTACTGATGCTGCATAGGCAACCTCAATAGTAAAAAGTTGGTCACACTAGTCAAAGACTATGTTTGACGAGTGTGACCAACCTGTCAATCGGTTCTCCAAGCGATGCTACAAAACGCTTCGAAAACGCTAGCATTCTGCAAGCTAATTACGATTGCAAAACGCTAATTTTTCCATGGGAAAATCGCGGGAATTTAAAATGTGATTTTCCCGCGGAATGGAATTTCGGAATTCTCGCTGTAACTTCAGCGGGAATTCCCCTGCTTGTGAACTTAGCCTTACAGTCACATGGTGCAGTTTTCCCCCTGGCAACCCTGTTGCCCGGCTATGTGGTTTCGGACCCCCTTACAGGTGTCTTTACCAACCAAGTCCTATCAGTTTAATTAAACACAGCAGGACCCCAATGAAGGAGTAGAACCATCTCAAGGAGGATCACAAGGAAATGGACAGCATGTGACTTAAATATGAGTGTCTGAGCAAAGGGTCTAAATCCTTATGACCATGGGATATTTCAGTTTTTCTTTTTTAATACATTTGCAAAAATGTTTACATTTCTGTTTTTCAGTCAAGATGGGTTGCAGAGTGTACATTAATGAGAAAAAAATGAACTTTTTAGAATTTACCAAATGCCTGCAATGAAACAAAGAGTGTAATATTTAAAGGGGTTTGAATACTTTCCGTACCCACTGTATTACTGAGAGGGACACTTCCACAAGAGAAAACTCTGAAAACAAAAGCAGGCTCTGACTTGTATATAATGAAGGAATGAAGATTGCAGCCTGAAACTTAGTGCACCTTTTTTAACTAAAGAATATCAGGAGACAGCAGAATTATCTGCACTGGAGTGTGAAATGACCGATTTCTTTTCGTATTATAGATGCCAGTTAAAGATGGTTTCTTCTGTCACTTTCCCTTTTTTGTGTAGGTTACCTTCTCCGAAGGCCAGGCCCTCACCACAATCACTATTACAGTTGTTGCAGACAGCGTAGCCGAGCTTGCAGAGACTGTCACGGTTGTCCTTACAAAGGTGACAACTGTGAATATTCAGGATTCTCGAAGGGGAGCTGTACTGGACCCTAAAAGATCCACGGCTGTGCTGACCATCCTGCCCAATGACTCTCCACATGGTGTGATTGGTTGGCACATCAATTCACTTTCTGTTAAAGTGAATGAACCTGTAGGTAGGTAATCTGTACAACTAACAGCTGGGACTAGAAATGCATGTTAAATACAGTGGGGAAAAAAAGTATTTAGTCAGCCACCAATTGTGCAAGTTCTCCCACTTAAAAAGATGAGAGAGGCCTGTAATTGACATCATAGGTAGACCACTACTATGAGAGTCAAAATGAGAAATCAAATCTGCGCAGAATTTTACAAAACAAATCCGCAACGTGCGCACGTACCCTACATGCGTGGAGACGACTTGACGATGTTGCCAGTGGATAGTTTTGTAATTCCAATATAGTGACCAATTTCCCTTCCTTTTGTGTCTCATTCATTGCTGATTATATTTCTAGCAGACTATCGTGCACACTTGACCTCTAACAATATTGTATTGACTGATCTGACAGTTATTAGTGAAACATGGTATATAATTTCTCATAAGTACTCGGTCTCCGTGTAGCTGATGTGATATTGGTATTGAATGTTACACATGTTTTGCTGTAATATGGATTTATTATCTTTTCAATATACAGGGAATCCTATGATCATAACTCTGCAAATTACAAGGGAACAAGGTTTTGTGGGTGACATTGCCATTTATCTTCAGTCTGCGCCAAATATATCCTTGCCGCTTTTAAACAGAGCCACGGAATATAAAGACTATTTAATAACAGATAAAGTCATAATTATGAAAGAAAACAAAGCAATTGGTCAAGTTAATATTACTATCTTGCCTGTAAGTAAATGATAAATTTCCTTTATCGCTACAAGCTAATAAGTAGATTGCTTGTATTTCCCAAGTGACAGATTCTGATATGTTGTGATGGCAAAATGTGCTTATTGAATATATTTTAGCAAATCCAAATTGAAGACTCTGTAAAATCAAGCAAGTACTTCCCCATCTTTAATAACAATAATAAAAATAATAATTTTATTTCTATAGCGCCAACATATTCCATAGCACTTTACATTATAGAGGGGACTTGTACAGATAATAGACATTACAGCATAAACAATAAACACAGATCAAAGTAGATACCAAGAGGAATGAGGACCCTGCTTGCAAGCTTACAATCTATGAGGAAAAAGGGAGACACGAAAGGTGGGTGGTAACAATTGCTTTCATTGTTCGGACCAGTCATAGTGTTCGAATCGGGTGTTCATGTGATTCTGCATGAACCAATTAACAGCTAAAGTATGAAACAGTACAGACACAGAGGGCTATTAAATGCATAAAGTGGGTGAGAATGTAGGTAGGATAACCGACAGCGGGGTGGTTCGCTTCTTGCCGCAAACAGAGTCGAGACGGAGACAGAATCGTATCCAACAGATCTTCTTTATTGGCCGTTGGCACAATGACCACAGCAACACACAACAGCAATTTACACTCTCCGCACACAGGCCCAGGTACCTTTGCTTCCTTCTTACTTTCGTGTGATGACCCTCGCGGCTCCTTCACTACAGCTGCCCTAGGCCTACCACTGTAGCGCTTCGCCTGCCCGAGTCCATCCATCCTTTGGTACCCCAGGCTATCCCAGTCTGCAGCTTCTGTCGTCAGGGCCACCCCCCTTGACCATCTCAGCTGCCAGTCCCCTCCGGAGCTTCCTCTCAGTCTTCTCCACCAATCTCCTGGTCTCCTGCGTTCCTCCCCTGGACTGAACGCTTCTGGAACTTTCTCCTTTTCATCCCCTCTCTCACTAGGGATTTCCATCTCGAGTCCCTGCAACCCCGCCCCCCATGACTCTAAAGCCATAAGCTGGTGTTCAGCCCTGTTCTCACAGCTCTCCACTGCTCTCTTGTGGTCAAACTCCAATATTACACTCTACATCTTTATCTCCAGCTGTCTCCCATCTATCACTATAACAGTGTACACCAAACCACACTACACCTTACCCTCTCTCCACAGATGGGCTGACACACGGACCTACTTCCCCTACAAGAACATAATAAGAGGTACCTGATTATGGTCAAAAATTTTTGAATGGGCCAACAGGGATAGTTAGGTTAATGCGTTGAGGCGGTAGGCCAGTCTTAACAAATGCGTTTTTAGGGCACGCTTAAATCTGTGGGGATTAATCGTATTAACCTGGGTAGTACATTCCAAAGAATTGGCGCAGCACGTGAAAAGTCGTGGAGACGGGAGTGGGAGGTTCTGATTATTGAGGATGCTAACCTCAGGTCATTAGCAGAACGGAGGGCACGGGTAGGATAGTAGGCTGACAAAAGGGAAGAGATGTAGGGTGGTGCTGAGCCATGGAGTGTTTTGTGGGTGAGGGTAATAAGTTTGTACTGGATTCTGGAGTGGATGGGTAACCAGTGTAAGGACTGGCACAAGGTAGAGGCATCGGTATAACAATTGGTGAAGAATATGATCCTGGCTGCAGCATTCAAGACAGATTGGAGAGGGGAGAGTTTGGTAAGAGGGAGACCGATTAAACTGTGTTCCAAATTATTATGCAAAAAGAGTTTAGGAGTGATAAGGTTAGAATTTTTTTGTTTGTCATTTAAACTCATTGATGGTGATGTGTGTCAGGGCTCTTTATATCACTGAAAGCAATTGCAGATACCTGTGCAAATTAGTTTGGCAGGTGTGTCAAAATAAAGGCAAGACTACTTAAGAAGGCTGTTCCACATTATTAAGCAGCCTACATTTTTTGCCAAAATGGGAAAGAAAAAGGATGTGTCGGCTGCTGAGAAGCAACAAATTGTGGAGTATTTAGGTCAAGGCATGACTACAATGAACATTGTCAAGACACTTCATCGTGATCATCGCACAATCAAGAAGTATGTAGCTGATTCCCAGCACACACGTGTGCGTGCTGATAAGGAAAAATTGAGGACTCTTTCCAACAGGCAATTGCGTCAGGTTAAAAGAACAGCTGCAAAAATGCCTTGTCATATCAGCGGACAAGTTTTTGAAGCTGCTGGTGCCTCCAACGTCCCCCGAACAACAAGATGGTTTGCAGCTGTGCGTAAACCATCCTGTCGACCACCTCTATCCACTGCACGCAAGTAGAAACGGCTCCAGTGGGCCAAACGATACATGAAGACTGACTTCCAAACTGTTTTGTTCACCGATGAGTGCCGTGCAACGCTCGATGGTCCAGATGGATGGAGTGGAGGATAGCTGGTTGATGGACACCCCATGAAAAAACGGCTAAGGTGCCAACAAGGAGGAGGTGGCGTAATGTTTTGGGCTGGAATCATGGGGAGAGAGATTGTCGGCCCCTTTAGGAATCCTTGAAGGGGTAAAGATGAACTCCATAATCTATGTGGAGTTTCTAAAACAGCACTTCCTGCCATGGTTCAAGAGGAAGAACCGTGCTTTCCGCAGCAAGATCATTTTCATGCATGATAATGCACCGTCTCATGCTGCAAATAACACATCTGTATATCTGGCTGCTATGGGCATAAAAGAGGACAAACTTATGGTGTGGCCACCATCTTCCCCTGACCTCAATCCCATTGAGAACCTCTGGAGCATCATCAAAAGGAGTGTCTATGATGGCGGGAGGCAGTTCACATCTAAGCAACAGCTCTGGGAGGGTATTCTGTCCACATGCAAAACAATTGAAGCACAAACCATCCAAAAACTGACAAATTCATTGGACGAGAGAGTTCAGAAGCTTCTTTCGAACAAGGGGTCCTATGTGCAAATGTAACATCACCTAGAATAAAGTTTTGACTTGAAAACTGTTTGATTTCATTTTGTAATAAGCTGATTACAATGCTTATAATTTCACAATTGACCATTTTTTTGTTCAAAATAAAAATAAAAAGGTTGAAAACTTTGCTGTGCATAATAATTTGGACCATGCATTTTGAGTGTTTCTTATTTTTAAAAATATACTGTTTTCATAGGCAGTTTGTTAAAAAACATTGCAATTATACTAGAATATTAGATGACTGGAAAATAACAATGACTGCAATTCATATAGGTAATTTAGAGAAAATATGAGGAAATATGTTTTGCATAATAATTTGGAACATGCATTTTGAGTTTCTTATTTTTAAAAATATACTGTTTTCATAGGCAGTTTGTTCAAAAACACTGCAATTATACTAGAATATTAGATGACTGGAAAATAACAATGACTGCAATTCATATAGGTAATTTAGAGAAAATATGAGGAAATAATTTTTGCATAATAATTTGGAACACAGTGTAGTAGAGATAGGGTCCCGTTACATTTAGCGATGCACAGCGATCCCGACAATGATATGACCTGGTCAGGATCGCTGGTGCATCGCTAAATGGTCGCTAGTGAGCTGCCAAACAGGCAGATCTCACCAGCGATGCAGCAGCGATACAGCGATTCTCGGCGGTCGCTCTTATCTGTCACACCGCTGTGATGATGACGACTTCCGCCTGCGTCCATGAATCGCTAGTCGGTGCCAGCGGGACGCCAGTGAGGAGAAAATGGCCCAGGACGTTCCAGCGCGATCAGCGACATCCAGTGGGGGGGCCGGTCGCAGGTACGTGTCACACAAAGCGAGATCGCTAGTGATATCGCTGTTGCGTCACAAAATCGGTGACGCTTTAGTGATATCGCTAGCTATCTCGCTATGTGTAAAAGGCCCTTTACAATAGTCCAGATGAGAATGAATAAGAGAAACGGTAAAGGTTTTTGCAGAGTCGATAGTAAGAAAAGGTCGAATTCTAGATATGTTTTTGAGGTGGAGATAAGAGGAGCGAGCCAGTGATCAGATGCGGGGGGTGAATGAAAGCTTGGAATCAAGTATGACCCCAAGACAGTGGGCATGTTGCTGAGGAGTAATGGTGGAACCACACACGGAGATGGCAATGTTGGGCAAAGGTAGGTTAGTAGAGGGAGCAAACACGAGGAGTTCCGTTTTTGACAGGTTCAGTTTCAGATTGAGGGTTGACATGATGTTGGAGACAGCGGCAAGACAATTACTGGTGTTTTCTAAAAAGGCAGGCGTGATATCGGGAGAAGTGTATAATTGGGTGTTATCAGCATAGAGATGGTACTGGAAACCACATCTACTGATTATTTGTTCAATAGGGGCGGTATACAAAGAGAAGAGTAGGGGACCTAGGACTGATCCGTGAGGAACCCCAACAGGAAGGGGAAGATGAGAGGAGGAACCAGCAAAAGATACAGTGAAGGAACGGTCAGAGAGATAGGGGGAGAACCAGGAGAGGACGGTGTCCTTGACACCGATGGAGAGTAGCATAGTGAGGAGGAGCTGATGGTCCACTATGTCGAGTGCTGTGGAGAGATCCAAGAGAATTAGCATGGAGTAGTGACCATTAGATTTAGCAGTTAGTAGATCATTATAGACTTTAGTGAGGGAAGTTTCAGTAGAGTGTAACGGAAACCAGATTGAAGAGGGTCGAGAAGAGAGTTATCTGAGAGATAGCGGATAAGACGGGTGTGGACCAGGCGTTCCAGGAGTTGAGATGAAGGGAAGATTAGAGACAGGTCTATAGTTAGTGGCACAGTTTTGGTCGAGGGATGGTTTTTTAAGTAATGGATGTACGATGGTATGCTTAAATGAGGAGAGAAAGATACCGGAAGAGAGAGAGGTTGAATATTTTTGTTAGGTGAGAGGTGACAGAAGGGGAAAGGGACTGGAGGAGATGTGATGGAATGGGGTCACTTATGCAAGTTGTAAGGCGAGAAGATGCAAGGAGCCTGATTACTTCTTCTTCTTTGACTTATGCAAACTCCATACACACAAGCCATTATTAATCCCACTCCACTTTGCTATGTGCAGTAAAAGAAACCCACTTTTGTGTCTTCCACAGTAATAGTGCCCTGTTGCACTAAAATGCACCCCTTGTGTCACCACACAATAATATCGCCCTCCCCGTGTAGCTGTACATCATAATTATGACCCCTTTTGTCCCCCCACACAAAAGTAATACCCACTTTGTGCCTCCATTCAATTATGATGTCCCCCTTTGTGTCCTCATAAAATGCATTTGGCATTTTGGCCATCTTTTATGCCTCCATACAATAATGATAACTAGAAAAAAAGGCTGATAGAATATTACGGAAGCCTATGACTTACCAGAGTACGGAGTGTATGACTCTGCTCCGCCACACCCTATATCTGGCCCGAATCATCCTGACAATTATATTACAGTAGAATTTCTATATTTTGGAAAGAAGACCTTTAAAGATGCTGTATTATGATATATTCTGGGCTATTGCACATCCATAGCCAGTATATAAAATTTGCTAAGGGTAAAGGTGGAAAACAAACCAAACTAAAATACAAATAAATATTCTATGGCATTTGTTTCTGAATTTTATGGGAGTTAACAATACAGCGCAGTTGTTGAATAGTAATTAAGAAGGTCCGTGTCCTGATGCAGTTCCCGGACAGCGTGCTCTGAATGCTCCAATCCATAGTGAAGGGCGTGGATATTAATACATCCACATTTGGATTTTTCAGGATGAGACTCCAGAGTTAAATGAAAGCTTTGTCGTGAACATCACTGATGTCCAGTTTGTGAACTCATCCATTTCAAGTGGAATGCCTCTTGTGAAGAAGCCTGGTGAAGAAATCTGTGAAGTAATCATCCTGGAGAATGATGAGCCAAGAGGTGTATTTCAGTTCAATGTCAATAAGGTACTTATGTCCAGGGTCGGACTGGGGGTGTCTGGGGCCCACCAGGGTAATGGACTCTAGGGGCCCACCCTACAGCTATATGCAAATATCTGTCAGTCGTTATCCCCATTATAGAAAAGCATCGGCTGTAAAACACAGGCGGCTCCTGTACATCTACTGTGCGCCCCCATATCTGGGATGTATAATTATGGTAGTTTACATTAATGGGGTTCTTTGGTTGAAACAGCTTATCACCGATCCATGGGCTCCACAGGATAGGTGATCGCTTAGGTTCGACCATTAGAAACTGCACCGACTGGAAGAATGGCAAAGTTTTATCGTTGATAGGACACTTATCCCATTTTAAAATGAAGCAGCAGGTGGGATGTCTGACCGCTGCTCCATTCATTCTCTTTGGGGCGTCTAGAAAAAAACAAGTGCAGCCAGGGAGGGAATGAATGAATCAGTGGTCAAGTCAGCCATGCCACCAGTCTAATGTGGATAAAAAGTTCCACATTTTGCTGATTGGGTCTCAGCAGTCAGACCCCCATCAATCAATATGTTATCACTTATCCTGTGGAGAGGTGATTACTTTATTCCACAGGAAACCCCCTGTAAGTGCATCTCTGCCGCTTTGTACAAAGTAATTAATCTCTAATGGAAATAAAGAATCTTCTCCTAATTAATATCAGAGAGAACAAATGACCACCATACACAACACAATCCCCTATACCAAGACCAATAATACCACATACAGGGGATAAATACCACCACACCTTGACCAGACCACTTAGTGACTGAATAATACTACACACAAGGGACAAATACCGCCACACCATGACCAGACAACATAGTGACCGAATAATACTACTTACAAGGAAAAATACTGCCACACCATCACCAGACCACATATTACCACCACATAGTGACCGAATAATATGACATATTACCAGCATACAGGGACCAAATAATACCACATACAAGGAGAAATACTGCCACACCGTGACCTGACCGCAAATTACCACCACATACTGACCGAATACTACAATACTGATTATGAATACGAACCACAATACTAACAACACTGTTATTACCACCAGTGACATTATACACAGGATCTCTGTATATAGTGTCAGTGTACAGGTAATACAGTGATCACAGGTGACTATACACAAGAGCTCCGTATATAGTGTCAGTGTACAAGATAATACAGTGATCACTAGTGACATTATACACAGGATGTCTGTATATAGTGTCAGTGTACAGGTAATACAGTGATTACCAGTGACATTGTACAAAGGATCTCTGTACACAGTGTATAGTGTGCGTGTACATGTAATACACTGACTCACCAGTGACGTCTGTAGTTAAAGTCCTTCATCTTCGCTTTTCTTCTTCAACCAGCACAGACCACCATCACTTCTTCCAGCCAGGACTCTTCTCTGCAAAAAATAACAGTCATCAATAACTGATCACTTCCAGAGCACGGTCCCCACTTTTTCCCTGACTTCTACACTACGTCAGATGAAGAAGAAAAGCGACATAGTACCGCCCTGCACAGTAACAGGACCTCCCTTTTGTTCCCTACATGGAAAAACGTTTCCTAAAAAGTAAATTATATTACAGTAGTAATAATGTCCCTAATTGGACCCTAAAGAAATTATCTTCCCAACTTGTCACCATAAACTAATATAACATGTTCCTCATTCTGGCCCTCAAACAGTATTTAAGTCCCTCATCCTGGCCCCCTTTATTTAATAATCTCACCCAGCATGGCCCCCTATATTTTATAATATGCCGCAGCCTGGCCCCCTTTATTTTATAATATGCCCCAACCTGGCCCCCTTTATTTTATAATATGCCCCAGCCTGGCCCCCTATGTCCCTTGTCCTGCCTGGCCCCCAGATATCCATCCCGCTTCCCCAGCTATACATACTGGCCCACATATGTTTCATGTCCTGCCTCACCATATATCTCTCCTGGACCCCCATATATCATTCCCGATCCTTTGTCCTGGTCCTCCCCCATATATATG